>NC_047107.1:54986620-55319043 GCF_902500255.1 Thalassophryne amazonica | reverse complement strand
TATATATATATATATATATATGTACAGTATTGTTCAGAATAATAGTAGTGCTATGTGACTAAAAAGATTAATCCAGGTTTTGAGTATATTTTTTATTGTTACATGGGAAACAAGGTACCAATAGATTCAGTATTCTCACAAATCCAACAAAACCAAGCATTCATGATATGCACACTCTTAAGGCTATGAAATTGGGTTATTAGTATTACATATAGGAAAAATCGACCCAAAATGTATTGCGTCCTCAGGATTGTTTTTTTTTAGCTGATAAATGCACTTTTAATGGCATTACTACAGTAATAATTTTTGCGTAGCAGTGCCTGGCTAATGTGCTTTATTTTGTAATTACTTTAGTGTTTGTTGACTGTTACTTTCACATGCATTATCTCCATATCTGTCGTCATGGAGGAGCATGCAAATTTCATGAATATGATGGCCCCAGAAGTGAAAAAGTTCTTGCTGTAAGGGGTGTTCCCTGCACTGGAAAACACCGGTGGAAAAAGACGGTGAGTCTTGCAGAGAAAGCCGAACAAGTTTATCTGATTTTGGAGAAGTATGATCACAAAGAGTCTGAGAAAAGTGACAGTGGGTGACGAAGTTGGATGGCTCTGTTCACGATCTCAACAGGAGAGCTGTGACGTGAACAATGGATTTGAAACAGCTACGGGTCGTTCGTGTTAGTGATATGACCTGCTTTTTGACTATAGTGTACTGTGGATGTACAAATGAAAGAATCAAGCAATACAAGCATGACGATGGCTGTCACATATTTACTGATCATCATCTGGAACTTGTGAAATGTGGAAGTATCGAAGGGCACAATGACTATTTACATACAAAGCTGTGTGAAACCGGATTGCGCCAGACACCAGAATGATATTCTACATAGCTGCTGTGTGCAAACATGGGAGAAGTAAAATCAGAGATACGCTGTGTTTCAGGGTATGTAATTATTACTACTTTTTTGTGGTTATCGAGTCTTGATTAGACATATTTGATATGTTTTTTTTGCTGCTTGTTTGTGTTTGTTTGTTTTTGAAGATATGTTAACACAAGCTTTCTGAATACACCAGAGGTTACAAAGTCAGAGCCGGAAAAACACTTGGTCGGCCAATCTTGGAAATTTTAGGCGAAACAAATAGGGTGCCCCCTTATGGAGGTACGTAAGTACCTATATGTGATAGAGAGAATTATGGGAGCATGAGTGCCGACTTGTGCCCTCACCTGAGAGGATTAAAGTGGCGTGGTTCAGATCGGTCTCGAGGCGGCCGTGGAAGTAGAGCACGTGCTGCACCGGAGTCCATGTCATTGAGCGCAGGAGGGTTCTGAGTGGAGCCCGGCTGCATGAAGGAGGATGCCCCACACTGTGCAGCCAGAGCCTCCAGGGTGCGCCGGTCAGGAGGTTTGTTGGGTGCAATGCCATCACTGCGCCAGTGTGGACCTGGGCTAGTGGAGCGGGATGAGTGTGCACTTGAGGACTTGCTCTGGGCTCCCTGGCTCTGACTGCTGGCTTTAGCCTGATGGTAGCGATGAGCTGAACAGACAAATGTCACACCACAGTAAAAACATACTTCTGACCAACACCAACACTTTGTTCAAGTCTCAAATTAATCCAGCATTTGCCTTTCTCAAAGATGGAGATGGAACTTGCTGATACTGTTTAAGAGAATAGCTCCCAACCTCTGACCTCCATGTTTCCCATCACTCCCTGCTTTGCTCCGATTTGATTAACCAAAACACGTTAAACAATTCAGGAGCGGAGGCTGCAGCCTCTTTATGAAAACCTCCTTAAATGGTAAATGGACTGCATTTATATAGCACTTTTCCATCTGCATCAGATGCTCAAAGCACTTTACAATGATGACTCACACTCACACAGACACATTCACACACGATGTCAGGGCCATGCCATGCAAGGCACTCACTACACACCGGGAGCAACTTGGGGATTAAGGACCTTGCCCAAGGGCCCTTAGTGTCAGGCTGAGTGGCACAGCTTGTCAGACAAGATAGTCATTTGTTTGTTCTCTAAATGGCCAGCTCAATAAATCAGTTCCTACAAACTATTATAATTTACATAAAACATCAACTGCACTTTGTGTTGGTCAGGGGCTAATCCTCTGGTGAAGACTTGTAAACTAACAGAATGAGATTGTCACAGCTGTGCACTCAAGCAGGAATTTACCAAAACATTGTAGTTTTTATGCTTACTTGTACTTGAGCTTTCAACATTATGAGGTCCCAGTCGTGCTCAACTGAAAGCATACCAGACTTCACTGCATTTTCTATCCTCTTAATCATCTTAGGCTCCTTGGAAAATAATAATGTGATTCCTTATGGGCAGCACCATATTGCTGTGTTTGTTTAATAGGCCAGTTAGGAAGAAGTGAGGTGACAGAGTATAAATGACATAGGACCTGATGGCCCCTTATTAAGGGTCATGATAGGACTCAAACAAAATTTACAGATTATTGAATAATAACTACTGAGTAATTGCAACCATAGAGTGCACCACTTCAGAACACATTGCTTTTGCACACACACAGTCAGATTTTCTGTAATTCTTTCTTAAAGTAGACCTGCACTGAAATAAATGCAGTCATATCTTTGGACCAAAAAATGACATATTTACACATAAGATCCTTCTGAATGTAGTAAAGTAAATCTGCAAGCCCAGATCTGTCATTCAACGGAGAAATCTTCATTTAAAAATGACAACAGCTAAAACTTAGCCCTCCGCAAAACTGTCATCACATCCGGGATGCTGCCGAGACGTCAGGGAAGAGACCCTATCCCAGCATGCATTGCGCGCACCAACTGTAATTTGTGGATTTACGTCAGTTTGCGTCTGCACCTTTTTCTTGTCTTATACGGAAGGATCTACTTTTTTAAAACTTCATATTGTCTTGCGGCACGTTTGGTGAGTACACATTTCTTTTATTTGTGCTTAAAAATTATTTTGGGGGACTTTTTCATACACACGTTTGACTGAGTGGTGTCGCATTGAAAATCTACTGTCTTTCGCCTCCGGTGTTACTGTCGCGGGGTACGGAGGGGACCCGCAAAGAATCCAAGTCATTAAAAAGATATAAACCTCTCTCAGCGGCCATGGAGCTCTGCGGCTCCGATTACCGAGACGTGCGGCGCTGTGGAAAGTCTGTCCTTGCAGCTACAGGTGTCACCGGCCGCTCCGCATCAAACAACGAGCGTATTCTCTGGACTTGTGCCAAGTTAGCTGCACCTCCATTCAGTAGACAGGGACGCGGTGCCGGCTGCACAGCAGACACGGGGGCGATGCGAGTGGCCCGCTTCGGCATTTACCGGAGCACGCAGACTCAGTAAGCACAGCGGAGGCAGAGAGCGAGGCGTCAGGGAAGAACGTCGCCCGCTGTCGATGTCGCCGCTGATCTGAGCATGCAGAGCTGTATCTCACATTCATTGCAGCTTACTTTTGGATGCTGAAACCAGGATGTGTATAACAGTAACATTACTAACAGATAAAATCAATTTTAATGCAGGATCGGACTGAAGGCGGGAGCGCTCCGTCTTCTGCCGGACGTCACTGCAATGACCCGGATGTACAAACAGTTTTCGCTGAGGGCCAAATTTTAGCTGCAAATTTGTCATTTTTAAATTAAGATTTCTCCGCTGAATTACAAATTTAGGCTTCCAGATTTACTTTACTGCATTCATAAGGGTCTTATAAATACATATCAGCTATTTCTTTCTGAGATCTGACCACATTTATTTCAATGCAGGTCTACTTTAAGGTCTGTGAACTGTTATTGCAACAAGTGTGTGCCGGCCTGAAGGTACAATATCTCCAGTTGCAATGTTAAAAAACTCCACACGGACACTGCAGAGACAAGTGACTGCAATCTAATTTTGGGTCATGATTATAATTGTATTATAATGTGTGTTTATGTATGTAATCAGCATACTGAACAGATTAACCCTATAACGTAGGTTTACATTATCTTTTAGCATTGGCTACAGCATATAGGTAGAGTGTAGTTTAACGAACAACAAAGTTCATAGTGTCAAATGTGTGTCTATCCATAACAATTTGACTTCAGTGACACCTTTTCTTGACAGAGATCAGCGCATTCATTATTCAATAAGCTTCACTGTCATCTCGACTACGCGAAAGACGACTAACAGGACAGCATAGTAGAGTGCCACTTCCACGGTAACGGAGACTGTCACCTTTAATAACATACAAACGTACTGTTATCTACTTTACAGAGGGATAATGTAACTTATTAACCTTAGCAAGTTTAAACAAAGAACAAGCCTCGCGAGCGCTCGCCGTTTAGCATTATGCTATCGTGACATTAGCATAGCAGAGTGTACAGAACACAAACGTGGTGTAAAGTTAACTACACTACTGCAGTTTTACCGTTACTGGACCAGTTACTCACACAAAGCTGATTCGCCCATTCCTGCATGTCTCTGCGGTAATTTTGAGATGAATGAACTCACAGCTAAATGCTAAGTGTCAGCTAGCACCACGAAAACGTGACCTTCTAAATAGATGCCTCGTCGAAAAAGTTAATCTCTTAATCTATCGACCTAGTTCAAACCTTACCCAACGAATTAACGTGCCATCTGGAGTTAATTTAGACCAGGCACACAATGAAAATCTCCACAAGCACCTTACCGTGTGGCCCGTAGCAGCTGTAACAGCCTGCCCGTCTCCTTCCCACTTACTTCCGTACTTCCACAAAATAAACGCAACGTCATTTATTTCAACGCGCATCCAATGGCCAGAATAATAGAAACACCTGCTGATTCAGCATACTACATTTGAAAGAATAACTGCCAACTTTATCAAGCCAGTAATGGGTGTATGATTATGCTGTGCGACTGGAATGCACTGGCTTGAAATTGTTTTAAAATTATTCACAATCGTAATTTTTGCCACAATCACCTTCTCTGGTACTCCCTTCACTAACTGTGCCTCTGCTCTGGCCTTACCATTGTTCTATAAAGTACACTTTGTCTTCATTGTACACTTTCTTCTTTAAGTCAGTCCATACAGATGCAGTTTATGTTGTGGCAGACATTCAATATGTAATGGACATAATTCACCATACCGAGTGTGTTTCCTGTTTGGAAGCACATACCAAAGTGTCGCCACTGGTGGTTAGAGTGTGTCCTCTGTTCTGCAGGTGTCAGCACGCTGAGGTGTGCATTTTGATGTTTCCTGTCTTGGCCCCTGCGTGGGTGGTTGGCAATGTGAATTCCTGCTATGTATATAACAAGCTGTCTTGGATATTGATGTTTCCTGTCTCAGCCATTGCGTGGGTGATGGGCAATGTGTTTTCTGCTGTGCATATGACAAGCTGTCTCTGCCCCCTGTGGTGCTTTTCCTGTCAGAACTCCTGTGAGTTTAATGGGTGGGGTGGAGCTGTTGTAAAAGTTCTGTGAATTATGTGAAAAGGGAGAAATAAAGTGGCACACAGATGCGTTGTCAAAATGGGAAATTGCTGCTCCTTCTTTCAGCTATCGCAATTTCCACACTGGTGTCCCGGACATCTGTCTTTTGAACGTTTTTGAAGGACATTCCGATGTGATCATGACAGTGAATGTTGTGTCTTTGAAGCTTTCTGACTTTTTGGGAAGCTTCAGCTTGGTTCGTGCAAACAGAGGCGCAGTTTGCGCTGTGGGAGATCACCATGGACGACATGAAATACTATTATGCCGTGTCGGCCCTCAGCAGTTCCACAGCGACAAGGCTGCTTAGTCTCCTGCAAAATCCCCCTGCAGTGAATAAATACGCAGCTCTCAAGGCTCACCTTTTAAATACATTTGAACTTTCTGATGCCGAGAGGTCCAGCAGGCTTTTTTCTCTGCGTGGCTTTGGGGACAACAAACCCTCTGAGTTTATGGACAGAATGTTACAGCTCCTGGGGGAACACAGGCCTGATGTCTTCTTTGTCCACCTCTTCTTGTGGCAACTCCCCCATCAAGTGCATGCAACAGCAAGTTTTTTTCTGCCTGGTCAACACCACAGCATGGCTGCTGCGGCACTCATCCTTGCCCATACCACCACAACTACGGATTAGTATTGATAAGATTTTAGCGATATCGATGCCATTATCGATTCTGCCTATCGATCAGATTCTTCATCGACTCCCTTATCAATACCTCCTGTGAATTTTCTGTGTACTAAAAGTAGGCTTTACAGGTTTTCTACATCAACAACATTTTGTGGAGTATAGTACTGAAGTAAATAAATATGAAATCGGTTACTGGATCCTTGATCTCTGGACTTAAATAAAATCTGTACATTTACATACAATTTCCACAATGTGTTATTTTTAATATTTATAATGTAATGAATCCCAATTTTATTTAAACATCAAATACAGTGTTGTCTCTTGTTCTTATAAATTCCTACTGTTATCTCTCTAATTCTGTCCTTGTATGTGGTGCTGAACAGCAGAATGTCATTTGCATAAAGCATGCACCACAGGGATCAAAAGGTTAATATGTTCTCTTATTCTTTTGTGTATGGTGTCATAGGTAAATTTTCTTGATTGATAAGGAAGGTGGCAGTCATCCATGATTTAACGAAAGCAACAATGGTTTATTCCACTTTTTTTTTACATGTTTTATTAATATTTTTTTCTTAATCATTGAAACTGAATCTCTACTGCTACTTTGGTATTTCATTTATTAATTATATAAAACATTGTATAAAGCACAGTGTTAAGTGTTGTCAGTAGAGCAAGCTGTTCAACCTACACTTTCTTATCCTCAGCCAAGTTCTCTCGTCCTGAGGGATCCTGAGGCCTTCCAAACCAACTGGGAAATATAATTCCTCCAGCGTATCCTGGGTCTTCCCTGAGGTCTCCTCCCAGTTGAACATGCCTGGAAGATCTCCCTAGAGAGAGGACCAAGGGCATCCTGACCAGATATTAGAACCACCTCAACTGCCTCCTTTCAGTGTGAGGAAGCAGCAGCTCTACTCAGAGTCCCTCACAAATATTTAAGCCTCTCATCCTGTCCCTGAGTATAAGCCTAGATACCCAATGGAGAAATTTCATTTCCACCGCTCATATCCGCGACCTTGTTCTTTCGATCATTACTCACAGTTCATGAACATAGTTGAGGATAGGAGTGTAAATCAATTGATAAATCGAGAATCTCACCTTCTGGCGCAGCTCTTTCTTCACCACGATGGTCTGGTGCAACATCCACAGGACTTCAGACACAGCTCCAATCCATCTGTCGATCTCACATTCCATCTTACCCCCACTAGTGAACAAGACCTTGAGATACTAGAACTCCTCCACTTGGGGCAGTAATTCTCCCCTTACCCAGGGGACAATCTGCAGTTTTCCAGCAGAGGACCATGGTCTCAGATCTGGAGGTGCTGATCTTCATCCTAATCAGTTCACACTCTGCATTAGGTGCGTGACTTCTGTCCTTTTAAATGACAAGCACAGGAACAAGTTGTTTTCTTGAAACCCACAAGTGGGGATTTCTTTTTAGGGCCAGAGTAGGAAAAAGTCCTACGAGGACCCTATTGTAATTGCGCTGTTTATTATTATTACTATTAGTTATTATTACCTCCGCCAAGGAGGTTATGTTTTCAGTCGCGTCCGTTTGTTTGTTGGTTGGTTTGTTTGTTAGCAGGATTACTCAAAAAATCCACAACGGATTTCAATGAAATTTTTACCAGGGGTGTATCTTGGCCTAGCTTAGAAGTCATTAAATTTTGGTAATAACCCGGAATATGAGCCGGATCCAGTAATTTTTTAAAGGATTCTTTATCATTGCAGGATAGGGCCAATTTCAACATTTTTGCTTGTAATTTCATGAAGACGGGTCACAAAGGCTGAACAAAAATTAAGTTACGACACAGCAATAATTTAGCATTTGTTTCTCCTCATTGAATAAACTTATTAGAAAAAAAAAAAACTTGTGTAGTTCATGCAGTTTCTCTTTATAAATACATTTGCTGAAGATCTAAGGGTTTAACCCTCTGGGGCCGATGCCGTCGTATACGATGGCTGAGACCAAGCTTTGCTAAATTATAAATAACTTTTTAATGATATGAGATAGAAACTTACTTTTTTTTTTGCTGAAAAGTTAACTCCACAGACTTTCAAGCCACCGTCCACCATCTTTGTACTCCTCATACAAGCTGTGTGATGACATGAGCAATGTGAGTGTCCAATCGGAATTGGTTCACCATCACATGGTTTTCCAAAATCCAATCATAGGGCAGCTTCACCTCACGTGACACACCAAAGATTGTTTTTAGGAGTGATGTGTTACTAGTTGGCCCATTTCAATAGCCCCCTGGCTGCTCCAATGCGCCCTGTGCCATTACGCACAGCGAAAGTGAAAGTGAGCAGACGGAGCAGACAGAAAGCCTCATACGATCTCACATGCTCAAACAGTGTGTGAGTATCAGGATTGCTCGACTAGTTTTCCTGTGAATGTTACTGGATAAGCCTGTGGCAAGCTCTCTTGCTAATAGAAGTTTGTGATGTGACCTTTGTGTAATAGCAGACAGAAATTGCTTTGAGATGAAGACAAACACAACGCATAGACCATTTTGTATATATTGTTCAAAATGTGCATTTGTGTTTATTGTTTGAACCTTTTTGTTGTACAGTCTTTCACACAAGAGCCCAAATTACCTTTATAAAGTGTCAAAACAGTTGTTTAATTAGTTTGCTGGGTGTTTTTGATAAATGTGTGTGGAAAATTATTTTCCACTTTACTTTTCCTTTATTTTCTGATTGTAAACCTATATTACACTTATAAAACACAACTATAGCAGATATATTTGAAAGTACAGGTTGTCCTGAAAAAAAGAGACATAAAACTTGATTGTGGGAGGCAGAGAGAGCTGTTAACAGCAATAATAAACATTTATGCCAGGCGAGTGAACTGTCTAAAAAATGCCCTCAGATTCCAGAGGGTTAACCACTGAATCTGAAATATGACGGTAGATGCATGAAACGACATGGAATAAGTCTCTTTGTCAAAGGGTATTCCATGTGACGTCAGTAACACTATGGCGTTGTGCGGAGGTTTGCGCTCTCTGAGTGCTTCTAGTTATATTGTTATTCCTGCCACTTTTCAAGCCCCAATTTTTGGCCCTTTCGCATTCCAAAAACTCACCAACTTTGCAAAGTCATCCAGCCGGATCCAAAAATTCTATATTTCTGGGGTCTCACACATGGTCGCAGCGAAATAGTGCCCCCCTAGAAATTTTCAAAAAAACCCTCTGCATTGTTTTTTTTTTTGTGTGTGTGTGTGTGTGTGTGTGTGTGTGTGTGTGTGTGTGTGTGTGTGTGTGTGTGTGTACAGGGGTGGTGGCCAGTGGTTAATTGCACTTGGTTTCAGTTCAGAAGGCTCCGGGTTCAAATCTCACCCCTGCCACATTTCTCCATGTATGTGAGTTTGCATCAGGAAGGGCATCCGGTGTAAAACCTGTGCCAATTCAACATGCAGATCCACCTTAGATTGCTGTGGTGACCCTGAGTGCAATAAGGGAGCAGCTGAAGGGACTTACTATTGGGGTTTTGGTCGTAGCCCTCACGAAATTCGGTACACATATTTACCATCCTGGGACGCACATAAGTCTGTTAACGTCATGGTGAAATGTCGACAGGTAGTCAGCCATTTTGATTTTAAGTTTCGATTTTGAGGTATTTTTGCCATTTTTGTCCATTTCCACTACTTACATTTGAACAAACTCATCCCAGGGATTTCATTCAATCATCTTCAAATTTGGTACACAACATCATGACCCCATGCTGATCAAAAGTCATCAAAAGAATTTCTGTAGGTCAAAAGGCATGGCTGCTAGGGTTCTTCAAACTTTGGCGAGCATTTCGCTGTTTCACTTCGAAAGGCTGTCACGCCCATATACTTAATTGTAGATCCTTCAAACTTGGTGGACATGATGAGGTCTCAGCCCTAAACGTCTGTAATATTAACTTCCCACCTAATGCATAGCGCCCCCTGGTGGTAACAGGAAATGTCCTATTTTTACTTTAACAGGTACTGATGTCACATAGTTAACCCCATCAACTTCATTCCACTTCTAAAACATGCAAAACAAGTTGGTGAATGTAGGCAATGAACGCCATGGAGTTACGAGTAACAGCGTCCATGTGGCGGCGTGCTGAATATCAACCCTTCGCCATGAAGTTACTTTCTTCCTTTTGACGGCTTTATTTTTGTCATATCATCATGAAAATTGATACAGGTCAAGCATGACAACCTCTTACAATTCATAAGGGCGTCACCCATGGGGGGGCAAGATGTCTCAATAGCGCCCCCTTGTAACTTTCAAAAACCTCTCCCCATAGGGGTTTTATTGGAGTAGGACAGATGAAAATTGGTACACATGTGTGACTTGCATAGACATAAAAAAAGTCTCTTGCACCATTGGTCTACTCCAAACAGGAAGTCGGTCATTTTGAGTTTTCGTGTCATTTTGGCGTGATTTCCACACGTTGTATTTGAACAAACTCCTCCTTGGGATTTTGTCCAATGCACTTCAAATTTCTTTCAGATCATCCAGAGACAATACTGATCAAAAGTTATCAAAAGCTTTTTACTATGTCAAAGGGTGTGGCCGCTATGGCGCCGCCATTTTGAACCTTTGCCATGGAACATCAAGTCATGATAACTCCTTCATACTTTGCCTAATTGACTTGAAACTTCACATGTGTGATGAGGGTTCACCCCTGAACACATCTGGCCCCTCTCTTTGTGCTCTGAGCGCCCCCAGTGGATGAACCTTCAACTTTTCATAACTCCTACATGCATTGTCTGATTGCTTGAAACATGAACTGTGTGATGACAGGTCGAGTCCCTGTTTGCACCTACCCACATCTAGTCACATGTGGGACGCACTGGCCTGGGTAGGCAGTCGCGTGGCAAGAGGGCCCGTATATGACTGCTTGCAGTCCTAGTTTTATTCTTATTTTTGAATACAAACTTTAGGATAGGGTGGCTTAGTTGTTTGCCACTGTTGCCTCACAGCAAGAAGGTCCTGGGATCACGTCACATCTGGTCATTTCCGTGCAGTGTTTGTTCTCTCTGGGTGTGCCAGCAACCAATTCACCCATTAGATGAATTGAAAACTTGAAATTGACCATAGTAGTGAATGTGTTGTCTGTCTATATGTAGACGTGCAATAGACTGGTGTCCTGTCCAGGATGTACCCCACCTCTCACCCTATGACCAGTGGGATAGGCTCCAGCTCCCCGGTGACACTTATTTAGAATAAGTGGGTATAGAAAATTGAATATAAACTTTAGAATATGTTTAAAGAAACTTCAATACCTATATTATCATGCTGAAAAGTTATTTTGTATGACCGTAATTGTGTCATGGTCTGTGGTTTTACCTGAAAATGTATATTAGTTTTTAAATCACAACTTTGGTGTGAAAAATGTAAAATGTTACAATAAGTTTTCATCGAGTTAATATTTTCAAAATTGCTTACAATTGACATTTACCCTCCTTCTGCGAGCATATATCTATATGGATGATACAGACACAACAAATGTTTCTTTGAGGTGTATGGGAAAAGTCTATTAATCATAGCAACTGAAAATTGTTAAACAGGCAGAAATTCTTATGCTGTTCAGTATAAAGATAGCTTGCTGCTCACATTGATCTGTAAAGAAGTCAAACACAACACAATTATTGATATCCTCTCATCTCTGATTGTCCTCACTCAGAATTTATGTAGTCTTGGCAATCTGGTCTTAAACCCAAGTCAGTATAAAGTAAGTGGGCAGATACTCACACTCTTACTATTATCCTTGTCAAAACCTATTCGGTCCTGTGAAGGTGCTCTACGTGTGGAGGTGGGGTAGACAAGAAAATTCATAAACTTCAGAGGAGAAAATATTTATTACAAGAACATGACAGCATTTCATCTTCAAAAAATGGTGAACAAATAGCAGTATTCCTGTAATCCCTAAAAAACAAGACAAACAAAAAAAAAATCCACATTTCAAGTAAACAAGCCGAAGTGTTAGTAAGATAAATTTGTTTTTTGTGATTTACAATGTAGATTTTGCTGTCGGGGGAGAGATTTCTGAAATCTGACAAATTCTGTAGATCAGAATGCAGATTAAGAAAGAACCTCAGTATATGTTGGTCAACCTCATTTGGATTTAGCCAAACGCTGATCTGTTCATTTCACTTCACGTGCAGCATGTGGGATGCTGATGTCACTGAACCCCAGCCAGACTCTGTTTCATAAATAAATAATAAATTAGACCAAGATCACTTCGTTCTTTACTCCAACTCTGTACATATTCAGGCGTAGGTATGTACACAAAACGATACGCACATTCTATTTCTAGCCACTTTATGTCAATGTCCCAGAAAATATGTACTGAAAAGTAGCTTCTTTCCTTTTCTTGTCCCTGAACTCTGTTTCTGAATGGTGCCTTGAGGACAACAAGGATCTACAACACATTGACAAAGTCGTTCTCGTTTTTCACTTTCAAATATATTTTACAAATTTCCCACATTTGAAATAAAAACAACTGGTACCGTGCAAGAGCTCAAAAAGTGAAACTTATTTTGACAGCATTTATTATTCATGCTCTGTCCTATAATCTGTCTCTTTCCATCCATCAAAGCTGACATTATCAGATATTATTGGCTCTGCATCAATCTGCCGAACATGTCACTCTGAGACTGCCCTGAAATATTGTGGTGTTGTTGCTGTTGTTTTAAATCAACCACTAGGTGTCATAATAGATTGTGCCATGATGATCCCTTATCTGGCTTCTCATGTTCCAAAAACAGCTATTCAGAGGCAACAAATTAGATCTTATATCATCTTCATCAATCAAATTCTACTATTCCTGTTGTCATAAAGTGGAAATAAATGACAATATAATGTCACTCAATAAATGTTACTGTCTAAGAGCAAAAAACATTCAAAAATAATCAGCAAAAAACATTTTAAGGCAAAGGGGATAGTCAGGCATTTCTGACGCCAATATTGCATTACTAAGGCATCATATGACTTAATACATTGAATATGTACATATACTGTATTTCCAAAGTGTTTTGATATGCAAAGCACCCCACATTTATCAGTGAGCAGCTCATCAATGTGTATTTACACATTCAATATCATAAGAAGTTCAGTCCTATACAATTACATTTTGCATTGCATTCAAAAGTACAAGTTGGTCAGAGGAACAATATTTTCTGTTCAGTGGAACTGACACACTGTAATGTACTCATGTTTTTTTTTTTTAAATACATAATCCACTTAATGTAGAAGCTAAGATAAAATGTGTCTTTTCCTGCATTAAAACACGTTAAAAACCATAACACGTGAAAAATACATTGTTGGACATATTGTGACGCAAAAGCAGAGAAGTGTACGTAGATTAGTTGTGTATGTGTTTCATGATGTCAAAAACAACAGGGGTTCCACTTGTTTATGTCTTGTATTTACCTATTAGTGTGCTGTAAATGGGAGTATAACGAGCACAATCTGTAATTACATATGAAGACCATTAATGAGGACAGACATTGAAATTATCACAGTCATTATCAGTATTTTTGATGAGCAAGGCAAGGCAAGCCCAAATGGTGTGGTAAAGCACACAACAAGTGAATCCATCTGACTGCTTTATTGCTTAAGCAGGTCTCCTATTACTGTTGATACCCAGTTAACAATTTCACAGCAACAAAAAAGATATCAGACACCCATGCATGGTAAATAACATTTGGTACTTTAACGTTTCCCATAATCCCCCTGGCAGAATGCACTTCTCAGAATGCACCGCGGCATCAGCAGAGTTCCGGTGTCGCCGACGGCGACCAAGCAGTCCCCACTAAAAATCGGTCCGCCCTGCCTTCACTGCTCATGTGTCATTTCTGCGCGTCACCAGCGTTTTGCCAATTATCACCTTGTTTCTGCATAAACTGCACTAACAGTCATCATCTCTCAGTGACAGATATCTGAAACTTTTGTACAACAATCTTTTTCCACATAAATTCAGCATTATTTCATAATAAAAGACTGAGGAAGCGATCAGAGCGCCGCAGCAACACAAGCTACTAACTGCTGTGTTCACTGCGCCTCCGTCATTTCAAAGCGTCAGTAGCAACTCGCCAAGTATCGCCTTGATTCCTAAAACTGACCAGAATGCTTTAAGAGGTTGTACTTTGTCATCTGATGGTTGATAATCACATTATTCCGCCTGATTGCTTGGATGAAGAGAGTTTGTCTCAGACAAGCTGCTGTGGTCACAAATGAAACATGTGCAGTGGGGGCAGGACCGACCAAATTTTAGGGAGGGGGACCATTCAGTCTGTGACACCAGTGTCTCACAGCGCATGTAAACAATGGCTAGCGAAGATGTGGATGCATTGATCCAGCGAGTTCACCGGCCGATTATGATGATGACGCGCAAGTTGAGAGGGTTATCTAGAGGAGGTGTAGCACCTGTGATGGACGTCTGCCATGCCCCAATGTTGTCTTGTTGTCCATACTTCACAAGGTTTGTTCACATTGTGCCCTGAACCGTAACTCTGCTGAAACGGACCACTCATGTGAGTGACTCACACGAGATGGCGTGAGATTCACAACTGTGAAACACCAAATGGTAGAATATTGTGAGCACTAGGAAAGTTTTAAACATGTTTCAAAAATGTTTGATGTCTGGATAAATTGTGATAAAAAAAAAGTGAATAATCAGATTTGATTGGTGCAGATCTGTTTTTTAGGTTAAAGTGGACAAGCGGGTACAATATGTAGTAATCGGGACCTGTTGTTCTCTAAGCAGAAGCCTCCTTCTGATCCTCTTCCTTCACAACATTCATTCATCCATTTTCTACGAGGTATGTCCAAAAAGTAACGGACCTTTTTATTTTTTTCAAAAACTATATGGATTTGAATCACGTGTGATTGCATCAGCCAAGCTTGAACCTTCGTGCGCATGCGTGAGTTTTTTCACGCCTGTCTGTTGCGTCATTCGCCTGTGGGCAGGCTTTGAGTGAGCACTGGTCCACCCCCCTCGTCGGATTTCTTTTGTCTGGGAAATGGCAGAGAGACTGCCGCTTTGTTCCATGAAATTTTTTCAGAAACCTTCGCGCGGATTTCGCGCGTCGGCATGGAACTGCTCATGGCGCGCAACAAAAAAAAACACCTCCATGTTGGAAACCATTCAGAAGATTCAGACGGCTTTCAATGGCTTTCAGTCGAGTGAGTATCCGAGAAATTGTGTAACAGCTGGACATGCAACAACATGTCCTGTGAGACTTCCAACACGGAGGTGTTTTTCTGTTGTGCGCCAACGACGTGCCAACGCGAAATCCTCCGCACGTCTTTCATTACAAAATCTCCTGTAACAGTGGAATGTGCTGCAAAAGTGCTATGTCCAGCTCTCTTGCCATTTCTGTGGTAGTCACACGATGTCCCGGATCAACACAGCGTTCAGTTTAGAAATGATCTGGTCGTTCCAGCCTGTCGATGGCCGCTCGGTGCGCCGCGTGCCCTCCGCTGTTGTGGGCCGTCTTTAAAAAGGTTTTAACAGTCCTTAATCCGCGTGACGCTGACAGAATCTTCACCGATATCCATCTGAATCTTTCGAATGGTTTCCAACTGGCTGTCTCTAACAGTTTCTGAAAAAAATTTCATGGTGCAAAGCGGCAGTCTCTCAGCCATTTCCCAGACAAAAGAAATCCGACAAGGGGGGTAGACCAGTGCTCATTCAAAGCCTGCCCACAGGCGAATGACGCAACCGACAGGCGTGAAAAAACTCACGCATGCGCACGAAGGTTCAAGCTTGGCTGATGCAATCACACATGATTCAAATCCATATAGTTTTTGAAAAAAATAAAAAGTTACTTTTTGGACAGACCTCGTATACCTGCTTACTCCAGCCCTATCCCAGCAGTCATAGGGTGAGAGGTGGGGTACACCCTGGACAGGACACCGGTCTATCACAGGGTCACATACTGACAAACAAAACACATTCGCACTCTCACCCACTCCTATGGTCAATTTAAAGTTATCAGTCCACCTAACCTGCATGTCTTTGGAGGTTGGAGAAAGCCTGAGCACTCACAGACAGCCCACATAAGCACAGGGAGAACATGCCCCACACTCTTAATTGGAGAAATCTCGTATAGAAAATGGATGGATGGATGGATCATATCATGAGAATCGTATGTAATCAGGTGGATTGGTAATATAGTCGATTACCAGAGTATGTAATCATACCTAAAATCAATATCATATATAAAATAATAGGTAGTAATAAGAACTGCCATTACAAATTTTGGCTACAATTGGAAAAAAAAAATTACCCCCTGATTTTGAAATCAGGGCAGAAATTGGGACCAAACAATCAGCAATATGGAGACCGCCCTTACATCACTTTTAGAGTTACAACTTACAGTAAATTCTCCGCTCTGCCCCTCAGTGGTGCACACGGCAGCATGTGTGCGCTCTCTTACTGTCTGTGTAGTTGCATCAGCCGTGTGCTTTTCACAAGTATTTTGAAAACAACACCTTATGATTGGCAAGACCAATTCCTATGCACACATTAAAATTAATGCAACATTAATATTACATAATAAACCATTGCTTTGGTAATAAATAATTTGGCTTGAGTGCAAAAAAAAAAGCAATGCAAACCCCTCTGCTCTTAGTCAGGATAAACTAATTTTAAATAGAAGTGTTTGATAATAACATGCAAAGAAAACCATCTTAAGTCTTTTACACAGTAGTCAGTGATCTTGGCAACAACATTCTGTATCTCACCAATCAGTTTTATGCTACATCCAAGCTTCAGTGTCCAGGCTCTCAGACTGTCCAGGATAGGAGCAACCTTTGCTGCCCATGGCTGGAGAATGTGACAGAGGATGGCTTTTATCTGTAAAAACATGATGCATTTGGGACGTCTGTGGTGACAGTGGTGGGGTGTGGCAGGGCGACAGGGTGTCCTGAACCTGCAGATCTCTGTAGCTGACTGGGGTAGGGATACGTGATGGGGTGTTTTCTGGCCGATTGTCAGTTCGAGGCTTTATCCTGGGTTTCTGCTTAAATTTACAGAGAGGGTTGACAGTGTCTGCCTTCTTCCGATCTTTGTTAGACTGCAACATGTCTCCATCTGTGTCCCCGTTGGCGAGGAAAGGCGAGGATGGCCGGGGAGACTCAGAGCGGGATTCACTGAGGCTTAAGCACATGGAAGAGTTTTCACTAGAGGAATCCTGGAAGGAGCAGTCTTCAGAAGGGGGGAGTGCCACACAAGAGGAACAGGCCTCTGGAGGTACGAGGTCATCACAATCTTGTAAGTCATAAGGGAAGTTTGGCTGGTGATTCTCCAAAGGAACATCACCTTTAGGTCTTGTGCCCCAGCTGAGGCCATCATGCTGTCCTGTCAGCAGTCCTGTTGGAGCACAGCTTCCATGATCACCATTTATATTCCTGCAATGAGAAGCAGTTTGTGTGAGGGTCAGATTCATTACTCTGTCCGAGTCTGGCTCTGCAATACCAGGCAGGGAAGCAATTAGTTCCTGCTTCTCTATGCAGCTAGGGATAGTTGACAGATTCTTGAGACCCCCTCTACACTCTCTCCAATTCTCAGAGTCTTCCTGACCGGAGTTTTGTATTCCTCCAAAACCCTGACCATACAGTATATTCAATGGGTCTTCCAGTGGGTACTGACAGGGATTAGTTTTTTTGGATTCCTTGAGGTCAGGCAAAGTCCCAATCTTTGTCCCAACATTTAGGGAAGAGGTAGATGAGTTAGAAGAGGAGTAGGCAGAGTCAGTTATGTTAGAATCAGTGGTTACTGGCACTAAATGTGTCCTAGCTCCTTGCAGAACAGCTCTTCCTTGGACTCTGCAATACCCTCCCTTGGTCTGTTGTGTATTGGCCAAGAACTCAGCCTCAAAGGTGCGATAAAGATCCCGCTCCCTCTGGGGATCTAATGTAGGCATCTGGAAGCCAAAGCTCAGTCCTTCCTCCTCGGGTTCATGTTGGTCCAGTCCAGATGAACTCCTCTGATGCCCTCGACCAATAGATTGAGAGCTGTGCGAGGTCCTAGGGGAGCGAACGCCATGATGGTGAGAGGTGCGGGGAGAAGAGTGTGGAGAACGTCGCCCTCCAGTGGTAACAGCTGGCAATAACTTGCTTTTCCCTATGGAGGGTGAGCGAGGGGCAGGAAGTTTGGGATTAGGTATGTTCTTTTTGCTTGGGCTGCTGTTGTTGCTCTGGGTACCCTTAATAGGTGAGCTGGAGCATGAGGACAACTGTCTCTTGGTGAAGCCCCCACTGATTCTAGGGGAAGATGGTGTCACTTGTTTGGTCTGAAGGCCCTCTCGTCTATCTGAGGTTAGAGGCTGAGATTCTTTGTAGCGAGAAGCAGGCCCTGGGCTGGCATCAATGGATTGAGGACGGCTAAGTAACTTACTCTGACTGTGGGACCGTGGAGGATGGAATCTTCTTGGCCCTTCATTTCCCAGAGAACGTCCTCTCTCTGTGTGGGAGGTTTGCGTTCCCTCTGGAGTTTCTTGTGGGAGGTTGGGCTTGAGTATTGGAGCAACTGTATGCCGTTCGCGAGAATGGCTGCGTGCACGGGGCAGACCAGGACGTTTGGAAGGAGTCTGAGTTCCACCTCCTGTCCTCTCAATCACATGCTTTCCTTCCTTGCGGTTGACAAGTAGAACTACCTCTTCACCAGAGCGCCGTGCCGTGCCCCCAAGTGAGTGCCTTCCCCTTCCTCCCCCTCCTCCTCCACCTCCCTTGGAGGAGGCTGTAGAGGAGTCACTGTCTCCAGACAGATGTCTTCTCACTGGTTCCTTATTCCTGAAAAGTAAAAACAATATATTGGAAATAATAATAGTAATAATAATGATAATAATTCATAAAAAGTGTGAAGTACTTGCTCCTAAATTTGGTACTTTAATGGGTTTTATAGAATAGTGTCTCTGATTCAGCTCTCCTGGCATTGTTAGATTTACAGTTAACATCGTCTCCTCAGACAATGATGTGACACATCACGTGCAAAATTTAGAATTTGCACGTCTCCTAACTACTACCAACTACTAAGGATTGATGTATCTTGAACAGTGAGCACCGAGATCCTGCAGGATTACAGGGAAGACGTGTACAAGTGGGGTCAGGATTACAGGTCGAGCAGAGTATTTAACCTCACACAATGCATGGCTCGTGCTCCTCCACTGTCACACACTTGCGAGATGTTCTGATTCAACTGTATACTTGGTCCAACACTCACAGAAAGACCAAATGTACGTTTCTCAGATAATACAGAGTGATTAAAAACAACATGTAAAGTAGATGTAGCAGGCAGTTCTATTTATAAATGCTCAACAATGGGCAGTATATTTTTAAAGTTGATAGTTTGTTTCTATGGAGCCCACCTGTTGACCTTCTTGATTTAGCTGTGAGCAGTTGTCTGAAGGTAAATACTATCAGATTAGAGTTTATCAAGTGCAGCACACATGAAAGGGAAAGGCCCACTCATTTGAAAGAGCCTTTGGGTCCACGTGTGGTCAGACCATCGTTCAGCTGAGAAACTGAGCCACACATTGGCTGGAGGCCAAAGTAAACCACCATTCAGACTCTAATTGTGTAGAACAATGGGCTCGTCACCATCTGGCATACAGGAAAGGTTTTCAATTTACTCAACTTTTCTAGCTGCACAAAGAGCAGCTCTAAGTCTTTCTGTATACAATAGAAAGAGTCAACATGTCACCACTCTAACGAAGTCACTAAACCTGACACTGCTCATATCTGAGTCTTCATTTAACACCGGCTTCACACTAATTCATACCAGCTGTTTGTGTTGAAAGAGAAGTAAATCTGGGCCAACAGCTCTCAGAGCTCCAGCCTAGTTTAGCCAGAGGACAGTCAAATTAACCAATGGAATGTTGCAGCCACCAGGTGGTGCCAAACGTCAGATGGCAGGGTGGATTTTTCCAGACACTGTCACCTGAGATTAGATAAATCAGGTCTAGTCTAATCTGTGGATCCTGTTTCATGTTTTGTTGTTATTGTTTATGTGTATTGTTCTGTGTGCATTTTCTACCTCTGTGTATTATATATATATATATATATATATATATATATATATATATATATGTACAGTATTGTTCAGAATAATAGTAGTGCTATGTGACTAAAAAGATTAATCCAGGTTTTGAGTATATTTTTTATTGTTACATGGGAAACAAGGTACCAATAGATTCAGTATATTCTCACAAATCCAACAAAACCAAGCATTCATGATATGCACACTCTTAAGGCTATGAAATTGGGTTATTAGTATTACATATAGGAAAAATCGACCCAAAATGTATTGCGTCCTCAGGATTGTTTTTTTTTAGCTGATAAATGCACTTTTAATGGCATTACTACAGTAATAATTTTTGCGTAGCAGTGCCTGGCTAATGTGCTTTATTTTGTAATTACTTTAGTGTTTGTTGACTGTTACTTTCACATGCATTATCTCCATATCTGTCGTCATGGAGGAGCATGCAAATTTCATGAATATGATGGCCCCAGAAGTGAAAAAAGTTCTTGCTGTAAGGGGTGTTCCCTGCACTGGAAAACACCGGTGGAAAAAGACGGTGAGTCTTGCAGAGAAAGCCGAACAAGTTTATCTGATTTTGGAGAAGTATGATCACAAAGAGTCTGAGAAAAGTGACGGTGGGTGACGAAGTTGGATGGCTCTGTTCACGATCTCAACAGGAGAGCTGTGACGTGAACAATGGATTTGAAACAGCTACGGGTCGTTCGTGTTAGTGATATGACCTGCTTTTTGACTATAGTGTACTGTGGATGTACAAATGAAAGAATCAAGCAATACAAGCATGACGATGGCTGTCACATATTTACTGATCATCATCTGGAACTTGTGAAATGTGGAAGTATCGAAGGGCACAATGACTATTTACATACAAAGCTGTGTGAAACCGGATTGCGCCAGACACCAGAATGATATTCTACATAGCTGCTGTGTGCAAACATGGGAGAAGTAAAATCAGAGATACGGCTGTGTTTCAGGGTATGTAATTATTACTACTTTTTTGTGGTTATCGAGTCTTGATTAGACATATTTGATATGTTTTTTTTGCTGCTTGTTTGTTTGTTTGTTTGTTTTTGAAGATATGTTAACACAAGCTTTCTGAATACACCAGAGGTTACAAAGTCAGAGCCGGAAAAACACTTGGTCGGCCAATCTTGGAAATTTTAGGCGAAACAAATAGGGTGCCCCCTTATGGAGGTACGTAAGTACCTATATGTGATAGAGAGAATTATGGGAGCATGAGTGCCGACTTGTGCCCTCACCTGAGAGGATTAAAGTGGCGTGGTTCAGATCGGTCTCGAGGCGGCCGTGGAAGTAGAGCACGTGCTGCACCGGAGTCCATGTCATTGAGCGCAGGAGGGTTCTGAGTGGAGCCCGGCTGCATGAAGGAGGATGCCCCACACTGTGCAGCCAGAGCCTCCAGGGTGCGCCGGTCAGGAGGTTTGTTGGGTGCAATGCCATCACTGCGCCAGTGTGGACCTGGGCTAGTGGAGCGGGATGAGTGTGCACTTGAGGACTTGCTCTGGGCTCCCTGGCTCTGACTGCTGGCTTTAGCCTGATGGTAGCGATGAGCTGAACAGACAAATGTCACACACACAGTAAAAACATACTTCTGACCAACACCAACACTTTGTTCAAGTCTCAAATTAATCCAGCATTTGCCTTTCTCAAAGATGGAGATGGAACTTGCTGATACTGTTTAAGAGAATAGCTCCCAACCTCTGACCTCCATGTTTCCCATCACTCCCTGCTTTGCTCCGATTTGATTAACCAAAACACGTTAAACAATTCAGGAGCTGGAGGCTGCAGCCTCTTTATGAAAACCTCCTTAAATGGTAAATGGACTGCATTTATATAGCACTTTTCCATCTGCATCAGATGCTCAAAGCACTTTACAATGATGACTCACACTCACACAGACACATTCACACACCGATGTCAGGGCCATGCCATGCAAGGCACTCACTACACACCGGGAGCAACTTGGGGATTAAGGACCTTGCCCAAGGGCCCTTAGTGTCAGGCTGGGGCTTGAACTGAGGAGCCTCTGGTCTCAAGCCCAATGCTTAACCACTAGACCATCACCTCCGCGTCGGCTGATAAATACTTGAAGAGTAGAAAAATTGTTCATAATTTCAAATAGATTGGAATTCTAATTAAAATGAATGAATCATTTAAATCTGATGTTGAGTTGCAGAAACAAAGCACTAGAGCTTTGCTTGCAAACGCATAAAATAATTTATCCATGAATACTAGATTTAACCTTTAAAAAAGTCATACATCAGTAATGCTTGAGAAAAATAACATCTTGGAAAAACTACGTCTGAAGTTTATTATGTATACACTAAGAATCAAGAAGCCAACAGAAACTAACATGGTTTATGGAGAATTAGAACAATATCCACTTTTATTCAGTAAAAGACAATAATTAGCTATTGGGGAGGAATCCATCACTGTGTAAAAAACAAACTACATTAACAGATGAATTTAATTAAACAGAGCAATGTATTTTGCCATGGATACTCCATAGGATTTATGATTGATATGCATAACAAAGGTTAAAAGGTCAGTTTCTGCAGAAGTGGTCTTCTGAAGTAAAAGAAATGTCACATTGGAATTTTTAGCCCCTATCTTGACAGTGGGCATATAACATGTAACACAAATGGTTTTGGAGTATGTCTGCCCACACAGTGCTATTTACAGTGCACAAAATGTCAGTGCCAACCAGGCAGACACATTAAAGCATAGGGGAGATCAGGCCTTTGCAGTAGCTACTCCCATATTATGAACCTGCCACTCTGCAACACAGTCTCACTGACACTGGACACTTTTAAAGTTCAGCTAAAAACCCATTTTTATTCTCTGTATGAGATTTGTTAATCATTTTGACCTGTGTTTTCATGTGTGTTGTTTTAATTCATCTCCTGCATCTAAACACTTGTGCCTATGAATTTGATTTTAAAGCAAATTTGCTCAAAGTCAGATCTCTTTGTCCTTGGATTCCACCAAGTTTGGCTGAACCCAGTAATGCTGTACATATCCTTTTTGATACATACAGACATTAAAGGGTTAAACTGGTGAAAACTCTTTGGGCTCTATCTTATATCTGGTGTAAACTGGCACAGAATCTAGGGTGCAGGTGTCACTGCTTGTTTCATCAGACAACTTTTGTCATTTTTATACCCGTATCCACTGAATCATTCGGATTCAGATTCAGACAACTTTATTGATCCCTAAAAGGGCAATTCATTTCACACCCAGTTACCTCAGACAAAAATATACCAATTAATTCACAATTATTACTATTTGAATGTAATAATGGCACACATCATAATTAAAACAACCGTACGCAGGGTTCTAGGTAGGATAAAATTTTAGCGTAGTGGTAATGTCAAGGGAGTGAAGCGACGGTGGGGGGTGGGGGGGTGGTGGGGGTGCAGAAGGGGGGAAGCTTTTGAAAATTAAAGCTAAAAATTGGCCATTCTAGGGGTACCCAAATGGGAAAAGCCAGGTACGACAACCCAAGTCCCTTCATCATGTCCAGAAGGCTGGGGAAGTTTGTTGAGTGGCCAATTTCATTCTGGGTTAGCCAGTACATGGCCCTCAGTGAGGCAGTCGGAGTCCGTGGACATTTTTAAGTCAAGACCTAAAACCTATTTTTATTCTCTTTCTTATGAGTAGTTTTTATTTTGTTATGTTTTATTCTTTTACTTCTGTTTTTAATTAGGTATTTGAATTTTTTATTTTTTATTTATTTATTTAAATTTTTTTATGTTGAACTGTTCTGTGTGAGGCACCTTGAGACAACTTTTGTTGTAATTTGGCGCTTTATAAGCTGATTAAATTGAAACTGAACAACATTTTATTGAGTCTTAAAGTAAATAAATATGAAATTGGTTACTGGATCCTAAAACTCTGAACATAATAAACTCTACATGGTGGATCCTTGATCTCTGGACATAAACAGAAATAAAATCTGCTTGTTTTTGTCAAAAGCATTTCCTTTCAGACATTATTATTGGCATGAATTTCTTTCCATACCTATGAGCTGAGGTCTTGCAGCTGTGCTGCAGGTCAGGTTTATAAAGAATGCCGGACGTCTCATTTTGGAAGGACAAAACATTTTAGTTGATTGTAGTTTATTGTCTGTATTGCAACGTTTGTAAGAGGTCTCATTTTATTCAAAGCGGCGATTTGTTTTGAAGTTATTAATTCCGAGCGGACTTTGTCTCAGCAGAGAGCTGCGCAGCGTTTGAAGCTGTGACAAAACAGAGGACGATTCTCCTTTCTTGACTGCAACAAGACAAGAGTCCCAGTTAGTGACTTTAATCCACACAAAAGTGACTCATGATATTTTAATGGCTTTCAGAGGGGTTAAGAAGCAGACTTACCGCTTCTGAAGAGCAGTGAATCAAAGAGCCACGAGCCATTGAATTGAAGCTGGAGTCGCGCTGCAGAAACAGTTGATTACAGACGCTGTATTGAAAATCGTAACGGTCCAAAATAAGCGTAATGGTCCAAAATTATAGCGTAACGGGCTGTAACGCAAGTTTGCGTTACCTACAAACCTGCGTACATATACATTTGATTGTTTATGTAAGCTAAACTTTGAAACAGTGCGTCATCTGAATTGAGGCAGTGTGAGTGTGGGGGGAGGCCGCAGCAGCACATGGCCGCGCAGCCAAGCTTGGGGGGGAATGGGGAGCTGCTGCAGCTAAAGCCGTGCTGCCTCCCAGAGGGGGAAGGGAGTGGCGTGAGCCGGGGTGGGGGTGGGGGGGGGGACAGAGGCGTGCATCATCTGTGCAGCTGAGTTTATATCAGTCTCTGTCCATGTGTGAGTGGCCTTGACGACAGCCACAGAAAGCTGCAAGGGAGGGGCAGATGAAGAGGGAGCCGAATATCTTCACCAAGGCCGTTGAATCCTTCAGGGGAGCATTTTAACCTTCGGTAGCTAATAAGGCTGCCATGTTTTGGTTTAAGCAGAGAGGCACAAAATTCCAATACAGTCTCTCTTTAGCCGTCCAGATCCAATTGTGAATATTGAATTGGTCTTCAACATCAATTCCTTTGCAGGGCAGACAATTGCTCCAAGATGGTTTCCAACTTGCAAAAGTTAATGCAGTCTGAGATTGTACCGCCTTGCCCACCTCATTAATCATGACGGACAGATGTGGGGTTGTGGTAGTGTGGCAGCCGTCTTTCCAATTTTCCGGTAGGTCAGGGCAGCGCCTACCATAAAGGCAAATAAGAATAAGTAAATCCTCAACGTCTTCCATGGAAAGTGGTGCCAAGCACGCGACGCGCCATTTCTCCCAGGCGTCGAGAACATACCCTGCAGGATACGTTCCATCTGGGCACGCAGGGTTCCCCAGCCCTGATTTCCTTGTTGAAAAAATTGTGTCAATAATGTTAAGAGTCCAGCTGTAGTTCAAAGAATTCACAGTCTGGTGAAGTTGGGACTTTGAAGGTTGGGGCAGAGACAGAGAAAAAACACAGAAGGAGAGGAGAGGAGGAGATGTGACCGCCCTCGCTGGAGTCCCAAGCTTGAATCATGATAAAACATGCAGTCATGTGGGTGTGTGAATCCAAAAATGAGGTATGGCCATGCACAGAGCTGGAGCATTGATGTCATCCATCACCAAACAGTGTTTGTGCCTTACACCACACACACACACACACACACACACACACACACACACACACACACACACACACACACACACACACACACACACACACACACACACACACACACACACACACACACAAACAGATCTGGAGTCTAGTGCTGTATAAAAAGCGCAACACTCAAACACACCTTACATAAGTGGGTGTACAATGCATGTACACTTTGCTTGCCACCATATATTGTCATCAGTCACCTGAAATGGTGTATTATGATGACAGTATATTACAGCAACTGTGTGTGTGTGTGGGGGGGGGGGCTTTCTGGTTCTCTCTCTCTCTCTCTTCCTCTATCTCTCTCTCGCACACACACACACACACACACACACACACACACACACACACACACACACACACACACACACACACACACACACACACACACCCCAATGAACATTTCACTTCATATTTAACTGTTGACAAAACTGTAACAGTAAAACTTACAATTCATAATCTACATTGTTTATAAATGTAACAATTCAATTCTTTTTATGCAGAAAGTGTCAAGGCGGGTGGCCCCTTGATACAAACTCCCAAACCAGGCTTTAATGTATAAGAAGTCGTCATGTTTATTGAGCTCTATTGAGCTGAGTATTCCATTAACTTTAACTAGTAATGACTTCATGACTTTCTTTGCTAACAAAATTTTAACTATTAGAGAAAAAATTACTCATAACCATCCCAAAGACGTATCGTTATCTTTGGCTGCTTTCAGTGATGCCGGTATTTGGTTAGACTCTTTCTCTCCGATTGTTCTGTCTGAGTTATTTTCATTAGTTACTTCATCCAAACCATCAACATGTTTATTAGACCCCATTCCTACCAGGCTGCTCAAGCCCTACCATTATTTAATGCTTCGATCTTAAATATGATCAATCTGTCTTTGTTAGTTGGCTATGTACCACAGGCTTTTAAGGTGGCAGTAATTAAACCATTACTTAAAAAGCCATCACTTGACCCAGCTATCTTAGCTAATTATAGGCCAATCTCCAACCTTCCTTTTCTCTCAAAAATTCTTGAAAGGGTAGTTGTAAAACAGCTAACTGATCATCTGCAGAGGAATGGTCTATTTAAAGAGTTTCAGTCAGGTTTTAGAATTCATCATAGTACAGAAACAGCATTAGTGAAGGTTACAAATGATCTTCTTATGGCCTCGGACAGTGGACTCATCTCTGTGCTTGTTCTGTTAGACCTCAGTGCTGCTTTTGATACTGTTGACCATAAAATTTTATTACAGAGATTAGAGCATGCCATAGGTATTAAAGGCACTGTGCTGCGGTGGTTTGAATCATATTTGTCTAATAGATTACAATTTGTTCATGTAAATGGGGAATCTTCTTCACAGACTAAGGTTAATTATGGAGTTCCACAAGGTTCTGTGCTAGGACCAATTTTATTCACTTTATACATGCTTCCCTTAGGCAGTATTATTAGACGGTATTGCTTAAATTTTCACTGTTACGCAGATGATACCCAGCTTTATCTATCCATGAAGCCAGAGGACACACACCAATGAGCTAAACTGCAGGATTGTCTTACAGACATAAAGACATGGATGACCTCTAATTTCCTGCTTTTAAACTCAGATAAAACTGAAGTTATTGTACTTGGCCCCACAAATCTTAGAAACATGGTGTCTAACCAGATCCTTACTCTGGATGGCATTACCCTGACCTCTAGTAATACTGTGAGAAATCTTGGAGTCATTTTTGATCAGGATATGTCATTCAAAGCGCATATTAAACAAATATGTAGGACTGCTTTTTTGCATTTACGCAATATCTCTAAAATCAGAAAGGTCTTGTCTCAGAGTGATGCTGAAAAACTACTTCATGCATTTATTTCCTCTAGGCTGGACTATTGTAATTCATTATTATCAGGTTGTCCTAAAAGTTCCCTAAAAAGCCTTCAGTTAATTCAAAATGCTGCAGCTAGAGTACTGACGGGGACTAGAAGGAGAGAGCATATCTCACCCATATTGGCCTCTCTTCATTGGCTTCCTGTTAATTCTAGAATAGAATTTAAAATTCTTCTTCTTACTTATAAGGTTTTGAATAATCAGGTCCCATCTTATCTTAGGGACCTCGTAGTACCATATCACCCCAATAGAGCGCTTCGCTCTCAGACTGCAGGCTTACTTGTAGTTCCTAGGGTTTGTAAGAGTAGAATGGGAGGCAGAGCCTTCAGCTTTCAGGCTCCTCTCCTGTGGAACCAGCTCCCAATTCAGATCAGGGAGACAGACACCCTCTCTACTTTTAAGATTAGGCTTAAAACTTTCCTTTTTGCTAAAGCTTATAGTTAGGGCTGGATCAGGTGACCCTAAACCATCCCTTAGTTATGCTGCTATAGACGTAGACTGCTGGGGGGTTCCCATGATGCACTGTTTCTTTCTCTTTTTGCTCTGTATGCACCACTCTGCATTTAATCATTAGTGATCGATCTCTGCTCCCCTCCACAGCATGTCTTTTTCCTGGTTCTCTCCCTCAGCCCCAACCAGTCCCAGCAGAAGACTGCCCCTCCCTGAGCCTGGTTCTGCTGGAGGTTTCTTCCTGTTAAAAGGGAGTTTTTCCTTCCCACTGTAGCCAAGTGCTTGCTCACAGGGGGTCGTTTTGACCGTTGGGGTTTTACATAATTATTGTATGGCCTTGCCTTACAATATAAAGCGCCTTGGGGCAACTGTTTGTTGTGATTTGGCGCTATATAAAAAAATTGATTGATTGATTGATGTTTATTACAGGCAGTGGTTCAGCACACAGGTGGTCAGATAGCGGAGCAGAGGTACAAGCAGGGTGAGGCACAAACGTAGTCATCTCCAGGCAGGGGTCAGAGGCACGAGCAAACACTGGCATAAAGGCTGAGGCAAGAAGGTGCAGTCGAAAAACACAGAACAAGGTACTGGTACACGGCAAGACTAATCAGGACTAGAAACAAGGAGGCTGGAGATTGTGCAAGAAGTGACAACAATCTGCAGAGGGGCTGTGAGACTGTGAGGGTTTATATGAAGGTGGACTAATGAGGGACAGGTGGTGTTAACAAGGTGCATGTGAGGAACAATCTAGAAAGGGGGCTTGGCTAGTGAACAAAGAGGAAACACTGTGCAAGATGGGGAGGAAGAGAGTGCACAAAGTAGGATACAGAGACGCGAGAGCAAGTGCCAAGAGTGAGAGTGACAGAAACCGGCAGACAGAAACAAAGTGTGAGACAAGGACAATAGCAGGTGCAGTGCTGTGGAGTGAGAACATAATTAACTGGGTGTGAGGAATAACAGGAAACAATGAACAGGCTTGACATAAGACAGAATAAAATATAACAGAACAGGGCAAGAACAGGAACAAATAATAAAGCAGAACAAGGAAAACATGATACAGATACAAAACCCAATGTTACAATGTAACTGACAACACAAATGAGAAAATACAGTGGTCCCTCATTTATTGCGGGAGTTACATTCTAAAAATAACTCGCGAGAAGCGAAATCCGCAAAGTAGTCAGCGCTATTTTTTGCAATTATTATAGATGTTTTAATGCTGTAAAACCCGTCACTACACACTTTGTATACACTTTTCTCAAACAGGCATTAACATTTTCTTACTTTTCTCTCCTGTGTAAACACTCTCTTTTTTCTTCTGGGCAAGAAGATTATAAACAGACACACGCAGAACTCTCCCTTCGCTCACTGCCTCCGGAGGTACGGCTTTGGGACCCGCAAAGAATCCATCTCCTCTCGCGGTGGCCACGGAGCTCTGCGGCTGAGGTCAACATCCGCATCAAAACAGCGAGCGTGGTCTCTGGACCTGTTGCCAGATTTGGCGCAGCTCCGCACAGCAGACAGGAGGGCGGTGTGAGTGGCCCACTGCTGCGTTTACTGAGCCCGCAGACTCAGTAAGCTCTTCGGAGGCAGTGAGGGCAATAGCGGTGATGCCGACCGGTGCCGCGACCGGCCCGCCTGATAGGGACGCAGAACACAATGGCGCCAAAAAAAAAAGCGCGCAAAATTGCACTAAAAAGAATCCGCGAAACTGCGAGGCCGCGAAAGGTGAATCGCGTTATAGCGAGGGACCACTGTACACAAATGATAAACTAATGATCAATAATGCAAACATAATCTGACAGAACAAAACTAGAACAGAAATGGGTGATGACAACAGAATGACAAGAAACAAAGTGTCAAGAAAAACATAACAGAACTAGAAGCACTCAGAGAGTGCAAACCTCCGCCAAGGCCATGGGGTCACTGACGCCATAACATCTACACGCCGTGGAATCATTGAACCTAAAAAAGTCTAACAATGATGTTTGCTCAGTAGTAAAAAAAAGTTTCATCTGCTGTGACTGGATAGCATGTATCCTTAGCGCTTGGCATCACAGTTTATTGCAACTTGCACCTTTCCCAGAAGCTACTGTCATCTGAGCACTGATATTGATATTGCATGTGCTTATAGAGAAAAACAAATAAGAGACAAAATTCAATTTATTATTCAACTAAACTGCAAATATATGAATTTTTTAACATTTATGAAACACTTCTCTAAACAAGGCCATAGGGTCACTGACCCTAAAGAGATTCCCTCCTTGGCACAGTGATCTATTTATTTTTGTCTCTTTCTCTAAAATTTTATATAATAATCATTAGATTATTAATATATAAACAAAATAAATGTAAGAAATATTACTATTTGAAAACAAATGCACCCGAACGTGATGACAGCTGCAACTGCTTAATGCTAACGTTTAACATTGAAAATTCCACAGACATGCTAACGTCTGATCACCACTAAAATTTATTCACTTGTTCCTCTTGTCATTCCCAACCACTCCACAAAATTTCATCAAAATCTGTTCAAAATTTTTTGAGTTATCCTGCTGACAGACAGACAAACAAACAAACAAATGCGACCGAAAACATAGCCTCCTTGGTGGAGGTAATAAATCCTGGTGAAAATAAATATTAATAAATCAACACGGAAAAGAACGATAGAAAGGGAAAAAACCTGAATAGACCCCCAGATCCAGCCGAAACCGTGACAGAAAGCACGACCAGACTGACAGGTAAGAAAGTTTTAATGGCGTTTAATATGTCATGTCATCCTCAGGAAGACACTTTAGGGGAGCTGATAGTCTAGTAGTCTAGTGGTTAAGGCACTGGGCTTGAGACCAGAAGATCCTTGGTTCAAATCCCAGCCTGACTGGAAAATCACTAAGAGCCCATGGGCAAGGTCCTTAATCCCCTAGTTGATCCCGGTGTGTAGTGAGCATCGTGTATGGCAGCACCCTGACAACGGGATGAATGTGAGGCATTATGTGTAAAGCACTTTGAGCATCTGATGCAGATGGAAAAGTGCTACATAAATGTAATCCATTTAGGTGCATTTGGTTAGGGAAAAAAGTGTTAGTATTTGTTGTTAACGTGTCGCGGGTATTCAGCTGTTTTTAGAGAGGACACTCACAGAGCGGCACATAGTTTTAAAGAAAAAAAAGCGTAAAAATATAAAAATGTTTGGAAAGATTAAAGTGTTAGATTACTCGTTACTGAAAAAAAGCAGTCAGATTAGAGTAACACATTACTATGTAACGCATTACCGGCATACCTGTTAATGAACACAATAAATCCAACTCTTTGTACCCAGCTCCCAGGTTTACACAGCTGTTTCTTGCCACTCAAATAGCAATGTGCACTTGGAGAAGTCCAAAATAGATTTGTAATTTGTACCAACTGTGTAGCTCGTATTTGCATCTGCTGTCAAGATAGGGCCCTTTGACTCATTTTGCTCTTTCTCACACACACACACACACACACACACACACACACACACACACACACACACACACACACACACACACACACACACACACACACACACACACACACACAGTACTGATAACAATATCCCTGCAAGTCATGAAGTAATGAAATGGAAATATGCAGCACAAAAAGGTCTTCAGGAGCAGTGTTGGAAAGCTCTAACTTAAGAATTACATTGACAGAACAAAACAGAGTGTTTTTGATAATCATATAATACTGTGTGAGCTTCAACATGGCCTCTTGTGGCTAGAAATGCAACACCAATTATGATTTCAGCTGGTGTGTGCCGTCCACACCAGAGCGCTGACATCACTACTTTGGCACTTTGGAATGTTGGGGAAGGAAGCAGCATCCCACCCTGCATGTTTAAAACCCAACTTTGATTAAACACTTATGCAAAATCCAAACAACTAAATGTTTCTGAAAACAGAGGTAACACGTATTGTACTGTTGTAGGTATTTAAAGAACTTGTGATAAAGGGGCTGATGTAAGACAACTATGAAAGATTCCATTTATATATATATACATAAATATACACACAGTAAAAGTCATATATATTGGATTCAGGTGGACCAGAGAATTTTGTCTGTTATAATCGAAATCTGCTATATGTATAAAATGGACAAAATCTGTTATATGTATGTAATCGATTAGTTATAGACAGGCCATGCTGACCAATCCACGGGGAATCCCCAGTACCAATAAGGCTTACGTATTTCCATGATTGAATGCCTGCCTGACCTTGAAAAAAAAAAAATATATATATATATATATATATATATATACGAGGTCTGTTAGAAAAGTATCCGACCTTTTTATTTTTTCAAAAACCTGATGGATTTGAATCACGTGTGCTTGCATGAGCCAACCTTGAACCTTCGTGCGCATGCGTGAATTTTTTCACGCCTGTCGATTGCGTCATTTGCTTGTAAGCAGCCTTTGTGTGAGGATGGGTGGAGTCTCTCGTCATTTTTTCTTTGCAAGGAAATGGTGGAACGACTGGAGCAGCTCGACTGCATCAAATTTTGCCAGAAACTGAGCGACAACCAGGTGGAAACCATTCGGATTATTCAAACGGCTTTCGGTGACGATGCTATGGGCATCACACAGATTAAGGAGCTGTACAACCAGTTTAAAGATGGCCGCACAACGGTGGAGAGCGCGCTGCGCTCCGGGCGGTCATCAACATGCTGAAATGACCAGATCATTTCCAAAGTGAACGCTGTGATGATGTGGGACCGTCTTGTGACTCCGAAAATTGTGGAAGAGGTGGACATCAGCACTTTTTCGGCACATTCCACTGTGACAGAAGATTTTGCCATGAAAAGAGTTGCAGCAAAATTCATCGGCATGAAGCTGAAGGCGCAGCAACAGCGCCTCTGTGTTGAAGTCTCACAGGACATGTTGTGACATGCCCAGCTCTTCCACCATTCGGAAGATTCAGACGGCTTTCGGTGGCTTTTCAGTCTTGTGACTAAAGCCGTGGTCACAACCCGCCATACTTGCACGTGCGTGCAGTCTACTTGCAAAAACGTGGGCTAAATTTGGAGATCCGTACGTCGTAAGTACTGCCTCAGTACGAATTTAGGAGCACGCAGACACATGCAGACACGCCATAGAGGTTTTAGTGCATGCAGAACTTTCGCTGCGGTCAGGCTGCGGATTCACCAGCAGTACAGATGACGCACGTTGTGAGTACTGCCTCAGTACGGATTCAAAGCAGCACATTTTCATTCAATTACTATTGAATTAACCAAATCCGTACGTAGGCAGTACGGATTATGGCACTCACCACGTACTATGGAGGCCGACAGACTTGCATGCACGACGCAGCTTCTCACTCGAACTTGGACTTTATTTCCAACCGTCAGCAACACAGACACTCCACAGCTTCACTCTGATAACTAGCTGTAACTTTTCGAGGCAAGTAAACACTCGTACAACTGACCGCTGCAGGCTGGACATGCTCATGCATTGCAGACGGTGAAAAACACCTGCCGCTCCGGTCCCGCTCATAAAAAAGAAAAACGACCCCACACACACACACACACACACTGCTTTATTGTCAACTCTCTTTATCGTTACACTCCTAGAGACGTGCGTTGAACGTACTCCCTCCCTCCTCTTGCTACTGCCTCCATACGTTTTCACAAAAATGTAGTGGCCGTGGCATCCGCAGAAAATGTACGGCGAAAAAAAACGCACGGTGGGTTGTGACCGGGGCTTATCTGAGAAATGGTGGAAGAGCTGGGCATGTCACAACATGTCCTGTGAGACTTCAACACGGAGGCACTTTTGCTGCGCCATCAGCTTCGTGCCGATGAATTTTGCTGCAACTCTTTTCATGGCAAAATCTTCTGTCACAGTGGAATGTGCCGAAAAAGTGCCGATGTCCACCTCTTCCACAATTTTCAGATAGTCACACGACGGTCCCACATCACCACAGCGTACACTTTGGAAATGATCTGGTCATTTCAGCATGTTGATGGCCGCCCGGAGCCCAGCGCGCTCTCCACCGTTGTGCGGCCGACTTTAAACTGGTTGTACTGCTCCTTAATCTGTGTGATGCCCATAGCATCGTCACCGAAAGCCGTCTGAATAATCTGAATGGTTTCCACCTGGCTGTCGCTCAGTTTCTGGCAAAATTTGATGCAGTCGCGCTGCTCCAGTCGTTCTGCTGCCATTCCTTGCAAAGAAAAAAAACGGCGAGAGACTCCACCCATCCTCACACAAAGGCTGCTTACAAGCAAATGACGCAATCGACAGGCGTGAAAAAATTCATGCATGCACACGAAGGTTCAAGGTTGGCTCATGCAAGCACACGTGATTCAAATCCATCAGGTTTCTGAAAAAAATAAAAAGGTTGGATACTTTTCTAACAGACCTCGTATGTGTGTGTGTGTGTGTGTGTGTGTGTGTGTGTGTGTGTGTGTGTGTGTGTGTGTGTGTGTGTGTGTGTGTGTGTGTGTGTGTGTGTGTGTGTGTGTGTGTGTGTATACTAGCGCATTGCCCGTGGGGATCCACGGGCTCTAGATTGGGTAGTGTTTATAAAATAGGTAGCTAACTTTTTTCCAGGGTGATAATAAATTATGCAAAGTTTATATAATGATTTAGAATGGTGAGTGAGTCCAGAATGTAATCATCAATGTCCACTGTTCACTGTTGTTAGCTAATATCTGTAATTTCTCCAAAAACATTAGTCGTATCAACATTCCGTTTTGGCGCCGTTCACCCTTGACACAAAATACATAAGCACACCAAAAGACAAATGTTAGCTCTTCTCAGGTTCTCCGTGATTGAATGTACACGCACACATGCATACACGTGCACAGAGGCCACTCCACTTTTAATATATAGATGATTTACTGCCCCCTGCTGGAATGGTGTGTGAGTCCAGAATGTAACTATCATTGTCCATTGTTCACTGTTGCTTAATAATGTCCCTAATTTCTCAAAAAATTAGTCCTATCAACTTTCTGTTTTTGTGGCGTTCATCCTTGACCCAAAATACATAAGTATACCAAATGGCACATGTCAGCTCTTCCCAGTTTGTCCACGATTGAAGCCATACACACATATGCAGGCTCACGTACATGTACACAGAGTCCACTTGGCTTTTAATATATAGATAGTTATTTCTTTAGAAGTTCTTGATATTAAAGTGGATATGACACCTAAAAAATTAGGTAAAACTGATATAAATATCAAAATATACATACAGTATAGTAAGTTGAAAGTGGTTTTAAACATTATCACTGAGAAATAAAGTTTGTACAGCTTCACAAAAGTGTGTTTCTTGGAAAGCGCATTCCATCAGCAGTCACGTGATGCTGTGACGTCACAATGTGTAGAGTCTCGTCTTTGTCTGTTCGATTGACAACAGGAACAGATGGACCTCAGCATGGACAGTGACGAGATCGAGAACTTTTCTGACTCCTCTTCAAGTGTGGATTAGTTCTGTGAGGAAATCGAGACTGACTCGGATCCTGAGGACGTCGCAGCAGTGATTAGGCTCTACAGATTGGAGCTGTATCTTTCGGACGAACATTCAAACCAGGAGCATTCTGGAAAATAATGCCGACGGTGCTTATGGCGGAGCTGAAGCAGAAGCAAGAGACGTGCCAATTCCGATGGACTTTGAAAGGCTGCAGAATATGGAATGGTAAGGGAGGCTTTGATTTTTGTTGCTGCTGTTTATAACACTATAATTACAGCATTTTTTATTCTAGCGTCTGTTTAGTGCCTTTGTTATTGTTCCGGAGCCGCGATAGTATAGCTACTGCTTGCGGACCACCGTCATTACCTTTGGGTTTTTGCCGTTTTTGAGTGCCTGGCATTGCATTCATCCATGTTTAGTTATGTAAAGGTGCGTTTACACATAACCAAGACGCGTTACTAATGTCATTTTTCTGTCATTCATGACACATTCCTGACATTCTTAATGTGACTTAACACATCTGAATAGGTTTCTTAATAGTGCGTGTTGGTGCGTGATATTCTTGATATTCGTGGAGCATGTTTTTGCCTGTCAAAAAATCTTCCACGAATGTCACACACCACCCTCATTTCGTCTCACGTCGTGGAGGTCGCAACTGAGCGTGTGGATCCGTCTTGATGAGTATTGATCCTTAATAGAACGTGACAATGTTCATAGTGGTTCCTGTGATGGTTCTTGGAGCCCAAACTGTCACGCGTTATTACGAAGTGACACGGAAACTGTCAAGTTTTGACACGACTTGTAACGCGGCGTCACATTTCACTGCGCGCCACGACGAATCCATTTTCTGTCACGTGCGCACAATTAAACTCTGCTCCAAATGTTGTTCCACAGTTCCTGCTGAAGCTCCTCAGGACGCTCCTGCAGGTGTTCCACCTGCTATTGTAACCGATGAGCAGGAGAACAAGTCCGAGCAACAAGAGGAGCAAGAGGAGACTCACGTGCAGTCAGATATCTCTGCACCTCCTCCAGTCCGGCGGAGGAAGAAGCGTGCGCACAATTAAACCCTGCTGCACCGCATTCAGTTTGACTGCTGACACCATGTCGGCTAAAAGTCTAATTTCAGTGCTCTTCAGCGCGCTCCTGCAGGTGTTCCACCTGCTGCATGTGCCTGATGTTTGGGAAAATGCACGAGACGAGAGCCGCATGGAGCCACACATCTGGCTCTGTCCTCCTCCTCTCTGAGCCACTCCATGGCACAGAGCCCAACTACGTATGCAGTCACAAAGTTCTTCTGAAAAACTGGAGCGATCTGAATTCGGTTGGATGAATATGGGTGGGTGTGTGTGTGGAGACAATTCACCTCGTTCACAATGTGACAGAACTTAACGACGCGCTGTTACGCGCAATAGCGCACAATAGCGCACAACAACGCGGAACACTATTCTTGACCGTGCATAATGGTTCCTGATAATTGTCCAGCAACACGTGCCATTAATCGTAACGTGTGGTAACAGGTTGCAGCAGTTCCTGAGGACACCTGACGCCTCTGCCCCGAATAATCACATTTGTGATCAGCAGCCAAGAATGTGTACTTCGTGGCATTCGTGACTTGTCGTCATTATGTGTAAACGCAGCATTATTTTCACGAAAGAATAGGAAATAAACGGCGAAAGTTTTGAAAAAGATCGCCGAAAACAACAGCAAACATGCCGCTGCCGTGTTTACTCCGTATTGCACTGATATTTTTACAAGTTCCTTGACCATTTCAAGATTATTGTGAACATATTATTTGGGGTTGACATTTTAGGTGTTCCTGTGAGCAGTGCGAGAACATGGAGCCGGTAGAGGAAAGTGTCTGCTGTCGGGAGCAAATGCGTGTGTGCGAGCGGAGGGAGTGGCAGCCTGACATTTTGTGCATCGCACAACACCGCGGCTTTCGATCAATCTGAATGGACTTGAAAAGGCTAAAACCTTTTGCCCTTGTGTTTGTGCAATATGCTGTGACACACTGGTCAGGCATATCGACAAGTCCCTGAGAGCTGTGTTTAATCAAAGTTTCTGCAACTAAAAAAAGTGTAAACAACGGCCACGAGGCGCGCAAGCCGATACGGTCTACACACAATGATGTATTTCAGGCTTGGTGCTCAGCGGGAAGCTGGTCATGGTGCGTGCACATTTTTCAGTGGCGGGACGTTCAAATGTTGTATATAACGGGAGAACCCCGTCCATCTTCCCAAAATGCTTAGGTTGACAGAATTATATAACCTTTGTTACATGTAATAACACTATGTTGTCTTTACGTGTCATATCCACTTTAACCATCAATTAAAAAAGCAGTGAAATATACTCAACAAAAATATAAACGCAACACTTTTGGTTTTGCTCCCATTTTGTATGAGATGAACTCAAAGATCTAAAACTTTTTCCACATACACAATATCACCATTTCCCTCAAATATTGTTCACAAACCAGTCTAAATCTGTGATAGTGAGCACTTCTCCTTTGCTGAGATAATCCATCCCACCTCACAGGTGTGCCATACCAAGATGCTGATTAGACACCATGATTAGTGCACAGGTGTGCCTTAGACTGTCCACAATAAAAGGCCACTCTGAAAGGTGCAGTTTTATCACACAGCACGATGCCACAGATGTCGCAAGATTTGAGGGAGCGTGCAATTGGCATGCTGACAGCAGGAATGTCAACCAGAGCTGTTGCTCGTGTATTGAATGTTCATGTCTCTACCATAAGCCGTCTCCAAAGGCGTTTCAGAGAATTTGGCAGTACATCCAACCAGCCTCACAACCGCAGACCACGTGTAACCACACCAGCCCAGGACCTCCACATCCAGCATGTTCACCTCCAAGATCGTCTGAGACCAGCCACTCGGGACAGCTGCTGAAACAATCGGTTTGCATAACCAAAGAATTTCTGCACAAACTGTCAGAAACCGTCTCAGGGAAGCTCATCTGCATGCTCGTCCTCCTCATCGGGGTCTCGACCTGACTCCAGTTGGTCGTCGTAACCGACTTGAGTGGGCAAATGCTCACATTCGCTGGCGTTTGGCACGTTGGAGAGGTGTTCTCTTCACGGATGATGCGAAGGAGATGTGTTGCACTGCATGGGGCAAATGGTGGTCACACCAGATACTGACTGGTATCCCCCCCCCCAATAAAACAAAACTGCACCTTTCAGAGTGGCCTTTTATTGTGGGCAGTCTAAGGCACACCTGTGCACTAATCATGGTGTCTAATCAGCATCTTGGTATGGCACACCTGTGAGGTGGGATGGATTATTTCAGCAAAGGAGAACTGCTTACTATCACAGATTTCGACTGATTTGTGAACAATATTTGAGGGAAATGGTGATATTGTGTATGTGGAAAAAGTTTTAGATCTGTGAGTTCATCTCATACAAAATGGGAGCAAAACCAAAAGTGTTGCGTTTATATTTTTGTTGAGTATACATCAGAGAGGAATCTGTGTCTAAAAAAGTTTTTTTTTCTTTTTCTTTTTATTAAGGGAGCAGAAAGTGAGCTCACCGAAAGTGGCACAGCGACATGGGTCGTGCTTGTCCAAGTAGTGTTCTAAAGTGTCCCATCCTCCCCCGACACGCACCATCACATGAGTACGAAGGACCTGTAGGAGCAAAAAAAAAAAAAAAAAAAAAAAAAAAGACCATCAAAATTAAACAGATAAACAGAAAGTAATAAATAAAAAACAAAACCTTTTGATACACTGCACTACCACACAGGGTCAGTCAATAGATATGCAAATTTCACATGTGTGGATGCATGTGGAGGTCTGGCTGTTGCATAACAGTTTTGCACCCTGCCTCTGCTCCCCTCAGGCCTCCTGTTTCTCCCACATCACCCCCAGCCACTGCCACTGGAGGCCTGATCATTGCCATGCCAACTCAGGTTTAAAGAGAATGGCAAGGCAATAAAGAGCCTCAGTGCTGTGAAAGACACTCTCAGCTGGTTTCTTCAGGTTGTCAGAAGGAGGCATAGCAAATTAGGATGGCAACAACTCACCCTTCTCACCTTCTCAGCTCCTCTACAGTAACACTTTGATTATGGAGGAGAGAGGTGCAGGACTCTGCACAACACTGACAGAGTGTTGATGGATTTGCCACTTCACACTCATCAATTCAGACATCCACAAGGTCAGGCCAAACATCCCCACGCGCTACCCTGAAGCAGCTGTTACGCCTGATATATGACAACCACGTTGATGCAAACCCCCACCCGCCTTGGGTTGCTTAATAGGGTCTGCCAGCCATAAGCATAAAAAGTTAGATCCATGTGTCTGGCGTCAGGCGAGGTCATGCCACAATGGCATATGTGTGTGTGTGGGCTGGTCCAGTGTTTATTTCCACCAACTCACATGTGGTCGCTCATCTTCTGCTCTTCGCCAAGAAGACGGAGGTCACAGCTATGGATGATCACAGTAACTGTACACTGACCCCACCTTCTGCCAACGCACGACATGTTTTCTCATCTGCCTCTCTGCCAAGCTACATCAAATCCATCAAAACAGATGATCAGCTTATCTCTGTCAGACCTGAGAATATAAACTGCTTACAGTCCAGTGCTTTGGCATTATGTCAGGAACAGGTTTACTGTTTGTGTGATGGTGCATGACAAACGTCTGCCACGCTGTATTTTTAGCAGCAGTTTAATGGGAATGAACGGGGAAAGCGGCCATTAATACGAAGCCACAAATTAGTCAGAAAACACAGTTAAGTTAAGCACAACTTTGTGTCTCTTCTGACTCTGTCTATCAGTTGTGGTTTTTCATAGTTTTTGTATAATTTGCATGCAGGTATTTTATTGATGGACAATGTGATTTACAGCATTTAACATTTATTTATTTTTTGTTTTCTTAGTTTTGGGCCCTGTGACTAAAAGGTGATGACACAGTGATAAGAAATTGAAGCAAATATTTCTCTGACAAAACTACATGACTGCAAAGTCAATTATACACTAATTACTGAACTCGCAGCACATTCTGAGAGTTTTATGTCCCATTTTTACTGCCTATGGGCTCACTTTTCACTGCACCCTATAGAATCGTGACTGGAGGATGTAGAACTCCTTTGTCTTTTTTATAGCATAACATAGTATGCTGACAGTATAATGACAATTTACTTTTCAAAACTGAAACAAGATGGAATCTACATGGGATACATTTTTCAACTATTCTACTATCGCTCGACATAATGTTTTTTGTGTGGTTGGTTTATACAGGATCTAGATCAAACAAATGGGCTATTTGGGGAAAAAATAATTGAACATGAAAAACTTGATGATATTATCTACTGTCACGATTTCTGGTTCTAATCAATGTGTAATTTTGGCAGTTTTTAAAAGAAAACATGCCTTTCAACCCAGCAGTGGGTTGCAGGGTTTCAAGAAATGAATTGTACGTATAGTTGTAAAAATAACAATTTTATTAATTTTCTTGTCACATACTTAATAGACAACAAAAATGTGTTATTTATTAACAGGTGGAGCTGAGAGTTACTATGAAAATGTATTCCAGTAGTTTTACTAATTGAGTGCTAAAAATGTCATATCTCATTCTAATAAAATGAGTGTAATGTGATTACGTTCACTCGTTTCCATATTTATTCATAAACACATAACTACATTCCTCATTTATTGTAGTACCATGCATGCACCTTACTGCTCTAGTTCACAAACCAGTCAAAATCTGTGATAGTGAGCACTTCTCCTTTGCTGAGATAATCCATCCCACCTCACAGGTGTGCCATATCAAGATGCCGATTAGACACCATGATTAGTGCACAGGTGTGCCTTAGACTGTCCACAATAAAAGGCCACTCTGAAAGGTGCAGTTTTGTTTTATTGGGGGGGGGGGATACCAGTCAGTATCTGGTGTGACCACCATTTGCCTCATGCAGTGCAACACATCTCCTTCGCATCATCCGTGAAGAGAACACCTCTCCAACGTGCCAAACGCCAGCGAATGTGAGCATTTGCCCACTCAAGTCGGTTACGACGATGAACTGGAGTCAGGTCGAGACCCCGATGAGGACGACGAGCATGCAGATGAGCTTCCCTGAGACGGTTTCTGACAGTTTGTGCAGAAATTCTTTGGTTATGCAAACCGATTGTTCCAGCAGCTGTCTGAGTGGCTGGTCTCAGACGATCTTGGAGGTGAACATGCTGGATGTGGACGTCCTGGGCTGGTGTGGTTACACGTGGTCTGCGGTTGTGAGGCTGGTTGGATGTACTGCCAAATTCTCTGAAATGCCTTTGGAGACGGCTTATGGTAGAGAAATGAACATTCAATACACGAGCAACAGCTCTGGTTGACATTCCTGCTGTCAGCATGCCAATTGCACGCTCCCTCAAATCTTGCGACATCTGTGGCATTGTGCTGTGTGATAAAACTGCACCTTTCAGAGTGGCCTTTTATTGTGGGCAGTCTAAGGCACACCTGTGCACTAATCATGGTGTCTAATCAGCATCTTGGTATGGCACACCTGTGAGGTGGGATGGATTATCTCAGCAAAGGAGAAGTGCTCACTATCACAGCTTTAGACTGGTTTGTGAACAATATTTGAGGGAAATGGTGATATTGTGTATGTGGAAGAATTTTTAGATCTTTGAGTTCATCTCATACAAAATGGGAGCAAAACCAAAAGTGTTGCGTTTATATTTTTGTTGAGGTAGTTAATAATACTGTTTAGTCAACTGGATAGAGCATTTTGTCATTAAGCCAAATTTGTTTCATTTGTCAAGCAATGTGGCATTAGTAGAAGATTTAGTCCGTCTCAATACAATAAATTCCAGCTCTCTAATAATGGTTTGATGCGTTTTGCATTATCTAAGAAATGAATGGATTACTCTGCTTTATTCTGATGCAAAACACATTTTAGTAAAGTCTAATTCAGTAACTCATCCAGCTATGAAACAGCTGAAGAGGCTTAAGAGAAGGGAGTTCCAGTCTGCAGAGTTCTAGTGAGGTATGAGTCCGCAGACAGTTGGTCTCCACCAGCAGTAACTTTTATTCTATTTCACTCTACAAAATGGTGAGAGACCATTTTTGTGTTTGTGCAAACTGTGCAATCCACAAAATAGTCCTCATTTTCCAAAAATGTACCTGCAATTACATTACCTTTTCCCTGTAATTGTAAAAGAATATACATTTACATAATTTTTTAATCCTGCTTACATAACCCTATTTACTTGTAGTCTGTTACTCCCTAGGCCTGCCAAGAGCATTGCTGGCAAAAGTGAGAACATGTGCCCACCCTGCTTAGACCAAAGCAGATTATTTATGACATTATATTAGACGACAAGATGAATTTAATTCTTTTTCAACATGTACTGAGACGTCTGATGATGCTGAATACGTGTTCAGGGACAACATGTACTGCTCTCAATCTCCTGCTCAGCAGCCTGATTCTCAAACCACCAAAGGTATTTCAGCCTTCATCAATGTTGTAGACAAACCCAGGCCCTGTTTCCTTGGAAACAGCGAACAAAACGACTCCTTGTTATCATAGGGACTATTACCAAGGGCATCCTATTCCATTTTTTAATTAAATCATTCTGGTAAATTCCAATCAAGCTCCTGGTAGTTTTCTCCTGATGTGGCAGCTTCCCCACATAGTGAAAAAGCTCCTGGGGGGAAGGATGCCTTTTTAACTCCGCTTCTGTTCATACAGCTCGCTCCCTCATTTGACTTCTCCACTTCAGCCCCTCCTTGTCAGACACTTGGCAGCCGAATATGCATTTGTCGGCTTTCAAAGCAACTGGCTGCTTCCTGCTCTCAGAAGTGGAAGTGAAGTGTGTTGTACTTGTAGCCGTTTTAGCATATGCATAATCACAACCATCCTGAATCAGAGGAGGGCCGAGACGGGATGAAGAAAACTAATCTGACAGGTCAAAGGCTCCAAAACACTGACAAGCTTCCGCAGGCCAAGTCCCTCTTCACACAGGCCCGTGTACATGTCTTCAACTTCAAATTCAGCTTGACAAAATGCTTTAGTTCAACCACTTCACACTCAATCTTCCAAAAAAGTGATCTTTACAGTAAAAAGTACAAGATCCAGGAATGAAGTTCAGAAAATATAATTATACTGTTCAGGACCAGATTCCCTGGTCATGGCGGTGGACAGTTCTGTAGACCGTGTGGACTTATAATGACATATGGCGCACAAATTATTCTCATTCTGTATCATATCCTCTATGATTATGTGATGGTGAAGACACGGACTGAATTGCACCCCTTCATCGGAATGTGCATTTGAAGATTGTCACCTTAAACCAACAGTTTACTCCATGTACACTACACGATACAGGACGCACGATTAACCTGAAACTCGGTCCAAAAAATTCCTGCATGAAAAATCATCTTGCACAGTGTAAAGCACGTTTTACATCATCATAAAACGTGCGCACATTCTCTCCACATGCAAAACATTTTGCGATGACATTTGCAGGGCTCCGTAAAAATGCCTTTTTTTACAATTTAAAAAAATGGAATATTTTACAAAAGCACGTTTATCTTTAAACACCAACACACGACAGACGTCACATTAACATGTTGGTTTACATAATGAATGACTGAACCAATCAGTGTTTAGCAGAGGCACTTTTACCCAGAATCCTTTGCCATCTGTCTCTTTGTTACAAAACCTCAGAATTAGTGCATTATTCAACATTAAAAGATATATGTTATATTTTAACTTTGTACAAATGACAGAATTGACATTAATGGAGTTATTCTATCAGTATTAATGTTATTTATAAATCAACACCATAACTCAGCATGACTTTATTTTTCAAGATCTCCGCCTGACCGGAGCATTGTAATTGATAGAGAGCTGGCCTTATGGCTGCTCTTGGGGTGCTTCTGTGCTGGGAGTGCTGTAGTAAACAAGAGCTTCCAGCAGGGGCAGAATGTTGAAAGAAGAAAGTGTGGTCTCATTGTTTGGGTCTGTTGTTACTTTTAATATTACTAGAAGCTATTAAATTTGTACTAGTAGTTGTAAATGTGCCAGAGATATTATTGAAATTTATCGGTTATCTATAACTTCCGATACATTTTTGGGTGGTTTATTGTTTTATCTTTATCGAAGATAACTTTTCAGTTACCTGATTATCTGTTATCGAAGTTAATTTTTTGGTTATCTGTGCCCACCACTGGCTGCAAGTGGCTTCATTCTGCTCTTATGGCCATTAATACACACAATATCTTCATTTACATAGTGTTCTCTACATCAACTTACTACCAGCTGTCATGTGCACAGGTATTCTTAGTAAATCACCTGCAAAATGTTCAACAACCCAATACACAAAAGTTTGGAATGCCCAGGCAATTTAGCTCCTCATACGTGACCTACCTCAGTCATGTATGAGGAGCTAAATTGTCTTTGCAAACCACAGTGTATTTGTTCATAAAGTGTACAGTATTCAATTAAACAACATGTTTTGTTTAACTTTTGAAAGGACATTAGTTCGTAGTCGTACCCTCCCACCTGTCTGGAAAGAATAGTGCCATTCAAACTGAAGAAACTTTAACACTACGGAAAGTTAGATGTCAAGTAGACATCTTGGAATGGCATCAATGAGTCCATTAATCTGTCTGGGATATACTTTTGGTAATCAGAAACCAAATCGATTCAGAGTATCTATCAGCTTTCCTGCCCGGTCCTGTGAGGTTTGGTGGGAATACTGTGGCACCTTTTAAAACTGAAACTGAGACATAAACAGTCTGAGAGAAACAAGATTCAGTCAAGATAAGGGCCAACTCTGGAAATGACCTACAGTCCTTTTGCATCTCACTGGGGACAAAGTAAAGTGCTGGGACGGGGTTATTTAAAGCCAGCTTGCAAGCACTGATTGTATACAGACAAATTATACTGCTATCTGTACATACAGTATGGCTCATAAGTATTTGGACAGTGTACACTACACCACTGTGGTGGTGTACAGAGGAAAAATTACATTTCAAAGAATGTGTCACTGCCTAACTACTTATGTACCTGAAATTATATTGCAGCATTCAGGCTTTTAGATGGTTTATCTGTTGTTGTGCAACCGTGTTTTGTTTATATCAACCGTGCAACCGTGCTTTGTTTATATAAACATGTGATGCTAGCAGTGATGGGCACAGTTCCAATAATCCACTAACCACCAGTGGTGGGCACAGCTGACCAAAAAGTTAGCTTCGATAACAGCTAATCAGCTAACTGAAAAGTTATGTTTTATAAAGCTAAACCGATAAACCACCCAAAAATTTATCAGAAGTTACAGGTAACCGATAACTTCCAGTATTATCTCCGGTACACTTGCAACTACTAACAAGCTGATTTTGAGTTTTAACACCACAATCGCTTCTGGTAGTATGAAAGGTGACCACAGACCCAAACAATGAGTCAGCACGTCTGTCTTTGAGTGCCCTGCCTCCTGCTGGAAGCTCCTGTGTACTATGTAGCTTGCAGCAGAGATGCGGTTGAGAGGATCAGTGAAGCTCACCTCTCTATTCAGTAGAGGTGGGTGGGTCGATCTTAATATTGATAATATCAACGCTGGTATTGATATTGAACAATTGTCGTGTAAAAAGATCGATACTCAAACTTTTTTCTCTCCCACACACACTGACAGCTGCGCACACAGATTCATCAAAATCTACTCTCTGTCTGTAAGAGCAGCGCTGCACTGTGTCACACAACAGGGAGCAGCGCCCCCCCGGTCTTTTGTTGTTGCACGTCACGTGGTTCAGCCGTGCCAGCCAACAGCCATGTAGGTAGGCTCAGCCTGGCCTGCCCACTCAGCGCTCTCCTCGAGTCAGCCCTCTACCTCAGGAGATTTTGTTTTAAGTTGTGTTGAGTGATTTTTTTTTAAACAAAAATGTTGATTGTGATAATAAAGTATTTTGTTGTCACATACAACGTTTGGTGAAATTCTATCCTAGGTCTTTTGGATACTTTGGATCTATGAAGCTTAAATATGAAAAAGTATCAGTATTGATATCAGCGATACTGGGCCTGTATTGATTTGGTATCGGATCAATACCTAAATTCACGGTATCGCCCACCGCTACTATTCAGTAACAGCCTTGCCATAAGGCGGAGGTCTTGGAAAATAAAGCAGTGCTGACTTATGGTTTGGGTTTAAAAATAAAATTAATACAGATAGAATAACTCCATTAATGTCAATTCTGTCATTTGTACAAAGTGAAAATATAACATATATATTTTAATGTTAAATAATGCACTAATTCTGAAGTTTTGTAACAAACACAGACAGATGCCAAAGGGATTATGGGTAAAATGTGCCTCCGCTAAACACTGATTGGTTGACTCATTCATTCTATGTAAAAACCAACACGTTAATGTGAGGTGTGTGTTGGGTGTTTACATATATAAATGTGCTTTTGTAAAATATGCCATTTTTTTATTTGTAAAAAAAAAAAGGCATTTGTACGGAGCCTGCCTGGGGACATGGTGGTTAATTTTTTTGGGAGGGGCCCAGATTATTGCATTCCCTCGCAATATTACTGCATTCCCTCACAATAGTTTTTGCGTTCCCTCGCAATAACCTAATATCATATTAAAGCTCATGCTTATCAGAGCACACAGTGAGTGGAACAGGTGGGGGGGGAGACTGAACGCATATGCGCACACACACATACACACACAGCAGACAGCAGCAGGATTCACGACAAATGAGGGATTAAGTTGCTACACCTTGCGCAGACTCCGTATGAAATATAGTTTATTTATACAACAGTGGTAGTAAGTAGCAACACCTGTTAGTGTGCCTTATGAACGTTTATGTTTTCTTTTCTTTTCTTTTTTACCATCCTCTCATGAATCCTGTTGCTGTCTGCTGTGTGTGTGCGTGCGCGCATATGCGTTCAGTCTCCCCCCGCACCTGATCTCACTCACTGCGTGAGGGGGGGCTCACAGCCGTCTGACTACGTAAGACAGAAGTTCTGGCTCGTTGTTTGTTTTTGGGTTTGTGATCGCTTTTGATTTACTCAGAACCCTCGGGGGTGCTTAAACTAGAAACTGGCTTATCAGTAGCCAACAGTACTAAAAGTTAGAGGTTAGCTGTAACTTCCGCTAAACTTTTTTGCGGTTTATCGCTGTAGCGTTATAAAAGTTACGTTTTCAGTTAGCGGATCGGCGGTTATCGAAGCTACCTTTTTGGTTAGCTGTGCCCACCACTGTATGCTAGCACCATACGTTTCCATGCAGTCGCTACAGGCCTCACAGTCATAGTGTGTTACAGCCAGCCCAGTCTCACGTTTTTTTTTTTTGTTTTTTTTTTTTACCTTACTGTTAGGAAATGATTCAAATTTTCGTGACTGGTTTTTTTTTTAACTCACTACCTACCCCCAACCCTAACCTTAACCATAACCTAACCTAACCCTACTCCTTCTACCTAACCCTAACCTTAACCACCCGTGACCCCCCTGCTGCACATTTGACGTTCGTGACAATATGACGAACAAAAAGATTAATGTATATTTCGTGCTGCTTAATCGCAACAATCTGGGAAACTGGGTTGGTTACAGCTTATGTTTTAAATGCAGCTGATGTGCAGGCAAAAGACCAGACTATTTGCAAGACTATTTTATTGAAGTTACTGCTAAGCTATGACTCTTGTTAGGTTGCCTAATTACAGGCAGTTCTATGTGATTACATTCATGCTAAATATTTTCAGGTGTTTCATCTACATTAGGGTTGAATACGTAAAACATATCAGTTCAAGTGATGCAAAACATGAATGCACTACAAGCGTATCTAAGTAGTACATTCAGTAGTGCATTCTAGTAGCGGCTTTTATTTATTTATTTGTAATTCTCAGTTCAAAATGGGGATATTTCAGGCAGGCCTGGCGCCAGAAAAAAAATATTAAGGGGGCGATTAGTTTATCACAGGGGGCGGGGTCGCTCCCCCCCCCCAAAAAAGTGCGCACCGGAAGAGATGTGCCTCTGAGCATGCGTAATGAATTGGGTGCGCGCCTGGAAAGCTCGTGTATTTAGGCTACACTGTTGTAAGAGACTGAGTAAGAGTAAAGAGTGATGACAGTATTTTTTTAATTATTATTTGAACGTATAGACCCTCGGTCAAGTGATCTCCTGCATACCACACAGAGCCGGTGTTCTGTCGAGATGAGGTGCGCCAACTTTCGACACTCTGAGCTGTGACGTACCAGAAACCACTGATCTGTACAAAATGGATCGGACCAATCCGATTTGTGCAGAAACCACTGATCTGTACAAAACATTAACGTGTGACAGGACTGCTCATTTATGGAGCAGTTTTCTGAAGAAAAATCATTGGAAATGTTTTTTTTGTTGTTGTTGTTACCTCAAAATTTCTGATTACTGTTAAAAAAAAGTTTAGAACACTTGTAATTAAAATAGCTAAATAAATCAAATGGTTCTTTAGAAACCTTTCATCTGTAAATTAAAACCACCTGTTATTTCATATTAGATAATTTCTTGTTTAACATAAGGAACCTCAGACATTTATTTTTAGACAAAATAACATGGAAACTTGTATATTTTTTAAGTCTGGTAGATTATTTATATCTCATTTCAACCAGAAAAACAAACACTAAATAAATACAAATGTTTATTATAAATGCAAAAGGAAATAATTTAACAATGACTGCAGTGTGATTGTAAAGTAGGATTTCTGTGACATAAACCTCATGATGAATTTTTTTTATAGTCATTTCAACTTGTAATTTTGCCAAAATATGTAATTGCCTTTAATGTTGTTATCAGGACAGTCATTTCTAAAATATGAATTTGAGCACAATAAGTGGAGAGCTTCTACTTGTGCAAATGTCTTTTGACTTTGATTCGTGGACATTTTTAATGATCCGTTCATTTACTGTTAAAATATAAAATGAAACAGCTTTTTTAAAAATAATAAAATAGTTGCTGTTCAAAGAGCCTTTTATTTAGAAGCAGGTGATGTTCTGCTGGATTCTCTGGACCAGATGGTCTCTTCTGCAGTTTTTAACTCTGGTGGTGTTGCTGAAGAGCAGAGATGTTTTCTTTTGACTGGACTTCGCGGTGTTCAGCTCATCAATGGCAGTTTGGTTGTCTGCACAGCAAATGTTCCTGATTGGGACAAATAAATATATTTCTTTAAATATAAAGAAACACTAAACAGTTTATACATAAAAAAGGGGGGAAAACGGCCAAAAAAAAAAAAAAAAAGATGGAAAAAACTGTTGTGTGGGCCGCCAGAAGAGGAGGTACTGCTGGCCCACCACCAGAGGGCGCCCTGCCTGGAGTGCGGGCTCCAGGCACCAGAGGGCGCAGCCGCCTCACAGGAGCAGCTAGGGTGACAGCTGTCACGCATCACCTGCAACAGCTGTTACCAGTCAGCAGGGGTACATCAGCAGGACAACGTCTCCACCTCTTTGCCGAGATATCGTTCTACCTGGAAGGTAATATTCTCAGCTGACTGCTTGACAGTAACCTTTTGTGATTTTTGTGAGTGATAACAGACCTTTTTTCCAACGAGAGGTGGAGGTAGCTTTCCTGCCGTGCGGATTACTGGGTGCAAACGCGCCCACCTTTAATTGTGTTTTTGTTCCTCGCCAGCAGTACCAGGTCCGACACGCGGAGGCAGTGGCCACCTGGGAGTTCGGGACTTGGCGGCTCCAGTATTCCCGGGGTCTGGTGGCGGAGGAAATCGTGTGGTTCCGGTTCTGCTTTGGACAGGTGTCTCCTATCTTCGAGCCTGCCCACACGACACCTTTGTGAATTGATTCTGATCTATTGTTGTAATCTGTTGTATTTGTTGTGCACATTCACAACAGTAAAGTGTTGTTATTTGACCTACTCCATTGTCCGTTCCTTTGCGCCCCCTGTTGTGGGTCCGTGTACCGACACTTTCGCAACAGGATATCTCGGCCAGCGTCATGGATCCCGAGGGGCGTCAACCGGCTGTTGAACGGCCAATGGAAGAACAGGGCGCACAGGCGTCCGCAGGAGGAATGATCGGTGAGTTGCAGCGGATCCTCACCGCTTTCACGGCTCGGTTGGATTTAATGACCGAGCAGAACGTCCTCCTTAACCGCAGGGTGGAGGCTCTCGCCGCGCAGGTGGAAGCGCGCCCTCAGGGCGCTGCTGCGGCTCTCCCTCCTGTCGACCCTGTGCGTAACAGTGACGTTCCACAGGTCGTTCAACGACCCCTCCCACCTTCCCCTGAAGCATACATAAGCCCTCCAGAGCCGTACGGAGGTTGTGTGGAGACATGCGCGGACTTTCTTATGCAGTGTTCGCTCGTCTTCGCACAACGTCCCGTCATGTACGCGACTGATGCTAGTAAGATAGCTTATGTCATTAATCTGCTTCGCGGCAAGGCACGCGCTTGGGCTACAGCGCTTTGGGAGCAAAATTCACGGCTCCTTCTGATATATGATGGGTTTGTGAGGGAGTTCAGAACAGTGTTCGATCACCCAAATAGAGGAGAGACCGCTTCAGCCGTGCTGCTGTCAATGAGACAGGGGCGCCGGAGCGCAGCTGTTTATGCAGTCGACTTCCGCATCGCGGCTGCGAGGTCCGGCTGGAATAACACTGCCCTCCGCGCCGCCTTCGTAAACGGACTGTCGTTGGTCCTGAAGGAGCTCCTGGTGGCCAAGGACGAACCGCGGGATTTAGACGGGCTTATTGATCTCGTTATACGATTAGACAATCGGTTAGAGGAACGCCGTCAGGAGCGAGGCGAAGGACGTGACCGGATACGCGCCGCCCCTCTCCCTTCCGGGTTCGAAAAGGGGCCGCCCTCCCCACGCTCCACAGCCGCAGCGCTTTGTGGGGCAACAGCTCCCCCTGGTGACGTTGTTAGGGAAACGCACAGGGCCAAAATGGGGAGGCTGATCCGTGGAGAGTGTTTTCTCTGCAGCTCAACAGAGCACACACAGAGAGACTGCCCCAAACAGCCAAAACGTCAACACTCACCCTTAGAGACTGGGCTAAGGGGGGGTCAAGACATTCAAGTGAGACACACACAAATTGCCACACGACTCCCAGTCACAATCCTGAGCGGGGATTTAACCCTTCAAGCCCGAGCACTGGTGGACACGGGGTCAGAAGGGAATCTGCTAGACAGCAGATGGGCAAAGGAGGTAGGGCTCCCTCTGGTGGCGCTTCCTTCGCCATTGCAGGTGCGGGCACTAGATGGCACCCTCCTCCCTTTACTCACACACAAGACACAACCAGTAACTCTGGTGGTGTCTGGAAACCACCGGTTAGGAGATTGAGTTTTTTGTAACTTCTTCTACCTCCCGCGTGATTTTGGGCATCCCATGGATGTTAAAGCACAATCCCCGGATCGATTGGCCGTCTGGGGTGGTGGTTCAGTGGAGCGAAACCTGCCATCGGGTGTGTTTAGGATCCTCGGTTCCTCCCGGTTCCCAGGCTAAGGAGGAGGTCAAAGTCCCTCCCAATCTGACGGCAGTGCCGGTTGAGTACCACGATCTTGCTGATGTCTTCAGCAAGGATCTGGCACTCACCCTTCCCCCGCACCGTCCGTACGATTGTGCCATTGATTTGGTTCCAGGCGCTGAGTTCCCATCCAGCAGGCTGTACAACCTCTCACGACCTGAGCGTGAATCAATGGAGACCTACATCCGGGACTCATTAGCTGCCGGGCTGATCCGGAACTCCACCTCCCCGATGGGGGCAGGTTTCTTTTTTGTGGGCAAGAAATATAGCGGACTTCGTCCATGTATTGATTACAGGGGGCTGAATGAGATTACGGTTCGCAACCGATACCCGTTGCCATTATTAGATTCCGTGTTCATCCCCCTGCATGGAGCCAAAATCTTTACTAAGCTGGATCTTAGAAATGCGTATCACCTGGTTCAGATCCGGAAGGGAGACGAATGGAAGACGGCATTCAACACCCCATTAGGTCACTTTGAGTACCTGGTCATGCCGTTCGGCCTCACAAACGCCCCCGCGACGTTCCAAGCATTGGTTAATGATGTCTTGCGGGATTTCCTGCACCGATTCGTCTTCGTATATCTAGACGATATACTCATCTTTTCTCCGGATCCTGAGACTCATGTCCGTCATGTACGTCAGGTCCTGCAGCGGTTGTTGGAGAACCGGCTGTTTGTGAAGGGCGAGAAGTGTGAGTTTCACCGCACATCTTTGTCCTTCCTGGGGTTTATCATCTCCCCCAACTCCGTCGCTCCTGATCCGGCCAAGGTTGCGGCGGTGAGAGACTGGCCCCAACCCACTAGCCGTAGGAAGCTGCAACAGTTCCTCGGCTTTGCAAATTTCTACAGGAGGTTCATTAAGGGCTACAGTCAGGTAGTTAGCCCCCTGACAGCCCTGACCTCACCAAAAGTCCCCTTCACCTGGTTGGATCGTTGCGATGCCGCGTTCAAGGAGTTGAAACGGCGCTTCTCGTCTGCACCCGTTCTGGTGCAGCCCGATCGTAGTCGCCAGTTAGTGGTTGAAGTGGACGCCTCGGACTCAGGGATAGGAGCCGTGCTTTCCCAGAGCGGGAAGACTGATAAGGTCCTTCATCCGTGTGCCTATTTTTCCCGCAGGTTGACCCCGGGCGAACGGAACTATGACGTCGGCAATCGAGAACTCCTTGCGGTGAAAGAGGCTCTTGAAGAGTGGAGACATCTGTTGGAGGGAACGTCCGTGCCATTCACGGTTTTCACTGACCACCGGAACCTGGAGTATATCAGGACCGCCAAGCGGCTGAACCCCAGGCAAGCCCGCTGGTCACTGTTCTTTGGCCGTTTTGACTTCCAGATCACCTACCGTCCCGGGACCAAGAACCAGAGATCGGATGCCTTGTCCCGGGTACATGAAGATGAAGTCAAAGCGGAGTTGTCGGATCCACCGGAACCCATCATCCCGGAGTCCACTATCGTGGCCACCCTCACCTGGGACGTAGAGAGAACCGTCCGGGAGGCCCTGGCACGAAGCCCGGACCCCGGAACTGGGCCGAAGAACAAACTATACGTCCCACCAGAAGCTAGGGCTGCAGTCCTGGACTTCTGTCACGGCTCCAAGCTCTCCTGTCATCCAGGGGTGCGAAGAACCGTGGCAGTTGTCCGGCAGCGCTTCTGGTGGGCGTCCCTAGAGGCCGACGTCCGGGATTATATCCAGGCCTGCACCACCTGCGCCAGGGGCAAGGCTGACCATCGCCAGGCATCAGGTTTACTCCAGCCGCTGCCCGTGCCTCATCGCCCCTGGTCCCACATCGGCCTGGATTTTGTCACGGGCCTCCCGCCGTCCCAGGGTAACACCACCATCCTCACGATAGTGGACCGATTCTCCAAGGCGGCCCACTTCGTGGCCCTCCCGAAGCTCCCAACAGCCCAGGAGACAGCGGACCTCCTGGTCCACCACGTCGTCCGGCTGCATGGGATTCCAACAGACATCGTCTCCGATCGCGGTCCCCAGTTCTCCTCACAAGTCTGGAGGAGCTTCTGCCGGGAACTGGGGGCCACGGTGAGTCTCTCGTCCGGGTACCACCCTCAGACCAACGGGCAAGCAGAACGGGTAAACCAGGAGGTGGAGCAGGCCTTGCGCTGCGTGACTGCCGCACACCCGGCGGCCTGGAGTACCCATTTGGCCTGGATCGAGTATGCCCATAACAGCCAGGTGTCTTCAGCCACCGGCCTCTCCCCTTTTGAGGTATGTCTGGGGTATCAGCCCCCGTTGTTTCCGGTGGTTGAGGGAGAGGTCGGTGTGCCCTCGGTCCAGGCCCACCTGCGGAAGTGCCGTCGGGTGTGGCGTGCCGCCCGTTCTGCTTTGCTAAAGGCCCGGACGAGGGCAAAAGCCCATGCAGACCGTCGGCGGACCCCGGCCCCTGCGTATCGGCCTGGGCAGGAGGTGTGGTTATCCACAAAGGACATCCCCCTCCAAGTGGACTCCCCCAAGTTACAGGACCGTTACATCGGCCCATTCAAGATCCTGAAGGTCATCAGTCCAGCCGCAGTGAGGCTTCGGCTGCCGGCCTCACTGCGGATCCATCCTGTGTTTCATGTGTCCCGGATTAAACCTCATCACTCCTCACCCCTCTGTATTCCGGGTCCGGCGCCGCCTCCTGCCCGGATCATCGATGGCGAGCCGGCTTGGACTGTACGCCGGCTTTTGGATGTCCGTAGGATGGGCCGGGGCTTCCAGTATTTGGTGGACTGGGAGGGGTACGGCCCCGAAGAACGCTCCTGGGTGAAGAGGAGCTTCATCCTGGACCCGGCCCTCCTGGCCGATTTCTACCGCCGCCACCCGGACAAGCCTGGTCGGGCGCCAGGAGGCGCCCGTTGAGGGGGGGGTCCTGTTGTGTGGGCCGCCAGAAGAGGAGGTACTGCTGGCCCACCACCAGAGGGCGCCCTGCCTGGAGTGCGGGCTCCAGGCACCAGAGGGCGCAGCCGCCTCACAGGAGCAGCCAGGGTGACAGCTGTCACGCATCACCTGCAACAGCTGTTACCAATCAGCAGGGGTACATCAGCAGGACGACGTCTCCACCTCTTTGCCGAGATATCGTTCTACCTGGAAGGTAATATTCTCAGCTGACTGCTTGACAGTAACCTTTTGTGATTTTTGTGAGTGATAACAGACCTTTTTTCCAACGAGAGGTGGAGGTAGCTTTCCTGCCGTGCGGATTACTGGGTGCAAACGCGCCCACCTTTAATTGTGTTTTTGTTCCTCGCCAGCAGTACCAGGTCCGACACGCGGAGGCAGTGGCCACCTGGGAGTTCGGGACTTGGCGGCTCCAGTATTCCCGGGGTCTGGTGGCGGAGGAAATCGTGTGGTTCCGGTTCTGCTTTGGACAGGTGTCTCCTATCTTCGAGCCTGCCCACACGACACCTTTGTGAATTGATTCTGATCTATTGTTGTAATCTGTTGTATTTGTTGTGCACATTCACAACAGTAAAGTGTTGTTATTTGACCTACTCCATTGTCCGTTCCTTTGCGCCCCCTGTTGTGGGTCCGTGTACCGACACTTTCCCAACAAAAAACGCCCGAAAAAATAAGTTATTTAAAGCTGAGCTTTTGTGGTGTCTCAAAAAAGCTGTAGCTTTATTTGGTAAAAATAAAAAAGACTGAACCATTTACAAATTAAAAGTGTTCACTCAGATCAACTGTGCTAAAAGGCTAAGCTAATGTTAGCCGATCATTAAAGTTACTGCTTAAAGTTACTGGAAAAAGAGTCTGTTGCTCTATAAAAAAAGCCCTCCGTAAAGGTAGGACATCTTTCTACTCATCACTAATTGAAGAAAATAAGAACAACCCCAGGTTTCTTTTCAGCACTGTAGCCAGGCTGACAAAGAGTCAGAGCTCTATTGAGCTGAGTATTCCATTAACTTTAACTAGTAATGACTTCATGACTTTCTTTGATAACAAAATTTTAACTATTAGAGAAAAAATTACTCATAACCATCCCAAAGACGTATCGTTATCTTTGGCTGCTTTCAGTGATGCCGGTATTTGGTTAGACTCTTTCTCTCCGATTGTTCTGTCTGAGTTATTTTCATTAGTTACTTCATCCAAACCATCACATGTTTATTAGACCCCATTCCTACCAGGCTGCTCAAGGAAGCCCTACCATTATTTAATGCTTCGATCTTAATATGATCAATCTATCTTTGTTAGTTGGCTATGTACCACAGGCTTTTAAGGTGGCAGTAATTAAACCATTACTTAAAAAGCCATCACTTGACCCAGCTATCTTAGCTAATTATAGGCCAATCTCCAACCTTCCTTTTCTCTCAAAAATTCTTGAAAGGGTAGTTGTAAAACAGCTAACTGATCATCTGCAGAGGAATGGTCTATTTGAAGAGTTTCAGTCAGGTTTTAGAATTCATCATAGTACAGAAACAGCATTAGTGAAGGTTACAAATGATCTTCTTATGGCCTCGGACAGTGGACTCATCTCTGTGCTTGTTCTGTTAGACCTCAGTGCTGCTTTTGATACTGTTGACCATAAAATTTTATTACAGAGATTAGAGCATGCCATAGGTATTAAAGGCACTGCGCTGCAGTGGTTTGAATCATATTTGTCTAATAGATTACAATTTGTTCATGTAAATGGGGAATCTTCTTCACAGACTAAAGTTAATTATGGAGTTCCACAAGGTTCTGTGCTTGGACCAATTTTATTCACTTTATACATGCTTCCCTTAGGCAGTATTATTAGACGGTATTGCTTAAATTTTCATTGTTACGCAGATGATACCCAGCTTTATCTATCCATGAAGCCAGAGGACACACACCAATTAGCTAAACTGCAGGATTGTCTTACAGACATAAAGACATGGATGACCTCTAATTTCCTGCTTTTAAACTCAGATAAAACTGAAGTTATTGTACTTGGCCCCACAAATCTTAGAAACATGGTGTCTAACCAGATCCTTACTCTGGATGGCATTACCCTGACCTCTAGTAATACTGTGAGAAATCTTGGAGTCATTTTTGATCAGGATATGTCATTCAAAGCGCATATTAAACAAATATGTAGGACTGCTTTTTTGCATTTACGCAATATCTCTAAAATCAGAAAGGTCTTGTCTCAGAGTGATGCTGAAAAACTAATTCATGCATTTATTTCCTCTAGGCTGGACTATTGTAATTCATTATTATCAGGTTGTCCTAAAAGTTCCCTAAAAAGCCTTCAGTTAATTCAAAATGCTGCAGCTAGAGTACTGACGGGGACTAGAAGGAGAGAGCATATCTCACCCATATTGGCCTCTCTTCATTGGCTTCCTGTTAATTCTAGAATAGAATTTAAAATCAGGGAGTCAAACACCCTCTCTACTTTTAAGATTAGGCTTAAAACTTTCCTTTTTGCTAAAGCTTATAGTTAGGGCTGGATCAGGTGACCCTGAACCATCCCTTAGTTATGCTGCTATAGACGTAGACTGTTGGGGGGTTCCCATGATGCACTGTTTCTTTCTCTTTTTGCTCTGTATGCACAACTCTGCATTTAATCATTAGTGATTGATCTCTGCTCCCCTCCACAGCATGTCTTTTTCCTGGTTCTCTCCCTCAGCCCCAACCAGTCCCAGCAGAAGACTGCCCCTCCCTGAGCCTGGTTCTGCTGGAGGTTTCTTCCTGTTAAAAGGGAGTTTTTCCTTCCCACTGTAGCCAAGTGCTTGCTCACAGGGGGTCGTTTTGACCGTTGGGGTTTTACATAATTATTGTATGGCCTTGCCTTACAATATAAAGCGCCTTGGGGCAACTGTTTGTTGTGATTTGGCGCTATATAAAAAAATTGATTGATTGATTGATTGATTAAACCTTCACAGCAGTTCAGTAAACGTCACGTTTTATTTTTACATTATTCTCACCTCAGTAAAGCTGCAGAACTAAACTCCGATGGGCAAACTGGGACTTCGCATATATCCAAAAAGTGGGAGATTTCGGACTGAGTGGGTTTGCTCCATCACCCTGGCTGCCTGACTCGCTCTGCCCAGTGATGATGCCTGAAGGCCGTCTTCTCCGTCCGGGTCGGCCCGCTGTCGCGGTTCGATCGATATCCCACCAAGTCGTCAGTCCTCCCTCGGTCGGCGTCACTACGAAAAGTAGCTGAAAAAAGCTTCTCCCAGCAGAGTGATGGGAGAATCATTCTACTGCTGTTTTTTAAAGGTTTTTTTGTGGTTCAGGCGACGCAAATTCAAGATAGTGATCGCTGAACTTTATTCAGGTTGTGGAAACAGCCAGAGTGTGACGTAGCAATCTCCCCTTGCCGCTTTCGAAGCGACGCGTCTGACGTCACGACGCGTTGGAAACGCACCGCCCTCTGCCGCACTGACAAGCGCAACCCTCAACCTTATCAAATCCCTTGAAGAAAGACACACGCCATATCCGTTTGTTTTAAAATTAATTACTTTAGTTAATTAATTTGGTTTATTTGTTAAATACGTGATGTTATTGAATAACTAATATTTTGCTATATTTTCCAGTATTTCTTTTTCTTTCTTTTTTATTTTTTTGATAACTCTAACATCCGAGGGGGCGAGGTTGATGATGTGTGGGGGCGTCGCCCCCAAACACCCCCCTCGTGGCGCCGGTTATGATTTCAGGGGACAGCTCCAGCTTGGGACAGGACACCAAAAACGCGGATGTATGGTTACCTAATGGCCCAGTCACATGGCACTTAACGAAGGGCAACAAAGCCCTGACGAAACAAGAAATCTGGACTTTTGTTGACTTTCGCTGGCATTGTTTAACCTTCATTCAGCTTCCTTCCTGCAGCTGGCGCTTCGTCAGGATTTTTAAACTGTTGAAAAATTTGAATGAAGGGCAACGAAAACCTCAATTCGTCCATGTTTAGTTTTGCTGTTGTTCTTCATGTTTTTTTATCATTTGCTTAGTTTTTGTAACGTTAGTGTTTAATTTGACTTCTTTCGACCAGCTGAATGTTTTCACACAGTGCAGAAGCTGGTTTGTGAGTGCTGAGGCTGCTGCTGCTTCATGTAGCATCGAAAATTACAGGGCAAACTCAGCCTGTTTGCTTGGATTTTTTATCTGGGTGGGGAGTCAGGTTCAATGGGCTCAGGCACCTTACATAGGGACGAATTAATCTTTTGTGTGGATACAATTAATTATTTTGCCACAAGCAACTGCTGAATTTGAAACAACAAAAAAGTTGTGTATTTTCCAACGGTATTTGAATGCAGCAGTAGCGGTAGCAGCAGCTCCTGCATGCGCTTATTATTTTTTATTAAATATAACAATATGAGTGTAGGAACAACAATCCAATTCTGTACATGTGGCAACAGGTAGATAATCCAAAAGATTATATAAAGAGCTGTTCTGGAAGGCAGAATTCATGTTGTGGATCAGCTGCAGCTCGTGAAATAACCGCACATGGGGAGTCAATGCGCGTTCACATGCACTGATCAGTTTACTGCTCTGATATATTCAATCATCTTTACACTTATATTTATTCCCCCTTTTGACAGTTTTCTGTTATAAATCAATATATATATATATAGCTTAGTAACGTAGTACAGTGATACAGCAGTGAACATGGCACACCAGAGTTTTTTTTTTTTTTTTAATTGGAGCAAGACAAGCGTGCAGTGTGTCGACAGACAGTGAGGAAGGAGATGATCCCTCTTTTGTTCTGGACAAGGAACCAGAGCAGGTGGGTCCACCGACGTGTGCACTTACCTCCACAGCTTCTGTTTGCAGTTTCTCCAGGGCTCAGGCGCCTTGAGCTCCTTCCCAGTCCTGGAACTCAGAGATGCAGACACACACTGCTCCAGCTGTGGCTCCAGGCACATTTCATTTAATGTATCGAGATCATTAGCTTCGGTTTTGTTAAGTTCCTCTTTCGTCCCTTTTGTGCTCTTGGTTCGCAGGCTGTTCGGTGATAAAGTTTTTTCGTCCATCTTTTCTCAACAAATTGTGACTTTTTCTTAAACTTTTTCCCTTCGTTCAGGAATCATCGTGTGCTGTGTGACTGGGCCGTAAGACAAATGTGCCATCTGTGAATGGTAATTTGAATGTACTTTATGTTGAAGTTGTGAAAAAAAGTGTGGTTGTTTCTGCAAACTGAGAGGCCTTTGACATTTGCAGTGGGAACCTGTATATAGTGAAAAAAGAAGGTTTTATGCAAGTTTAGGTTGCACAGCACCCCCACATTAAAAGTGGGTGCTACAATGGCTAAAATTCAAACATATCGTATATCCAGGCACCAAATTAAATGAACCTTCTGATTTGATTGCGGGCTGAGTCAGAAGGTTTGGGATCTGGATGTGGTTCTTGTGAAGTAAAGGGGCATTATGTTTTGTGGTGATGACATACCCTTATGAAGATTAATGCACTGGAATCTCCCACTTTGTATTTCCCTTCTGACACCTTGATCATGGGAAACTGTGCAGGACAGGAACACCGGCCAAGAATCTCACGAACCTGACAAGAACAAAACACATCAGTTGAAAGAGACACTACTTTATTTTTGTTCAGTTATAACAGTGTTATTACAAAAAAAATCTACAGGCTTTTTGCACAACATGACTGATGTAATCCACCCTTCAACAGCTTCTACTTATTTGAAGAAGTTGATATAAACAGTTTGCCACCTTATCAACAATTTCATGTCCCTTAAATCTAACCCCTTCCAAACCTCTGTTTTGTGCTTTAAAGGCTGAGTTTTTAACACTAGATAGTAGTACCTGTGAGCATGAAGATAAGGGCAACAGCAATTGGACATGTGACCCCAATGACCTTGACCTTCACCCAAATAATTGACCTCTGGATGACCTTGCCAGGGCAATTCCAGAATCCACCTAAGGGTGTGTCACATTTGGTCCAAAGGTGGTTGAATATTAAATCCCTTGACCTTGATTTTTGCCTAAATTCATTCTTTAAGGAAAATTTCAGGGTCTGCCTTCATCGTGATACCATATTTGGAAGAAATCTGCGACAGGACCTGGAAGCAGTGAGTCAACAAACACACAAGCAGACATGACCTTGGCTCCAGTGATTGACCTTTGGCAAATGTGGCCTTGCCAAGCAATTCAGAATACGGAAAAGACAGAGAAAATAGGAAAGGTGGGGGTGTAATGATTTATATTAAAGACAACATACAATGCCGTGAAATGGAATGGTTAAGCGAAACAGATTTGGAGTGTCTTGGTGTTCACATTATTTTATCACCACAAATGAGTTATTCTGTTATTGTGGTCTACCGTCCTCCTCCCTCAGATGTAACTTTTTATGATAAATTTGAGACGCTTTTAAAGGAATGCAATAATAAGAATGAAATAATTATAATGGGAGATCTAAATCTGGATTGGACTAATCAAAAAATTAGGAAGAATCTTAAAAGAATTGCAGATAAATTTGATTTGCAACAACTAATTAATGGGCCAACAAGAATCACTGCATCAAGTAAAACCCAAATTGTCTTCATTTTCAGCAATAGACCAGAGAGAATATCAAAATCTTTCAACATGTTAACTGGTCTTTCTGACCATAACTTGACACTTGTTTCCAGGAAACTCACAAAGCGAAGATTCAACTCAAACTGCAAATCTAATGTTTTTGTTGGAATTCCCAAGAGTCAGATGAACAACTTTAAATTAACTGTAGAACAAATCAGTTGGAATGAAGTAAACTCAGACGATTGTCAAACTAATAGTGGAATCTTTACAACAAAACTTAAAGATACAATTAAGAAATTTAGTGTAAGTATGAAAAACAAAAGGAATAAAAATTCAGTTGCATGGATTACTTCAGAAATAATCAATCTAATGAAGGAAAGAGATATGGCTCTAAAATATGCAGTTAAAACAAAGACAGCAACTGCAAGAAAGATGTTTGTGACTCTCAGAAATAAAATTGTCAAAAGTATAAGAAAAGCTAAAGCAAGCTTTTCTTAACTTTAATTGAAAAATCAAATGGCAATACTAAAACACTGTGGGATCAATTAAACAAACTAACAGGAAAGAAAACAAAAGCTAATCCCCAATTAGAAATAAAAATTCAAGATAGGATCACATGTAATGTACAAGAGGTTGCTGTCGCCTTCAATAATTTTTTCATAGATTCAGTCAAATCTATAGCCCAAGGGTTTTCCCCTAATGTCACACTGAGCTCTCCAGTTGTAACCGTGGAGCCAGCTTTCACTTTTAAGTGTGTCTCAGAAACTCAGGTGTCACAAATTATCTCTACCCTAAAATCTTCAAGAACAAAAGATAGTTTTGGTATGAATGCTCTAATGCTAAAAGACTTGGCTGCATTTTTAATTAACCCAATTGCAACCATTATTAATCAATTATTTGCACAGGCTCTGTTTCCTAAAATATGGAAGTCTGCTGCTGTAATCCTAGTGTTCAAATCTGGTGATAGGTTTTCAGTTCAAAATTATCGTCCAATTAATATTTTGTCTACGGTGTCAAAGGTCTTGGAGAAAATTGTAGCTGAACAAATGACTCAACACCTCAACACCTCATCATTCAACCTTCATCTGATGCAGTTTGGCTTTAGAGCTAGACACTCCACAGAAACGGCAACTTGCTTTCTCACCGAAAACATAAAATCATTACTTGATAAAGGTGGGGTTGTTGGAGCTATATTTCTTGATTTCAAAAAGGCCTTTGACACCATGAACCATGATATTTTATTGATGAAACTGCAACGATTTAATTTTTCTCCTGGGGCGTTAAAATGGGTTGAGTCGTATCTGTAATTATCACTCACCTTTTCTCTGTCTTTATACAGGAGTGCCCCAGGGCTCAATTTTAGAGCCACTATTATTTTCATTATATATAAATAATCTCCCGTTGGTCTGCCCAAATTTGTTCACTCAAATGTATGCTGATGATTCTGTTCTTTATGTACATGGAAATAATGTACAGCAGGTCTGTGACAAATTAACACAGTCCATGGCTGATGTCACAATATGGCTTGAGGAAAATTGTTTACAACTTAATGTATCAACAACTGTTGCAATGTTTTTACACGATCTAAAAGTCTAGTCACTGAACCAAATGTCTATGTGGCAGGGGTAAGGATCAAAGTGGTGTCTGAATATAAATATTTAGGGGTCTGGCTTGATGACACATTCACATTTAAAACACAGGTTAAAAAAGTGTGTCACAAAGTTAAATTTAGCCTCTCTAATTTTCGTTATATACGGCCTCAACTATCTGTACAGGCAGCTAAAGTTTTTATGCATGCAATGATTTTATCACATATTAAATACTGCCTGACTACATGGTCCAATGCAAATGCAACAGCACTCAAGCCACTAGAGACCCTATCAAAGTATTGGATAGGAAGCCTCAGCGCTACCACCACTGTGCTATTTTACAAAAATATAAATGTTTAAACTGGCAAAATATGATTAAATATGTAAATTTATGTCTCTTGTTTAAAGTTATAAATGGTCTGTCCTCTCCCCCTCTGGAACAATTTGTGAATGTAAGGTCTGCTGCTGTTCGTAACACCAGGGGAGCCACTAGAGGAGACTGTGTGGTCCCACTGAGAAGTGCTTTTGGTCAGGCTTCTTTCTCTGTGAGGGCAGCACAAGAGTGGAACACAGTACCTGTGGTCATTAGAGAAATTACCACTTTTAACACATTTAAGGTTAATCTGAGGAAGTGGCTCGTTGACCATCAAACATGTCAGCACCAAATCGCCTGAATATTCTTAGAAAATATATTAACCTATATATATATATATATATATATATATATATATATAATGTTTACTAAATTGCATAATAATGTGAAGTGTTTTATGTATGTATTTTAACTAACACTTATTTTTAGGGTGATTGCTACCACCTGTCCAGGGACTGCAGATGAAAAATAGCTGCTAAGGCTAATTCTGGTGCATTTACAGAAATGTTCATTAATGTACATTGTCCCTGTCAAATAAACTAATAAATAAATAAATTCCAGGACCCACCTACATTATATAAAACTCAATTTGTGACCATAAAATCCAGCATGAACATCTGCAAATCAAACACAACAGGGTTATTCCCTAAATTTAGACATTTGACCCCAATGACCTTCACCTTTGCTAAAACAGGCCTTGTAAAGGCAATTTTGGGGTTAACTGTCATTTACATATCACGTTTGGTGGAAATGGTTTGAAGGCTCTGGGAGGAGTTGGGTTAAAAACAGACAAACACTTTGCAAATTATATAAGATATGAATAAGACACTGTCCCTTTAAAAGACGGAACAGACAAGTGTGACGTTCAGCTCTGAAAAGACCCAGAATGACCTTTTCCTGTTCATACGCCCATATGACATCAAGCTGAGTCACATACCTGTAACCATGACCCACAGCACCTCTGGTTTTGAGCACCATGTACTTGTATCAGCAACACAATGAGTCTATTTTACTGTATAAAAATGAACTGTCTTAGCTTCCTGACTCCTTGAGCTTCCTGGCAAGTCTTTTCTCTGAGCACTGACTGTGCACTGCTGTGCTGCTCTCTCCTCCTACATGAAAAGCATTTGTTTCTATCAGAAATAGTGAGACAATTTTGCCACAAAAACCCCCATAATGTGGGGACATGCTTATGAACACCCTCTCCTGAGGTCTTTTAGTGATACTGTTTCTAGTCTGGATATCATATTAATTTGAAAGTGAGAGAGAAACCAGAGCTGTGGTGATGTCAGTGGGCCTTGCCACCAGATGGGTTTTAAATCGATAGCATCAGAGCCGGTGCTCTTGCTGTGGTTGGGGGTGCTTATTAAGCACTGGAGTCAGACACAAACCTAAAGGGTGGAGCGAGAACCACTCCTTCAGCGCACATGCTCGGGCTCTCACAGGATTGGACAACTTTGATGTTTTTCTTGGCGTATTTGCTCAGACAAAGGCATGTGCCGACCAGAAAGACACAGCAAAGTGAACACAAGCATGGGAAGAATAAAAACCAATACACATGTACTGCACTGTAAGATCAGTCGACAACACCTACACCACGCTGTGTTTAGAGGATTTATGACGCACTGTCATTTTCTTGAATTAGCACCTTTCTTTCTATCACACACTAATTAAAGAGGGTGGAATCACAACTTCACCTGCATTTACGAAAACATCTCTCCTGCTCTGCCACATCAGCCTTGTCATCTCTCCATTGCTATTTATAGTAGGGACCGCCTAATCAAGCTTTTTATATATATATATATATATATATATATATATATATATATATATTATTATTATTATTATTATTATTATCAGGGGTGCCACCAAGGATTTTGGGCCCCATGAAAACAAATCTTACTGGGCCACTCCCCATATTATTTTGTCAGTATTATAAATGTATTAGGGGCCTCTCTGGGCCCCTGTCAATCATGGGCTCCTAGAATCCTTCTCCTTATTCTCCCCTTTGTGGCACCCCTGATTATTATTATAAACAGACAAAATGACAGGAATAAAACTCATGTATTCATGTGGAAAGCTCTACGTGATTGGCCGGTAAGAACCATATCACATGCACCATCCAGCAGAAACAGACTTTGTGCATATGTGAAGCAAAGCAGAGCATAAATGTGCTTTTAAAATATACAGCGCTGCGTTGTTAACGAAATAGCAGAAAGCACAGACTGAATGGCAGCAACAGCTTCATCAATGCAGACATTATGAAGTGGAGTGAGAGAGTACTCGGACTGATCGCTGTCAGACTCATGTTTAATATACCTGATAAGATCCAGTCAAAAAATGCTTTGATCTGGTCCGATCCTAACTGCTGCAACTGGATCTCAATATGATAAATTTGTTCATTGGCTAAAGGGGCCTACTGTGCAAAATTGTGTTTTGTTGCATTTTACAGTTAATTACTGTCAGGGTTTCAAATTAAACATCCTCAAAGTCCAACAGATCTGACTTTGCATGTATGAATTATCCCGCTAGAAGCAAAATTGGGGTTGAAACAGCTCATTTCACAGTTTTGTCTCAAGAACTAGGAAATCACATGCTCGCGAAGCCACACTGGGATTTCTATGACTTGCCCACACAGTCTGACAGAGACAGAGACACAGAGACACATGCCTTGTGAAGGAAGAGGAAGCGTGACAAAAAGCAGCTCCTTTCAACTTAAAGCAACAAGCAAATCTCTTCTGAAATGGTGAAATTTGTCTTTAGCTACAAACTGTAATAGCTGTTTAAGACACCAGGGCCCAGTTTCATAAAGCTTTATGTAAGTTTAAGTAAGTTTAGCAGACTGAAAGATTAGATTGTTTTATGAGACGGGGAAACAATCTAATCTTTCAGTCTGCTAAACATACTTAGTCGACTACAATTAGTCATCCAACATTATCCATCTAATCACTGTTTCCCATCGACGGTTAAACTTGTAGATTAGCCATTTTACTTTAAGCCCCTGTCACACCTTGACGATTTAGCCTGCGTATGCCAACCGTACTAAAAATGCTGGCACGTGCTGTCATACATCTAATAAATTAATGCAGCTGTCCCACTTTAACGATTAGCCAGCATATGCCGACAGCCCCGTTTCCATCCAGTGGTTCAGGTCGGTACTGCACGGTGTGGTGTGCGTCAGAAACAGAGTATTTAACATTATTTTATTTTCATTTTTTATCTTGGTGGACCATTTTCATTGTGTACAGAATGCTGATGAGTCGACTGGCTGTGGGAAACGCTGCCGTGAATGAATGGAGTGCTGTCTCTTTAAATGTTGAAAGCACCGAGCGGCTGCTTCCTGATCAGCAGACCTGATCAGGTCATCACAGACCTGAATAACGAAACGCTGTGATGATTTAAACTTTTAAAGCCCCAGTTGACTGCGATTAGGTGTGATCTGAAGGAAGTGCTGTGTGATCTGTCAGCATGGTGATCACCGACAGCGACGGCGCTTTAAATGTTTAAACAGCGCATTAATCAGGTGTGATCAAGAAAAAAAAAAAAAAACTTACCCTTAACTTATTGGACTTATGCCAGCGTTTTTTTTTAACGATTGGCATATGCTGGCTAAATCAACAAGGTGTGACAGGGCCTTTAGTTGACGGTTTTCACGGGCATAATGGCCTCACACATGCCACTGCCAAGAGAAGGCTCCAATGTGCAACAGTTTTGTTCACTTCCGGGTTGGTCGTTGTCATGAACTGTCCAGTCTTTGTTTCATTAACTGGCTTTATTAACATTTATGGACCCATACGATCTGTAGAATGACATACTTAGCTCTTAGCCTAGCAGTTTCATGCTTCAGTTTCTTCTACACTTCCCTCAAGCCTTTTTGTGCACACAGCATTGCTTATCGTAACAGTGATGCTCGGTGGCTCATGTGAGAACTGTCACAAACACATCATGACAGTCGTCTGCTGCAACCATGGCCAAAAGTGGAAGAAGCTCTCCTTTTGGAGGAATACGAGTGATGTAGGGGTGCTGTTGAGTGTTCCATCAAGTGGTAGTGCATGATAGCCGCCTTTTTTTTTTTTTAGGTAAGACACTGAAGTTTTGTAGTCTAAAATAAGATTAGCCTCCTCTGTACCAGGCTAAAAACTTTAGTTGGGTAACGTGAAACTTTAGCTGACTAACGCTTTGTGCAACAGCTAACATCAAAACATTAGTCAACTAAGTGAGTTTATTCGACTAAACAAGATTAGAGTGCTTTATGAAACAGAGCCCAGGTGGCCTACATTAGCTTCATAAAAAGGTGGATAATATTATTCTACCTTTTCTTTCTCAGTACTGTCCATTTCAGTCTTACAGTCATCAGACAGAGGCTGAAAATATGTTTGAAAAACTCCAGCCAGTGAGCTAATGGAAAGACTGCTATGGCTGACACACAGTCCCTCACCCTTCCCTTTTTAACTGTACGGTTTGTCTTTTTGTTTTCGTGCGTGCTATAGTAAAGTCCTCTCTCACATCAAAACACCTCCACCAGAGTTGTTCAGTGGAGATCAGGAGAGAACGGCCTGAAACACTGAGCATCTTTCAGTGTTGACTCACAGGGTATCAGTAATCAATAATGACATTTTGAAGTATTTACTCTGTAGAGTAGAACCATTGACATGAATTGTGTGCTTTTCCCAGCTCTTCTTTATCAACAGTGGATGCTCTCAGGCACACACAGAAATGTGCGTGCATGCAGCAGAAAGAGATAGAACGGGAGGGGAGAAAGAAGGTCACACAGAAGCATGCGGAAGCGGTGCAGGAATGCTGCAAAATCAAATGGATGAATTATAAATGTTTGCTGGTCATGTGAGAGATGCTATTGCCAAGATGCAGATGCTTGAAAGGGAAAGACAACCAAAAGGCACAGATGTCTTTGTAAAAGTGTCCAGAGAAGGAGAGATGACTGTATCACTGCCTTTGATCTGTGTGTTTGACTCACAGTTCAGATATCTGTGCAGTGTGGCCGGACAGAATGACTGGATAATCACAGTCTTCGTTCCTTTCCTTCCTGACCTATAGACATCTAAAGGGCCAAACCTGATGGCTGTGCAAACCCAGAGGACGCACAGAGGAAATGCGAGTGGAACTGATAAAGTCTCAATTACTTTAATGCCTTGTAATGTAGCAGAATTTCTGTTTGTGTTATTATAACAAACAAAATACACAGTGTTAGTTTGTGATGCTGTTCTACTAATACAAGTCTAATGTAATTTGTTATTCCCTTTGTCACAGAGGTAATGTGATACGACCCTTTGTTGGTTTAGTGAAGCAGATAAGTATGATTTCTGGCCAGAATTGTTCACTTGGTGATGCAAGCATCCAATTTGGCATGAATGTTCTTCATAAATCAGTGTTTGAGAAAAAAGTGCTGACCATTTGAAAATCCAATATGGCGGCCAGGTAGTGATCAATGAAGAATTACACAGGGGTCAAAATCTAAAAACGCTCCAATCATATTGAAAAGTATAACACATTATTTGTCTGATCATAAATATTCCAAAAAGGTATAGTTTGGACTATCTATGTCTGACTGTTCTGGAGTTATGGGGTAAAAACAGCAAGAATGGTGACAAAGGTCAGTTTCAGTTTGTATAGGGGTCAAAAGATAAAGTTGCATCAATTTTTGTAAAATGTGATGCAAATTATTGGTTGAGGTAATAGGGTTTTATAAAAGGAATAGTTTGCACCATGTGTCATGCTCAGTTGTCACGTTACAGGGTAACATCTGTCACATGCCATAGAATCCTGTTGGGAAAGTGTCAGTACACGGACCCACAACAGGGGGCGCAAATGAACGGACAATGAAGAAAGTCAAATAACAAGGCTTTACTGTTGTGAACACGCACAACAAATACAACAAATCACAATTTCGGTCTCAAGTTAAATTCCAACGGTGTCGTGTGGGCAGGCTCGACGATAGGAGACGTCTGTCCAAGATGAACCGGAACCACCCGATTTCCTCTGCCACCGAACCCCGGGAATACTGGAACCGCCAAGTCCCGAACTCCCAGGTGGTCTCTGCCTCCGCTCGTCGGATCCGGTACTGCTGGCGAGGAACAGACACAGTCAGACGTGGGTGCGGCTGCACCCAACACACGTGGGGTGGAAAACACCACCTCCACCTCTAATCAGAAAACACACTGTCTAGTAACTAGGATACTTATCAAATACGTTCCTTTCACAAATGATGAAGGGCTGGCTGAGTTCGTTACCTCCTTGGTAGAGCGATATCTCGGCAAATGAGGTGGAGATGCCGTCCTGCTGATATACCTCCTCAGTGATTGGGATCAGCTGTCTCCAGTGATAGATGACAGCTGTCATCCTGGCTGCTCCCGTAAGGCGGCAGCGCCCTCCGGTGCCTGGAGCCCGCACTCCAGGCAGGGCGCCCTCTAGTGGTGGTGGGCCAGCAGTACCTCCTCTTCAGCGGCCCACACAACAGGACCCCCCCCTCAACGGGCGCCTCCTCAACCACCGGAAACAACGGGGGTTGATACCCCAAGCACACCTCGAAAGGGGAGAGGCCGGTGGCTGATGACACTTGGCTGTTGTGGGCGTACTCGATCCAGGCCAGGTGGGTACTCCAGGCCGTCGGGTGCACGGCTGTCACACAGCATAGGGTCTGCTCCATCTCCTGGTTGGCCCGTTCTGCTTGTCCGTTGGTCTGGGGGTGATACCCGGACGAGAGACTGACCGTGGCCCCCAGTTCCCGGCAAAAGCTCCTCCAAACATGCATGGAGAACTGGGGACCGCGATCAGAGACGATGTCTGATGGTATCCCATGCAGACGGACGACGTGGTGGACTAGGAGGTCCGCTGTCTCCTGGGCCGTTGGTAGCTTCGGGAGGGCCACGAAGTGGGCCGCCTTGGAGAATCGGTCCACTATCGTGAGGATGACAGTGTTTCCCTGGGACGGCGGAAGACCCGTGACAAAATCCAGGCCGATGTGAGACCAGGGGCGATGAGGCACGGGCAGCGGCTGCAGCAACCCCGATGTCTTGCGGTGGTCGGCCTTGCCCCTGGCGCAGGTGGTACAGGCCTGGATGTAACCCCGGACGTCGGCCTCCAGGGACGCCCACCAGAAGCGCTGCCGGACGACTGCCACGGTTCTTCGCACCCCAGGATGACAGGAGAGCTTAGAACCGTGACAGAAGTCCAAAACTGCAGCCCTGGCTTCTGGTGGGACGTAAAGTTTGTTCTTCGGTCCGGTTCCGGGGTCCGGGTCTCGTGTCAGGGCCTCCCGGACGGTCTTCTCCACGTCCCAGGTGAGGGCGGCCATGATAGCGGACTCCGGGATGATGGGATCCGGGGGATCCGACGGCTCCGTTTTGACCTCTTCTTCATGTACCCGGGACAAAGCATCCGATCTTTGATTTTTGGTCCCGGGACGGTAGGTGATCCGGAAGTCAAAACGGCCGAAGAACAGTGACCAGCGGGCTTGCCTGGGATTCAGCCGCTTGGCGGTCCTGATATACTCCAGGTTCCGGTAGTCAGTGAAAACCGTGAATGGCACGGACGTTCCCTCCAACAGATGTCTCCACTCCTCAAAAGCCTCTTTCACCGCAAGGAGCTCTCGATTGCCGACGTCATAGTTCCGTTCGGCTGGGGTCAACCTGCGGGAAAAATAGGCACACGGGTGAAGGACCTTATCGGTCTTCCCGCTTTGGGACAGCACGGCTCCTATCCCTGAGTCCGAGGCGTCCACTTCAACCACTAACTGGCGACTAGGATCGGGCTGCACCAGAACAGGTGCAGACGAGAAGCGCCGTTTCAACTCCTTGAATGCGGCATCGCACCGATCCGACCAGGTGAAGGGGACTTTTGGTGAGGTCAGGGCTGTCAGGGGTCTAGCTACCTGACTGTAGCCCTTAATGAACCTCCTGTAGAAATTAGCAAAGCCTAGGAACTGTTGCAACTTCCTACGGCTTGTGGGTTGGGGCCAGTCTCTCACCGCCGCAACCTTGGCCGGATCAGGAGCGACGGAGTTGGAGGAGATGATGAACCCCAGGAAGGACAAAGAGGTGCGGTGGAACTCACACTTCTCGCCCTTCACAAACAGCCGGTTCTCCAACAACCGCTGCAGGACCTGACGTACATGCCGGACATGAGTCTCAGGATCCAGAGAAAAGATGAGTATATCGTCTAGATATACGAAGACGAACCGGTGCAGGAAATCCCGCAAGACATCATTAACTAATGCTTGGAACGTCGCGGGGGCGTTTGTGGGGCCGAACGGCATGACCAGGTACTCAAAGTGACCTAAGGGGGTGTTGAATGCCGTTTTCCACTCGTCTCCCTTCCGGATCCGAACCAGATGATACGCGTTTCTAAGATCGAGCTTGGTGAAAATTTGGGCTCCATGCAGGGGTGTGAACACCGAATCCAACAGGGGCAATGGGTATCGGTTGCGAACCGTGATCTCGTCCAGCCCCCTATAATCAATGCATGGACGGAGTCCGCCGTCTTTTTTGCCCACAAAAAAGAAACCTGCGCCCATCGGGGAGGTGGAATTCCGGATCAACCCGGCAGCTAATGAGTCCCGGATGTAGGTCTCCATTGATTCGCGCTCAGGCCGGGAGAGGTTGTACAGCCTACTGGACGGAAACTCACTGCCCGGAACCAAATCAATGGCACAATCATACGGACGGTGGGGGGGAAGTGTGAGCGCCAGATCCTTGCTGAACACGTCGACAAGGTCGTGGTACTCCACCAGCACCGTCCCCAGATTGGGCGGGACTCTGACCTCCTCCTTAGCTTGGGAGCCGGGAGGAACCGAGGAACCTAAACACACCCGATGGCAGGTCTCGCTCCACTGAACCACTACCCCGGACGGCCAATCAATCCGGGGATTGTGCTTCAACATCCAGGGAAATCCTAAAACCACACGGGAGGTGGCCTGAGTCACAAAAAACTCGATCACCTCTTGGTGATTTCCCGACACCACCAGAGTTACAGGTGGTGTCTTATGCGTGATCGGAGGGAGTAGGGAGCCATCTAGTGCCCGAACCTGCACAGGCGAGGTAAGCGCCACCAGAGGGAGCCCTATCTCCCTAGCCCATCTGCTGTCCAGCAGATTCCCCTCAGAGCCCGTGTCCACCAGTGCTGGGGCCTTCAGGGTTACATCCTCATAAAGGATTGTAACTGGGAGTCGTGTGGCAATGTGGGTGTGTCCCACGTGAATGTCTCGGCCCACCCCTAGCCCAGTTTCTAGGGGCGGGCGTTGGAGTTTAACCGCTCGGGGCAGTCTCTCATATGGTGCTCTATTGCACCACAAACAAAACAAGCTCCGTGGGCCCGTCTCCTCTGTGCATCTGGTGCCCTAAATGTTGCCCTACTCGTGTCCATAGCTTCGTCAGCAGGGGGAGCTGTGGCCCCACGGAGCGCAGGGGCCGTGGAGCGTGGGGAAGGCGGAGCGCGGTCGGATCCGGTACTGCTGGCGAGGAACAGACACAGTCAGACGTGGGTGCGGCTGCACCCAACAACACGTGGGGTGGAAAACACCACCTCCACCTCTAATCAGAAAACAACACTGTCTAGTAACTAGGATACTTATCAAATACGTTCCTTTCACAAATGATGAAGGGCTGGCTGAGTTCGTTACCTCCTTGGTAGAGCGATATCTCGGCAAATGAGGTGGAGATGCCGTCCTGCTGATATACCTCCTCAGTGATTGGGATCAGCTGTCTCCAGTGATAGATGACAGCTGTCATCCTGGCTGCTCCCGTAAGGCGGCAGCGCCCTCCGGTGCCTGGAGCCCGCACTCCAGGCAGGGCGCCCTCTAGTGGTGGTGGACCAGCAGTACCTCCTCTTCAGCGGCCCACACAACAGAATCCAGTGGACATCGACATTGTTTGACATTTACTTTGCAAACCAAGCATTCAACACAGTCAAAACGATTCCATTTATTAATCCTATTAGTTCAACCAATAATTTGCACCACGTTTGACCAAAATTGGAGCAACTTTAACTTTTGACTCCTGTACAAACTGAAATTGACCTTTGTCACCATTCTTGCTGTTTTATTCCATAACTCCAGAACATTCAGTCATAGATCATCCAAACTATACCTTTTTGCAATCTTTGTGACCAGACACATAATGTGGTATAGCCTTGAATATGACTGGAGCATTTTTAGATTTTGTCCCCTGTGCAATTCTTCATTGACTCCTACCTGACCGCCATATTGGATTTTCAAGTGGCCAGCACTGATTTATGAAGAACATTCATGTCAAATCTGATGCTTGCATCACCAAGTGAAGGATTTGTTAGCAGGATTACTGAAAAACTAAATCCTAAAACTAACAATTAAAGCCAACAATAATCCTTGTATTTAGTTTTGTATTTAGTTCCAATGACTAATGGACTCTAAAAATGGAGGAATTATATATAAAAATGGCTGTAATTCCTAAAGCTCATATCTCACAGAGTGGCAAACACTGACAAATACAGCAAATTTTGGGTTTCTTCGGGGTTTGTAAAAAGGAAAAGCAGTTCGCAAACAGTTTTTAGGATCACAAACCATTTTTCTTGCCACAAAGAAATTTTAAACATGTTCAATGTAAATGTGTTTTTCTGCAAAAAGTTGTAGTTTTAAGCATTTGCAAACAGATGTAATGTGTCGCTAAAGTTCTGTTTGGTTCTGCAATAGGGTTGTTCATGTTATATAGTGAAAAAATACAAGATGTGACAGACTTCAGGCCAAATGTTGTTTTTGTTCCACTTGGGGTTTTACAGGGGCAGACCAAATATGAACTCAATCAGATAAGATTTATAGGTCCCCCAGAGTGACACATTTTCCTCTCCCTCCGCTGGCAAGGCAACATCACCCTAACTGGAGAAGACTCTGATGCCATTATTTTTCTTTTACAGGTATATGTGATGACTTCTAATCACAAAAAGTGGTGGTTGATTGGTCACCCAGAGGAGAACATTACTAGAATTACTGGATTACTACATTGCTTGTTTGGGGAAAATTGTTGCTTTGTGGGGGACACCTAAACAATGTCCAACTACAATAAACTTGTCACAGATCTTTTATTTTATTAGTGGAACAAGAACAACATGTGGCCCAAAAGATTTTGTAACATCTGACATTTTGAACAGGTCTGTTCTGCAAGTACTGAACACTAGCAAACTCCCTTCTTCTGTTGCAGGATAGCTGCAGCAGCAGCCACACAAATTTCTTCCTCAAGGCCAACAGCGCGTTGGGCGTCCTCCTGACAGGAATGCATTTCTATAATCTGGAAATTCATCTTCTACATCTTCTATATAGTTTCTACAGACAAGGCTTCTGAGCTCTGTTATCTGAGCTCAGTGATCCATCCATAGGGATAATAGTGGTTCAGTTCCAAGACTCACCTGACACTCACCTGGCATTTTACCAAGAATTGTCAAAAAGCCCAAAACATTCCCCAACAGTGGCAAACGAGTGGCAAATAGTTGCTAATTGTTGCAAACACTGTCGCTAACATTTGCTAACAGTCGCTAATGTTTGCCAACTGTATTTCGCAAGCACTTTTGCAACCATTTGGGCAAATGTTGCTAATTGTCGCTCAACGTCACTAATTGTCACTAATGACAGAGACGAATTCTGATTTTCACCAGCATTCCTCAGAAAAGTTGGTGAATCCAACAACTGCAACATTCGTCAGCATTCACCATTCCGTGAGATACTAGCTTAAGTGGCTAATATGATATTTTGTAAAGCTAAAAGTCTGTAAGAGCAAAATTTCAAAGATTAAGGCAAATTTTCTAAAATTTTTGTAAGATCCAAATAGTTATGGGCATGACTGTGTGCAGGCAGGCCTGCCTGATCGATTGATAGATAGGTAAACAAAATACATTTTCTCCAGCAAAATTTTTTCATAGTCTTAAAGTATGTCACTAGATTCCCAAAATTCTGTCTCATCTGAAAACAATCCTGAATTTTGAGTGACGCAAAAATCCTACAAACAATGCACCACAATGGTAAACCCAGTTTCCTGGCATGCTTGTTCACATGTAGAGCTGACAAAATACAGTAGACCTTCAACTGTGACAGAAAGTGTCAGAAAACAGCTTAAAACTAATAGCAACAGACACAACTAAACATGGGTCACCCAAGATCCTGTTGAGAAGAACTCCAGGTAAAAGTGACATAACAGACTGACTGACATAACTAGATTAAGCAAATCATTTAATTTTTGTATTAACATTAGTTACAGTTCCAACATTTTTATTTGGTTTGCCAAAACGAGTCAGTGAAGAGATGAACATTTTATTATTGCTTTATGACTCTATATATCGTCACCTTCCTAAAATAACGTCATGTTTTGGGAAATATGACTTAGGTCATTATTTTAGGAAGGTGACGATATGCATATTCTCCTAGCTATAAGTAACAATTTCTGAGTTCCTAGTTTCCATTGAATGCAGCACTCATGTCATCTACAAAATCTTATGGAGCGACCTGCATATATTTGCTAGTGAATTCCACCACCCCCCTACCCCCCGGCTCCCCAAAATAAACAAATTTTCAGCAGTAAAATTAATTGTAATTTTGTGATATATCACAGAATAAAAGGAACTTTTTAATCACTAGATTTCAACAAAGTAAATGTGGTCCCTTTTTTGAAAAAGTGCAAATGACTACACCTTAAAGTAATCTCACACCCTTAAAGTCACACAACCTTTGGAATATTTGTTGCCTGCATAAAGGTGTGCCTGCACCAACTAGCACTAACACAACTCGTTTTATTATTGTTATGCTCTTATTGCCTAATGGGAACACTAAAAACTCAAAACATATGACTTTCAATGATGAAGGAAAATGTAAAATTTTAAACATTTTATGGCAAAACACGTCCTTTCAAAGTGAATAACAAATCAGTCGTAGAACAAGGATGGTCTTTGAGCCCTTCCATTTGCCCCGAGGAGCTTTTTCATGACTGGAAATTTCCTAAGATAAAACAACCTGAACCATCAGATAAGCTCAGAGATCCACAGAAAGTAGGCCACTCAGGACGTCTGCTCGGCAGATGGGAGGTTTTTGTTACTTGAGGAGTTATTGCGCTACCACCCACAATTAAACATTCCTCCAGCCTGTGAGTACTTGTAGAAAACAGCAAATTACTGGAGTTTATATTCCTGTTACACCACTGACATAATACCTGAAATGAAGACACAACTCCTCTCTGGAAAACCATTCCTTTAACAAGGTTTGTGTAAACCGCTGATGGAATTATTGTTATCGGCTGTTAGGCCAGAGCGGTTAAGTTGGAGCTTGAGGGCGTGAACGCTAGGCTTTATTCAAAACAAAACTATTTACATTGTGAGCATGTGGTGGCAAGAGGCCACACCAGCAAAAACAGGAAAGTAGGCTACATGTACTAGTGATAGATGGCAAAAAAAAAAAAGATTTTAAGGCTTCAAAAGAAAGATATTTTTGTGTTCTTGTACCCATCCTTGAAACTTGGACTATGATATTATATAACACTAGTGTGTTGCCCGTGGTGATCTATGGGCTCACGATTGGGTAGTGTTTATAAAACAGGCAGCTGACATTTTTCAAGGGTGGTAATAAATTATGTAAAGTTTCTACAATGAGTTGGAATGGTGTGTGAGTCCAGAATGTTTTTAGAACCTTAGACCTCAATCGTTTTTAGAAGAATAACTCAACCATTTTATTTCCTGTTAATTACATAATTTTTTAATGTTAATTTACTGTCTTAATGTATTTATAAATGGTTTAGGTTCTTGTCATTACATACACAATTATCATTATTATTGTATCATTACTTCTATTTTGTCATTTGACTTTTAAATGGACCACAAGAGAAATAAGTGTTTTCACTTTCTTGTGCATCCATGTATTTTTTATTGCATTTACAGTTATATTATGTACATACACTGAACTTACTAAATAAAATCGCACACACGCATGCTTTTAATATATAGATGATTTTACTGCCCCCTGCTGAAATGGCATGTGAGTCCAGAATGTAATTATCAACATCCATTGTTCAGTGTTATTAGCGAATAGCAATAGTTTCTCCAAAAATATTTGTCCTATCAATGTTCCGTTTTGGCGACATTCATCCTTTCCCCAAATCCATTAGCATACCAAACGGCAAATGTCAGCTCTCCCCAGTTTCTCTGTGACTGAAACTATACACATGCACACACGCATACATGCACACAGAGGCCACTCAGCTATTATAATATAGATATAAATATATTGTCTCTCACTAAGCTACAATGTGTAGGATTTAGTGTCATGTAGTGGTGAGGTTTCATTATGCTGTTGTCAGTCATGATTTTGTTTCCCTTCACATTCTTGCATTTTTTTCACCAGGATTCATTCTTCTGTGCCTTCTCTTCTGATAAGCAATATGCATGAGCCTCCATTTCACAAAACGTAGGTTTATCAAGCCTGTTACATTGCACTAGCAACCAGTATACAAGGATGCAACCACTTCAGTTCTTTTGCTTTTGTTTTCCGTTTCCCAGTCATCCGACTGCACTGCAAAATGCAGAGTAAGTATGTCCCTTTTGAGCTACTGTAGAAGCAAGCCAACGCAAAATGGCAGCATCCATGAGGGGGCCCGCTCCTATGTTGATATGAAGGGCTCAGCTTATGAAAATACATCAATGTGTTGTTGCATGTAATAAAACACTAATGAACAGGTGTATTCTATTTCCACTCTTAAACACCCCTAAATCATACACACTGTAGCTTTAAGTTTAGAAACATCTTAAAATGTAAATTGCTTCATCCACATATAATAACACATGAAAACGCACGTGTCCTTTTGGTGGTGAAGGCCACCTTTAGCTACTGAAAGTCCATCTTTGCATGTCAGCTGAACAAAGTGTGTCACAGTTATGTTCTCAAGTGTATGGATTTGAGGTTCTAAAACTGTGGGGCGAGCCACTCATGGGGGGTCTAAAAAGAGATGAACTGATTATACTGACAGACAAGAAAATAAAGGCAGCCTATCTTGACATTCAAACATTTGGTCTGCAACACATAGCACAAGTGCTTCTGAGGCATGTTAAACTCCTTAGTCCTATTTAAGCAACACAAGAACGACCCCTTTCAGACTAGGGTTGGTGAACTGGATTGAGCCAGATTAAATCTGGATTGCATTCAGACCTGTTTTTCCAAAACAGCTCATCCCACACACATGTCCAAACTCAATCCGGCTCAAGCCAAAAGAGATGTGTCTGGACGTGAGAGTACGGGAATGTTTGTTTGTGTGTGTTTGGCGGGGGGGAGGGGGGGGGATTTGTACATATGAGCGTGGGTGTGTGACACGTGGAACATACCTGCCGTCATTTGAGATTACCAATGCGGGACACCCACGCGTGGCCGCGAGCACCATTGCTGCGAAGCGTAACTAGGGGGGTCCGGGGGTGTGCCCAGAGCCCCACACAACTGCAGGACTAATGGGCATCCCACACACATGCGGGACGTCGGACATGGGGGTAAATCCCACCCAATGCGGGACGGTTGGCAACGCTGGTGGAAGGGAACACACCCAGCAGATTCTCTTGGCAAGAAGGTGGCACAGAGAAAGAAGATTATTTGCTGTCTTCGCCATTGCAACCACATTGGATGCCACCATAATGGAGAGGATGTTGTGGGTACATGAATGTAGTGAGCAAGTATGATGTCATGATCACTGAGCTAGCTGGATTCTTGTCACATTTGCCTTCACATCTCTGTGAATCCCGCTCAAATCCGACTCAACCAACCTCCAAGGTGAGTTGAGCCGGATTTGAAAATAATCTGATTTAAATCCAAAGAGCACCGTTCAGATTCAGAAAAAAACAAATCTATTGCCAGAACCACTAGTTTTTACGGTGAAGAATGGAGATGAAGAAACACAACTCCACAGTTCATAACAGTGCTACTCCATGCTGACTAAGGTATGCCCACTTCCAAAATGACCATTGACACTGACATGAAGTCCAATACAAAACGTTGTTTGAGTTTGGATATACAGCACATCACTTACTCACACAGTTATAGATCCTCTAAACATTGTTTCAGGGTAACTTGAACATACAACTGTGTTTATATTAAACTGGTACCTTCAAATATTTAAGATGGGCTACATTTTTATACTGACAGCTTTTTTATTTACTAAGGTGAAAAATGAGATCATACTTGCTGCAGGGCAAGCATCATCCAGTTTCAAGGAAACAGTTTCCTGAAAATCGATTGCTCTCCTCTGGTCATATGACAAACAGCTCACTGGGGGTTTGGCAGATTAGATACCAAATACTGTAATGTGAATAACTGTGCCTCGGGCAGACAGCAATGCAATCACTCTCTACAGAAAGCTAAATATCATCCCAATTTCTAATTTATTTGCCTGATTTGTTTTTGCTGACAACACACAGCACACAGTACACGCCTTGTTCCATCCATCATCCCTCACAATCTCACATCTCTGACTTTGTTTCCAAACTGTCCTACCTGTGCTGTCCCTCTGATATATTCATGCCTAACTCTGTCCAACCACATTACTCCTAAAAAAAAGTCACAGCATGTTCAGCTCTGTTTCCCGTCTTTTTTTGCCTCCTGTCTTTTTGTTAGTACCACTACCGCTATAGCTGGTCTCACTGCTGTATTGGGAACTTTCCCTTTCACTCTGCCAGATACCCTTTTGTCACAAATCACTGGCGGTTTTGTCTTCCCACTCCACCCTGTCTGCACGCTCTTCTTCACCTCTCTACCACACTCTCTATTACTGTGGACAGGTTACCCCAAGTACTTAATCTCGTCTACTTTCACAACCTCCGTTCCTTGCAAACTCAATATTCCACTTTGCTCCCCTTTATTTAAACACATGTACTTTGCTTGTTCCATTTGACTACCCTTGATTCCAGGTTTGTTTCAACCTGCTCTCTACTCTCACTAAAGATCACAATGTCATCTCCAAACATCATAGTCATGAAGACTCCAGTGTGATCTCAACTGTCAACCTGTCCATCTCCAGTGCAAACAGGAAAGGGCTCAGAACCGATCCTTGATGTAACCCCACTCCATCTTGAATGCATCTATCATTCCTGTCAATGCACATGTCACCACTGTCACATTACAAATCCTGCACCACTCTCACATACATCTCTAACATACACACACTCTAACACACACAAACTCTCTTTCCCACAACTTCATGTTGTGGCTGATCAAATTTATGCCTCTGTAGTTACTGCAGGTCTGCACATCATCCCTGTTTTTAAAAATTGGAACTAACACACTACTTCTAAACTCCTCAGGTATCTTTTCGCTTACCAAGATTAACAATAAGATAAACAGTCTGCTAATTCTTCTGTTTTTTTCTGGAGATACTGCCCCTTACAAAGAACAGAATTTATTGAAAGTCACACTGAAAACCATGCCTGGGTCCCCAGAGACGCTACTTCTGAAAGACCTTGAACATGGACGACAATTGGTTTTTATACAAGACAATGTACGTGGTACAGTGGCTGTGTTTTAGTCTCACAATCCTAATCTTACTGGCTCCCCACAGACAGAGGGGAGCCCTCCCTTTATCTGAAACTTGTACATGCGTAATGGAAGTGAAACTTAACTCTTTTGTTTGAACCAAGTTTGAAACACTTCCAAACAGATAGCAAAAGCAAATACTTTTGATAACTAACCTAAAATAATAAAGGAAGGAATTAGTATCGATATTATCTAACAAATACGATTAAAAACCCATCTTCATCTGGACCAGCTACCTTTCCACTCTTCATAGCTGTCGTCAATTCATCTTTAGAAAGCTGCCGCACTTCTTGATTTACTCTCTCCTCATCATCCAGCCTTCACTCTCATTGTCTTCATTCATCAGCTCCTCGAGATACTCCGTCTACACTCTCAACAAACTCTCTTCACTTGTCAGCACATTTCCATCTGCATCCTTTATCACCCTAATCTATCTACATCTTGTCAAGATCAGTCCCTCTGTCTGGGAAATCAGTACAAGTCCTTTCCTCCTTCCTTAGTGATCACAACTTCAGCAACTGTACATGGTTTTAACGTTAAGACACACAGGACTCATGGAGGATCCTGAACGTTTGAACAGTAAACCAGTACAAGATCCAGTACAAGGCATGATGACCTACTTTTCTCATTCACTCCATCTCCTGCTTCCCCCCTTCCTCTCTCTCTCTCTCTCTCTCTCTCTCTCTCTCTCTCTCTCTCTCTCTCTCTGCCATACAAGCATCATGCAGCTCACTCACATTTAACTTCCCACAGTAACAGCCACATTATTCAAGTCATATTGGACAGTGTGGACACAAAGCTCACCCAAGGCTGACTACATGCTGTCCTTTTCCTCTAAATTCAGAAGTAAAATCAGAAATTTAATGGTGTACAGCCTGGATACAGACATTATTTTGCACATTTTGTTTTTCCTCTCTCATTCTGCTGATGTCTCCCTCCATCCAGAGCCATCAGACTTTCACATGTCCTGTTCCGTGTCGTCAACGAGACATCCTGTTCCACGCTGCTTCATCATCCCAAACCTCCAGAGGTGGGGGATGGGAAACAGTGCTTGCACAAACAAGAGCAGAATGCTGAAGCCTTGGGTGAGAAGAGACATGAATCGGGTTCTATGAGTGAAGTGGACGGAGGAAACCTGATGAATGAAGGATGCTTGTAAGGCAGATTCACAGACAGAGGCTGTTTTGGGGCTCATAAGATGAACTACTGTAGTCTATAGATGTCCATGCATGCATGAAACATGGACAATCTGAATGTGCCTTAAGCAGTCAGTAGTTACAAATAAATTATTTTATGTACATGTATATGTGTTTTCTGAATTAGCTGTAGGCCATAACTGGCCTTCAAATCCACTGATGAGAAAACAAGAAATACTTCAAGACATAGAAACATAAAAGGTTTACTGTGCAGGCAGCTGACGATGTTTCATCACCTTTGGAATCTTGCAGAACACAAAACTGAGATTCAGTCCAATGGCAATATGAAACATTAAAAAATACATGAAACACACACAAAAAAAACTTCAATACAGAGTTTCATGCAGCTATGCCAAGACACCCGATTTCTTCAAGATGGGATATAAAAAGCTGCCCAGTGTTGGTGTAAGTATGTGAAAATGGACGCTGATTTAATTGAAAATGATGACTACCTGAGAAGATCACAAGCTTTAAGTAGATATTAAATTCATGTGATTATCTTGCTTCTTACAGAAATAATTGTGTAGGAAGCAGAACTTTTCAGTCAACCCTCATATATTAGAGCAGGTGGCTCTGTAGGAGTTGGACTAGTAATCTATAAAACAGGTTCAATATTTGTCTGGGTCCTAGGACAAGACACTTCATCTGTATTGCCCATCGTTTAGCTGGCAGTAAAACTGTCCAGTGACAGCTGAGCATATGCACGCGCACACACACGCATGTGCAGCAGCTTATTATGAAAACACACACACTGAGCAGTCATTTCCTCATGTCGGCACTTTTACACACACACACGTGAAGTCAGTGAGCCTGGGGAAATAGAGGACGAGCAAAGGAGTGACTGAATGGGAGTGAGTGACCCCACAGATGGACACATATGGCTTGAGTCCGGTCCATACTTTCGTTGTTCTTTGATGTCCTGTAAATGTCCTGTGCAAAGGGAGGAACACAGCACTCCGGTTTCGAGTTTGCCATCCAGACATTTGGAGATCGGGCAGTCTGCAGCTCCGTTTATGGCCATCTGACAGCAGTCTGTGTCATCTACATACGCTCTGGATGCGATCTGACACGTGTAGACGAGGCAGTCTGTCTGTGTTCCGACATTGCTGACCACACCTCTTCCCCCCGACTGCGTCGGATTATGGCAATATTTGCCGTGTCGGGCATGGTTCCGGCAAAATCTTGCTATGTGTGACGGGAGCAATACTAATGTGGCATTGGTTAACAAAGGATTTCTAAACTTCTGAATGTTCCAGTGAGCACTGTTGGGGCTATATTCTGAAAGTGGAAAGAATATAATTTCACCATAAACCGGCCATGACCAGGCGCTCCTCACAAGACTTCTGACAGAGGAGTGAAAAGAATTATCAGAAGAGGTGTCCAAGAGCCAAGGACCACTTCAGAAACACTAGTACTTGCAATTAGCAACTACAATTGTTTCAAAGAAAACAAAAAGTGATGCACTAAACACCATGGCCTGTAGGCACACTCACCATACATGACTCCATTGTTGAAGAAAAGCATGTTGAAGCTCGCGTAAAGTTTGCAGCACAACATTTATATAAGCCTGTGAAATACTGGGAGAATACGAGGTCTGTTAGAAAAGTATCTGACCTTTTAATTTTTTTCAAAAACCTGATGGATTTGAATCACGTGTGCTTGCATGAGCCAACCTTGAACCTTCGTGCGCATGCGTGATTTTTTTCATGCCTGTCGATTGCGTCATTTGCTTGTAAGCAGCCTTTGTGTGAGGATGGGTGGAGTCTCTTGTAGTTTTTTCTTTGCAAGGAAATGGCGGAACGACTGGAGCAGCGCGACTGCATCAAATTTTGCCAGAAACTGGGCAACAGCCAGGTGGAAACCATTCGGATGATTCAGACGGCTTTCGGTGACGATGCTATGGGCATCACACAGATTAAGGAGCGGTACAACCGGTTTAAAGACAACCGCACAACAGTGGAGAGTGAGTCACGCTCCGGGCGGCCATCAACATGCTGAAATGACCGGATCATTTCCAAAGTGAACGCTGTGGTGATGCGGGACCGTCGTGTGACTATCTGAGAAATTGCAGAAGAGGTGGACATCAGCACTTTTTCAGCACATTCCACTGTGACAGAAGATTTTACCATGAAAAGAGTTGCAGCGAAATTCATGCTGATGGCTTAGGCACGAAGCTGATGGCGGAACAAAAGCGCCTCCGTGTTGAAGCCTCACAGGACATGTTGTGACATGCTCACCTCTTCCACAATTTCTCGGATAGTCACACGACCACCGAAAGCTGTCTGAATCTTCCGAATGGCATGTCACAACGATCTGTGTGATGCCCATAGCATCGTCACCGAAAGCCGTCTGAATAATCTGAATGGTTTCCACCTGGCTGTCGCTCAGTTTCTGGCAAAATTTGATGCAGTCGCGCTGCTCCAGTCGTTCCGCCATTTCCTTGCAAAGAAAAAAACTACGACAGACTCCACCCATCCTCACACAAAGGCTGCTTACAAGCAAATGATGCAATCGACAGGCGTGAAAAAACTCACGCATGCGCATGAAGGTTCAAGGTTGGCTCATGCAAGCGCACGTGATTCAAACCCATCAGGTTTTTGAAAAAAATAAAAAGGTCGGATACTTTTCTAACATACCTCATATAGTTCAGTCAGATGAGACCAAAACTGAACTCTTTGGATGCCATAATACACACCATAAATGGCACTGTGCATCACCCCAAAAACACCCCACCAACAGTGAAGTTTGGAGGTGGGAACATCATGGTGTGGGGCTGTTTTTCAGCATATGGTACTGAAAAACGTCATATAATTGAAGTAAGCATGAATGGAAAAATATACCGAGACAGTCTTGATAAAAATCTACCGGGATGATGAAAATAAAACAAGGGTGGACATTTCAGCAAGACACTGATCCCAAACACACAACCAATTGGTTTCAGAGAATGAAAATAAAGCTGCTAGAATGTTCCAGCCAATCACCTGACCTGAATCCAATAGAAAATCTATGGAAAGAACTAAAGATCAGAGTTCATAGAGGAGGTCCACAGAACCTTCAACATTTGAAGACTGTTTGTGTGGAAGAATGGGCCAAAATCACACCTGACCAATGCATTGAACTACTTTCTCCATACAGAAGGCATCTTGCAGCTGTCATTACCAATAAAGGCTTTTGTATGAATTATTAAATACATTTCAGTAAGCGTGTTCAACATTTGTTCACTGTGTCATTCCATTTTATTACACATAACTTAATTTCTGTACTTATTTGTTTAAATTTCTTTGCATCTATGGATTAGGTTGTTACCAACATCTGGTGAAAATTTCATGCCAACAGCATGTTTATAAATATACTAGAACTTAGACTTTACGTAGAAAAATGGTGATGTGTTCAATACTTATTTTATCCGCTGTATTTCATTGGCCCATACATAGTCTCTAACATCCAAATATAGAGAACACGGCACAGGTTCACATACCTCTTGACTAAAAATGTTCAAAGGCAATTTCCTCATCATATTCCACTTGATTGAACAATACGAGGTCTGTCCATAAAGTACAGGTCCTTTTTATTTTTTTCAAAAACTATATGGATTTCATTCCTATGTTTTTGAATGAAACATATGAATGAAATCCATATAGTTTTTGAAAAAAAAATATGTTTTTACGTAACTCAGCCACATGGGGTGTGCAGCCAGTACATTCTGAGTGCTGGTCCCAAGCCCGGATAAATGAGGAGGGTTGCGTCAGGAAGGGCATCCGGCGTAAAACAAGCCAATCCAACTATGCAGACTCAGAATCGAATTCCCATACCGGATCGGTCGCGGCCCGGGTTAACAACGTCCGCCACCGGTGCTATTGCCCAACAGGGTGCCGGTGGAAATTGGGCTATTGCTGAGCGAAGACGACGAAGAAGAGGAGGAAAACGTTGCCACGAACAGCGGGAGAAGAAGAAAACTAGAAGGGTGGAAATGAGAGTGGGGACTTTGAATGTTGGTAGTATGACTGGTAAAGGGAGAGAGCTGGCTGATATGATGGAGAGGAGAAAGGTAGACATATTGTGTGTGCAAGAGACCAAGTGGAAGGGAAGTAAGAGCAGGAGCATCAGCGGTGGGTACAAGTTGTTGTACCATGGTGAGGACAGGAAGAGAAATGATGTTGGGGTCATTTTAAAGGAAGAGTATGTTAAAAGTGTGTTGGAGGTTAAGCGAGTGTCTGACAGGGTAATGAGTGTGAAGTTGGAAATTGAAGGGGTGATGATGAATATCATCAGTGCATATGCCCCACAGGTAGGTTGTGAGATGAAGGAGAAAGAAGATTTCTGGAGTGTGTTAGATGAGGTGGTGGAGAGTGTGCCCAAGCATGAAAGAGTGGTGATAGGAGCAGACTTCAATGGGCATGTTGGTGAAGGGAACAGAGGTGATGAGGAAGTAATGGGTAGATATGGTATCAAGGATAGGAATGGGTAAGGACAGATGGTAGTTGATTTTGCAAAAAGGATGGAAATGGCTGTGGTGAATACCTACTTTAATAAAAGGGAGGAGCACAGGGTAACATATAAGAGTGGAGGAAGGTGCACACAGGTGGACTACATTCTTTATAAGAGATGCAAGCTAAAAGAAATCACAGACTGTAAGGTGGTAGCAGGAGAGAGTGTCACTAGACAGCATAGGATGGTTGTTTGTAGGATGACTTTAGAGGTAAGGAAGAAGAAGAGAGTGAGAGCTCAACAAAGGATCAGATGGTGGAAGCTGAAGGAGGAAGACTGTTGTGTGAAATTTAGCGAGCAGGTGAGAGAAGCACTAGTTGGAGGGGAAGCAATTTTGGACAACTGGAAAAGTACTGCAGATGTGGTGAGGGAGACAGCTAGGGCAGTACTGGGTATGACATCTGGACAGTGGAAGGAAGACAAGGAGACTTGGTGGTGGAATGAAGAGGTCCAGGAAAGCATAAGGAGAAAGAGGTTGGCGAAAAAGTTTTGGGATAGTCGGAGAGATGAAGAAAGTAGACAGGAGTACAAGGAGATGCGGCGTAAGGCGAAAAGAGAAGTGGCAAAAGCAAAGGAAAAGGCATATTGCGAGCTGTACAAGAAGTTGAATAGTAAGGAAGGAGAAAAGGACTTGTACTGATTGGCCAGACAAAGGGACAGAGCTGGAAAGGATGTGCAGCAGGTTAGGGTAGTAAAAGATGCACATGGTAATGTGCTGACAAGTGAGGAGTGTGTGCTGAGAAGGTGGAGGGAATATTTTGAAGAGTTGATGAATAAAGAAAATGAGTGAGAGAAAATGTTGTGTGGGCCGCCAGAAGAGGAGGTACTGCTGGCCCACCACCAGAGGGCGCTCTGCCTGAAGTGCGGGTTTCAGGCACGAGAGGGCGCTGCCGCCTCCAGGAACTGCCGAGGTGACAGCTGTCACCCATCAACCATGACAGCTGTCACTGATCATCTACATCACATCTGGAATAAAAGCAGGAAGACACCTCCACCACATCGCCGAGATATCATCTTCAGTGAGAGGTAATATCCTCAGCCTTTGTGGTAATCTACTAATCTTTCTATTGTGAGTGTTTGCAGGAGTACCGGTCCTTAGTTTGTGGAGGCTGAGTGAGTGCAGGACGGCACTCTTTTCCTCTGAAGGATCACTGCTTACACATACTGAGTGAGAGGTGGAGGTGGAATTCCCACCATAATTGTTACTGGGTGTACGCACACCCACACTTGACTGTTTTTGTTTTCCGCCAGCAGTACCAGATCCGACACGCCGAGACGGTGGCCACCTGGGGACTTCGGGACTTGGCGGCTCTAGTATCCCTCGGGTTTGGTGGCAGTGGAAATCGTGTGGTTCCGGTTCATCTCCAGACGGGCGTCTCCTATCGTCGAGCCTGCCCACACGACACCTTTATTGATTGACTTGTATACATTCTGTAATCTGCTGTGTTTGGTTGTGGCATTCACAACAGTAAAGTGTTCTAATTTAACTCCTTCTATTGTCCGTTCATTTACGCCCCCTGTTGTGGGTCCGTGTCACTACACTTTCCCAACAGAAAAGGCTGGATGATGTGGTGAGAGTAAATCAGGAAGTAAAAGAGATTAGCAAGGAAGAAGCTGCTATGAAGAGGATGAAGAGTGGAAAGGCAGTTGGTCCAGATGACATTCCAATGGAGGCATGGAAATGTCTAGGAGAGATGGTAGTAGAGTTTCTAACCAGATTGTTTAATAAAATCTTGGAAAGTGAGAGGATGCCTGAGGAGCGAAGACGAAGTGTGCTGGTTCCTATTTTCAAGAACAAGGGTGATGTGCAGAGCTGCAGTAACTACAGAGGCATAAAGCTGATCAGCCACAGCATGAAGTTATGGGAAAGAGTAGTAGAAGCTAGGCTTAGAAAACAGGTGAAGATCTGTGAGCAGCAATATGGTTTCATGCCGAGAAAGAGCACTACAGATGCAATGTTTGCTCTGAGAATACTGTTGGAAAAGTACAGAGAAGGACAGAAAGAGTTACATTGCGTGTTTGTGGACTTAGAAAAAGCTTATGATAGGGTGCCAAGAGAAGAGTTGTGGCATTGTATGAGGAAGTCTGGAGTGGCAGAGAAGTATGTTAGGGTAGTGCAGGACATGTACAAGAATAGTGTGACAGCGGTGAGATGCGCAGTCGGAATGACAGACTCATTCAAGGTGGAGGTGGGATTACACCAAGGATCAGCTCTGAGTCCTTTCTTGTTTGCAGTGGTGATGGACAGGTTGACAGATGAGATCAGACAGGAGTCCCCATGGACTATGATGTTTGCAGATGACATTGTGATCTGTAGTGAGAGTAGAGATCAAGTTGAGTCTAGTCTGGAGAAGTGGAGATATGCTTTGGAGAGAAGGGGAATGAAAGTCAGTAGAAGCAAGACTGAGTACATGTGTGTGAATGAGAGGGAGCCCAGTGGAATAGTGCAGTTACAAGGAGTAGAAGTGGTGAAAGTAGATGAGTTTAAATATTTGGGGTCAACTGTTCAAAGTAATGGAGAGTGTGGTAGAGAGGTGAAGAAGAGAGTGCAGGCAGGGTGGAGTGGGTGGAGAAAGGTGGCAGGAGTGATTTAAGCGTCGGCTCGCAGCCGCCGCGACGCTCCGCCACAGGAAAAACACCTCTGTTGGAAGCCTTAAGGACAAGTTGGAACATGTCCAGCTGTTAAACAATTTCTCATATACTCACTCCACTGAAAGCCATCAAAAGCCGCCTGGATTTTACAAATGGTTATCAACACGGAGGTGTTTTTCCTGTGCCGCCGCACCGCGCCAGCTGCGTCCCGACGCGTGGACCCGTCCGCACGTCTTTCATTAAAAAAATCTCCTTTAACAGTGGAATATCCGGATAAAATGCTGAAACCGACTTCTTCTGAAACTTCTCTGTTCTCTCACGACGTCCTGGATCAATAGAGCCTGAAATGTGGAGGTTTTCAGCTTGAAGCAGGCTGACGACGGCGCCTGAGAGCGCTGCACGACGTCTCGCTCCGTGGGAAGTCCTTAAAGTGACAGTATCACCTCAAAATCTCTCATCAGCCGTTAAAATTTTCACAGAAAACCAGCTTAATTTTTCGACCCGTGTCCACTTTGATGTGTCTCACAGGTTTAGAAAAAATTTTGATCAAACAAAGCGCCAGTCTCTCAGCAACTTCTCAGACAAAGGAATTCCGACGAGGGGCTGGACGACTCCTCCCGCAAGGAGTGCTCACAGGCGGATGACGTCACCGACAGGCGTGGAAAAACTCACGCATGCGCACGAGGGTTCAAGCATGTCTGACATAAAAACATATGAATGAAATCCATATAGTTTTTGAAAAAAATAAAAAGGACCTATACTTTATGGACAGACCTCGTACATTATAACAATGCTCAAAATCCCAAATCAAAGTGCTGACAATAAAGAAAAAATGTGACTTATACTCAGGTGCAACTTATACTTGTTTTTTCCTCTTCAAAGGGCATTTGTTGAAAGGTGCGACTTATACTGCGGTACGATTTACACTCTGGAAAATTAACCTCAATTAACCTCAATAACTTAAACTCAATTAGCCTAATTTGATTTAATCAAGCTTGCAAGAGTGACATTAAAAGCCTTTTATTCTGCACTAAAAAGTGAGTATCAATATTTCATTTTTAAATGGGCTGACCTTTGGCAGTGAAAGATAATAAAAGCAACAACATATGGTCGTCTTAACAACAAACCTATCATTTTGCTCTAAAACTCTAGAAAAGGTGGTTTCACAGCAGGTCGTGGACCACCTTACTGAGAATAATCTCTTTAAGCCACTGCAGTCTGCTTAGAAAATATCATTCCACAGAGACGGCTCTCACTAAAGTGGTGAATGATCTTCTGCTTGCAATGGATTCAGACACCACTACAGTTCTTGTGCTGTTAGATCTCAGTGCTGCATTTGATACCGTGGATCATCATATTCTACTCGATAGGCTGGAGAATCATTTTGGGATTACTGGGAGTGCCCTTGCATAGTTGACGTCATACCTGACCAGTCGTTCTCAGTGTGTTTTGTACAATAACACTACCTCTAACCTGAGTGACATGGCCCTTGGGCACATATTGCAGCGTTTTGGGATTACCTTTCACTGCTATGCTGATGATACTCAATTATACATGCCAATAACTGCTGGCAATCTCATCCACATCAAATCCTTAGAAGATTGCCTTGCATGAGTGACAAGCTGGATGTCTAGAAACTTCCTACTTTTAAACTCTGATAAGACTGAAATGATGGTTCTTCATCCAGTGAGACATTGGCATCAATTTGACCAATTAACGGTTAGCCTAGGCTCGTGTGTCATACATCACACTGACAAAGTGAGGAACCTTGGGGTAATTTTTTATCCTACATTGTCCTTTGACCTCCACATTAGAAATATTACTAGGACTACTTTCTTCCATCTGCGAAATACAGCAAAGATTCATCCCATCCTGTTTATGGCTGCTGCCAACACCCTTATTCATACGTTTGTCTCTTCTAGATTGGACTACTGCAATGTTCAATTTTCTGGTTTACCGCAGTCCGGCATTAGGGCTCTCCAATTGGTTCAAAATGCTGCTGCCAGACTTTTGATAGGAAGCAAAAATTTTGATCACATTACACCTATTTTGGCAGGTGCAGGGCTACTTGGTGTCCCTAGGGTGAATAAAAAGTCTGCAAATTGCAGAGCTTCCTGTTATTGTGCCCCTGTTCTGTGGAATGATCTCCGTGCATCAATAAAAGTCAGATTCTGTAGAGACTTTCGAGTCCAGACTTAAGACACACTTATATTCCCTTTCGTATGGCTAGCATACTGGCATAATATGTTACTATGCTTCCTACACTAATTAGCCCCCTACCACCCGCCTCATTTTAGCTTGTCAGTATCCCACAAATAAAAAATGAAATTTCCCATTGATGGGATATACAGGGTTAGAAGGAGTTATTCATTTTATTAGTAAACAAAGCAGGCCGCGGCTTCAACTTTATTTAAAGTCTGGGTCTTTTAGTGACGCTTAGGGCATTTTAGTATTTCTTCTGTTTTTCTTGTTAATGCTGACAAATGATACCATATTTGTTGTCTTTCTGCTGTCTGATTCTGTTTCTTTCTCTCTGTTTGAGGTGCGGCTCCATCCAGAGGTGAGAGTGGGTGTCTTCTTCTGTAGGCCTCCTGTCCTGTGCACCAGCATGGACTTCTAAAATGTCCTGTATTGTGTTGATAGCATGGCCCAAACACAGGGTCACCCCTTTGAGTCTGGTCTGCTCAAATGATGATGATTTGAGGTTTCTTCCTCAAATCATCAGATGGAGTTTTTCTTTACCACTGTTGCCTGTGTGCTTGCTCTAGGGGTTGGTAAGGTTAGACCTTACTTGTGATAGATGTCTATATTTTGATCACACTGCCAGAAAAAGGTCTGAATTTGTGTTTCTAAACTTGCTCTATAATCTTTGTAGATGATGATGTGAGCACAATGAAACTGAACAAAACAGATTTTTGTGAATATGTTTCCAGCAGGAGGCAACACCAGTAACTCCAGACCAGGCCGATTCAAAAGCATAAGTTACTGTGGATATTTAACAGGAATTCCTATTGGCCACAGTGATGGAACCAAGGTCTCACGAAAGTAAGCAAGAAGGATCACAATAAGCCTGGATTTCACTTAGCAGTGTAGCGGGCCCAGTAGTGGGCAAAGGGAACACTTGGTGTTAAATATTACTCGGTCACACTGAGGTAAAAATGACACACTGCACACTTCCTCACCATGAGTGGAACTGTGTCCCACTGTGAGATGAGTAACATCCTAGTGACAGATCAGTGTCAGGAACAGTTTGTTTACATACAGATGACACTGTTTGTAACAAGGGGAAATGAACTGGATAAGATTAATAAGGTAAAGCATGTACTACATCCAGTGTAAGGACTGGAAAACACGCTGAAACTGTAAAGGAATCATGGGAAAACTGAAGAAAACTGCCAAAAGCTGAACACGTCCCTTGGAAGAGTGGGAGAAAAAAAAAAGGTCATGTCAGTTCAGGTCTGGTAGTGTGCACTGGTGCTGCGAGTTGCAGTGTCCATCACAACACAGACCTGCCATGGGTCCTGGTTAGCAGCTACCCAGCCACACACCCGGTCCATCTCCACCTCTTGAAAATAGCCAAGTGTCTACTGCAGCCAGATGAAGCATGTGCATCTCCTTAGCCTTGTCCAGCCACTGGGGTCCTCAACCTGTGTGCAGGTTCATGCACAAAGAAGCATGCTACATTGCCAAAATGGCATAGCTGATGTTCCCTCACTATGCAAGAAAGACTCCTCTCATCTTATGTCCTAAGTAACTGTTTGTTTGACACAGTACACAAGGATTCTCCAGTACCAAAGACACCTAGCTGTTGTCTTAGTTCACTGATCCACGTCCAGGTCTCACAACAATACAGTAAGACAGGAATCATCAGGACCTTAAAGACTTGGACTTTCATTCTCCTGCTAAAATATCCGTATTGCCAGATACGTCCGTCTCTCGACATCATGAGCTCTTCCCAAGTGCCTATCGGCTTCAAAGTAAAACATCTTGAAGCAAGAAGCCCAGTTGCTTTCTAGATATGTCCTACACAGATGACTAAACAGTCATTGACTGATTAAAACTGTGTGTCCAAAGTCCATTTGGGAACACAATGTATTCTGCTGTAATATGCACACATGACTTAAGAAATAATCAGAAATATGTCACATGCTACACATCTAATAGGAATTGGTGAAAAATGATGTCTGGTGAATAATTATTAACTGTTATTGTGACTGTACATGTCTTTTCTTGCTGAGGATGGTTCATATTTTGGGATGGGGGATGCAGGCTTAAAGCTATATCACAATATTTCACTGTATTTTTTATTTTTATTTTTTGGCATTAACAATAGAAAGGACTATATGAAAATAGACAGACATAAACAGGTGAGTGTCAGTATCCCAGAGGTTCAAATATGTTATGACATCCTGAGCCTCATCCCATGATAACTCACCCGTCAATGTTTCACCAACAAATAATAAAGTCTGCAGCATCTCTACGTGCAGAAACACATGTAGCTGCTGCCCACACCTCTGTTGAGGCAGTTAATGGATGTGATTATAATAATGTAGAGTTAAGCTGAATATACAGTACTGAGCAAAAGTATGTTTTATTTATCAATGAACAAAATAGTGTCTAAACAGAAAAAAAATTTAATCAAAATCATATTTGGTGATCCCACAGTTCTCCTTGAAACAATGTCAGTTCTCCAAGGTATAAGTCTTAAATTCCTTCTAGGAAAAAGAAAAATCAGTCCGTCATTATACAACGTATACATAAGCAGCAGTAATGCACAGGTCCATTCAACTGAACTGAACTTGCCCGATGTTTTAATTCAATCCAGTGATAAACCACGAATATTACAGCACACTCTAGTTGTACTCGGAAGTTGGAATTTCCTAGTTTTGTGGCCTGGGAATGCCCCCTGAAGACAGAATTCCTTCTTGTCAACTCATATGAAGCCCTTGTATTCCAACACTGTTGCTCCTGGCGGCAACAGCAGTGAAAGTTGTAATTTTTAATGTTTTTACTGGTTCTGTCTTTTTGTGTCCATTTTAATAAGGTAAGTACTGTCCTACTGCTGCCTGTGGACATGTTGCTGCAATATTTTTATGTGTGAGATGCATAAACTAAAACTTAATGGTGCCCTAACCCATCCTACACACCATATCAAAAGTCCTGATGAATCCTCCTGACGCTCACTTAGAAATTCAAGACGGCCTTCACAGGTGATTTTCAAGCTTTAGTTTATATGTTATATAGCAAAATTTCAATGCTTTTGAGCTACCTCTAAAAATGTATTAATTTGATTGGTGGCTTGTATGTCACGTGACATGGATTATTCATACCATTTGCCACTGTTTTTTTATTGACTGTGCAATAGTTCCTTTTTTAGCGTGCAATTTTGGTGTTATATGAAATGTGCTACTGCACACTCCAACCACCGCGGCACTCAAACTACTGGGGACGGCGGTTAGCTAAACATGGCGGAATTTATTTTGCGGGGGGACAACGATTTGAAGGAGCTAATTGACGCTGCTAATTCTTCTAACACACACAAAAAATCCACTACACTGTAAGCCATCTGGAGGCAAGAAGAGCTGTTAGCATGAAAAGCTGGATACATTTCTGATGTGAATTTTCACTGGACTAAGGAACTACACAAAGTCTTTTTCTGGGGTGGGTGGGGGGTGGAGTACACAAAGTCACTGAACAGCATCACGGACTTCGTGTACTTCCAAAAAGATTCCATTTGTTGATTCCAAAAAGATTCCATTCAACGAAGCTGGTTGAATGGTATGTTCCAGCTTTCACCTCGTGAAATATTTGCACCATTCAACTCATAAACATTCATTATTTGTACACTCTCTATCTATCTATGTAAAATGTATTTTCACTGACCCGTCTGCAAATAAGCCAAATATCATTAAAATTATTTATCTTTGACATGTAGCCTAACATTATGTCAGTGAACATTTTTGGAATAACATTTAACAAACAAAAGTGTTTTATCATTCATGTTTGGTCCTGTTGGATCTTATACACTAATCCAATAAGCACAACTGACACATCGTGTGAAGACAACAAGCATCATCTCCAGGAAACGGAGGAGCAGGAGGTCATCTCAGAGTAAATGCATTAATTAGATGATTCAAATTATTTTCCATGAGTATTTGTATTTCTGAATATTTCTTATTTAATACTTTCTGTACTGTGAATAAACTGTATTTTGAATGCGGGGAGGTGGAGGTGATGGTCTAGTGGTTAAGCTGTTGGGCTAGAGACCAGAGGATCCTCGATTCAAATCTCAGCCTGACCGGAAAATCACCTTGGGCAAGGTCCTTAATCCCCTAGTTGCTCCTGGTGTGTAGTGAGCACCTTGTATGGCAGCACCCTGACATTGGGGGTGAATGTGAGGCATTACTGTAAAGCGCTTTGAGCGTCTGATGCAGATGGAAAAGTGCTATATAAATGCAGTCCATTTACCATTTTATTTGAATGGAAGCTATTGTTTAATTTCCATTTGTTCATTTAATATTTTATGTTCATCTTGATCATCATCTGATCTTTGCACAATAAACCTATTCAGAAACCTTCATGTTTAAGCTTCAGTACACTAAAATTTAAACTCTTTAGGTCTGTTTTTTTTTTTTTTCAGTTTTAGAGTAAAAAAAAGCAACCAGACCTAAATGTATTAGTTTCAGCTAAATATTTTATCAGTTTAGGGTTATCATAGTTAACTATTCAGAATTTTTAGGTTAGCTGTACCAACCGCTGCATTTGCACCGCTGTTTTATTTTTGCCTGTAATTCTTATATATTTAGTCTCTGATTATTTTCTATGAGCTACCTGAAGTTCAATGTGAAGACCTACTTGTGGTCAGGTGGTAACTGTGAAGTTGATGAAGGCTGTGTAGGGTCACTGTATTGTGTCCAGGAGCCTCATGTACAAAGGCTGCTTACGCACAAAAACGTGGCGTACGTCCGTGTCCACGCTAACGTTCAGATGTATCAAAGTGAAATGACCGTGAAAATGTGAGGCGCGTCATGCAAACATCCTGGCTGGCCTGGCGAATGCATGTTTCTACATCTATTGTTCCTCTGGTGATGATGTGATGTGAGAGGTGATGTGGGAGAGGAGATGATGGCCTCGTGGTTAAGCTGTTGGGTTGGAGACCAAAGGATCCTTAGTTCAATTCCCAGCCTGACCGAAAAATCACTAAGGGCCCTTGAGCAAGGTCCTTAATCCCCTAGTTGCTCCCGGTGTTGCGAACGCCTTGTGTGGCAGCACTCTGACATCAGTGTGAATGTGAGGCATTATTCTAAAGATGGAAGAGCGCTATATAAATGCAGTCCATTTACCATTTCATGTGCACACCAGAGAAACACTGATGAGCAATTAACACACACACGTGTTTGCAATTATGTGATGTTAAAATGGCACTAACAGAGGCTGCATTAGCGTTGTTAGAGGACCTTGCAAATGGTACAATCTGAGGTGAGCGTGTATTCAGGGAAGTGAGGATTTACTTGCAGGGAGCGCATAAGATTGCCTCCCTGTGTTCAGTATTTGTCAATAAACACATGCGTATAGCTGTAATGTCACACACACTGTCAGCTGCACCTCATTCTGTTTGATTTCAGCGTGTCTGCGCTGCTTCTGTTTCATGTTTATTCTGGTTGACAGGGTACCAAATAAAATATTCCTGTGTATCTCTACTTCAATTACATCATTTACTCCTCTTCATCTGTAGCTCACACTCAGTTAAATTCCTTTTCTTACCTGATCATTTTGGACAGGGAGGGGAATCCCCAGATCCCAGGGCCTATTTAAATACATTTGTGCATTTAAATAGGGGCATGGACAGGGAGGAGTTTGGTGTGTGTGCATGTGGGCTCAATTCCATATTCAGTGCGATTCAGTACAAAAGGAACGTGCTTGGATCCATGTGTACGCACACTTTGATACATACATCTGAATTTGACGGTTTCTGGGTTTTGGCGTATGCAATGTTTCAGTTGGAAATCCACACAGGTCTTTGTGCATGAGGCCCCAGGTGCTCTTGCCCTCTCCACAAACGTAGAATGCCAATGTTCAGTCCATATTCTGTGGAAACCCAAAAAAATCTTAACTGAGCTATTTTCAGTTTTTGTGGCACCTTGTGTTTTATTGGTTTATTTTACTCAGAGGATCTGTAGATGATGTGAGACAACTTTTTCTAACTTGCACAGGTCGAGGGGACATGATGACTGAGGACACCCCTCAGTGTGACAGGTGCACACAGATGTGTCAGACAGAATAACAAAGCAGACATGTCTGTCAGTTTGCTGTGAGCTGTCTGTCTCTAAGTGTATCTGCAGTCGTCTTAAATACATGAGTGTGTGGACTCAGATATGGTGGACATGCCCAGCACACGTCCTCATCCACATGCTGTCATATTTGTGCCCACAGAGTTCACACAGGAACATCTCCGCTGGCTGATCAACATGAGGATGACTGCTGACCACGCCGCCCTCTCTGGCATCACAAACAACTTTGGTGTGAAAGGAGAACATTGTTTGCCTCCTCAACATGAAAAAAGAAGTTGTCCCGCTCAGTCAGGAAAGCAGCATGTGTTCTGTCTGCTCAGTACTTTGGCTCAGATAAGATCTCTGCCTTTATGGTGTGTGTGCGCGTGTCTCACAGGGAGCTTCAGAACACTGACCAAGCTCAACGGAACTGTTGAGTTTAGCATTCAAACTCCATTCAGTGCAACAAACATACTGATGTGTAGCTGTTTGGAGTTGTAGATATTATAATTTTTACTATGCTGCATTCAGGGGCGTAGCCACTGTTTTTATTACACTCCTGCAGTAGCACGTGCGGGGGTGTTGTCAGCCCTGCATGTCTGTTAGCGCATGAAGAAAATAAGTCCTTTGATTTGATTTGGACCAAACTTCGTTTAATGAATGAGAGCCAAACAAGGAAAAACAATCTGAATTTGACAAAAACTGGTTCCCTGGTCAAAAAGTCAGCACAGTGCTTTTATATAGGGGATATTTATGATGGCTGTTTGAAGCTAATGGTGAATGATACACCTATTAGGAGTGTCACAGTTCACAGACACAAATCTGAACTTGAATTTAATGTTTAAGCTATGACTACATCAACACACTGCCCCCTCAGTCAATTTGAATTGACTATGAATTGGTCGACAGCCTGATTTTAATGTTAAAAAAATAAGCTGAGTTCAGTTGTTAAACTGCTACGTCTGCATCTTCAAATGTTTATAAATGTTCAAAGGTCAGAACGAGGCTCTTGTGAGACTGGTCAGAGGAATATTAACTTCACCTCTGCGCCGTAAAAAGAAAATCAACGTGTCTGATAGAGGAAGGCAACAAAACAAGTATATGAAGAGAACAGGCATTTATTGTCAGCTCACCAGCAAATCCAGGAGAACTTCCCACTAGTCCAAGTATTAAGGAGAGCATGTTGAAGTTGTTTTTACATTTATGGTAGGCTATATATTGCACAAAAATAGGTTAAGTAATGTTACAAAAGTGTGACAATTAAAAAAAAAAAGCATTTATGATGAATTACCATTATTTTTTGGTTTTCAATTCAACAGATTTATAGACAGCAGTACAATTAAAGGGGATGAATGGGGGATGTCAACAGAGTCATGTTTTATTTTTGGAAAATGAACAAAACTGGATCTGGTATGTTAGGGCCCTGTCACACCTTGAGGATTTAGCAAGCATTTTTTGACTGTATTAAAAATGCTAGCAAACGTCTATGAAATTCTGCAGCTGTCACACCTTGACGATTTAGCCAGGCAGCCCTATTTCCACCTAGCAGTTTGGGTCAGTACTGCGCGGTGTGGTGCAGGTCAGAACGGTTAAGTCTGGCTTGGTTTTCATTTCTACTGCCAGCAGAACCCTTTTGTTTGGCAGAAGGAACGCTTAAATATTGACGAGCACGTCATCCAGTGTGCATACGCTGTCGCGTGGCGACTCCGCTCCACACTGAGGCAAAATGGAGTAATTTAACATTAAATGGACTGCATTTATATAGCGCTTTTCCATCTGCACCAGATGCTCAAAACGCTTTACAAATAATGCCTCACATTTACCCCGTATCAGGGTGCTGCCATACAAGGTTCTCACTACACACCGGGTGCAACTAGGGGATTAAGGATCTTGCCCAAGGGCCCTTAGTGATTTTCCGGTCAGACTGGGATTTGAATTGAGGATCCTCTGGTCTCAAGCCCAACGCTTTAACCACTAGACCATCACCTCCCCTCAACATTATTTTATTTTTGTCTTGGTGGATCATGGGATTTATTTAATCGCGTGTAGACTGCTGATTAGTCGACTGATGCCTTTGGTAAACAGTGCTGTGAATGAATGAAGCGCTGTGACTCTTTCAACTTTTAAGCGCCGGTCACAGTCTAATCAGTCCCCCCGCTAGATCAGTCCCCCGTCTGATCAGTCAAACAGGGGGATCGATCAGACCGCACGGGAGACTGATCAAACCACATAAGGGTACCAATCATACTGTGACACTGGCATCCTCAGTCTGAAAAATGCACCTGGAGCTGGAAAGCCACCAAGGGACTTGTTTAAAACACTACATTTCTTCAGCTATGACAAGGAACTAAATTATTTTTAGACATTGTTTTCCCAAAATCAGGATGCTTTATGTGTATCAGTTTTTTGTTAGGCTGTGATGATGAATCCAACTGAAATGAACAGGTAAGATTAAGGCTTCATATTTACTCCGTGTGTGAATGTTTGAAACAGCCTGTTTGTATGAGGACTGCAGCTTTCAGCCAATCAGTGGAGAACATTAATGGACGCATTTCGATTTATGAGTAAATTACAAGAAACATGCCAACAATCGCATATTTGTCTACAACTTATGTCCTGCATGTGCAGGACGTATGAGTCATACGGTGGCGTATGTCGAAAATTTAAAGCATTCCCAAAACATTTTGAGGTACTCAGTGTATTGCGACGTATATCAGCATATATTAGCGTGCTTCAACATGCTCTTAACTTACCCATAACCAAGGTTGGGTGGGATTACTTTCAAAGAATACATATGGATTACATGTATGTATGTACATACATTTGGATTACTTGTAATCTGATTACTTTTGGATTACATTTCAAAGTAATCCTACCCAACCCTGCCCATAACCTATTAGATATACGCTCGCGTATGCCCAGCGTTTTTGATATGGGTAGCATACACTGGCAAAATCATCAAGGTGTGACAGGGGCATTAGCTATTTGAAAGTATTACATTTATTTATGAACTTTAAAATCACTTTGTGCTTGTAATATAAACCATCAAATAATATAAATAGTAATAATATATAGTAATAATATAATATATATAATATAAATAAATAATACTGTCATACCACTTCAGAACAGGAAATTTATGCTATGCTAATAGACCAATCAATCAATCAATCAATCAATTTTATTTATATAGCGCCAAATCACAACAAACAGTTGCCCCAAGGCACTTTATATTGTAAGGCAAGGCCATACAATAATTACGTAAAAACCCCAATGGTCAAAACGACCCCCTGTGAGCAAGCACTTGGCGACAGTGGAAAGGAAAAACTCCCTTTTAACAGGAAGAAACCTCCAGCAGAACCAGGCTCAGGGAGGGGCAGTCTTCTGCTGGGACTGGTTGGGGCTAGACCAAAAGCTAAAAGGCTAATAGATTTACAGCTTTTAACTCTGCAAACAGATTGTTTTGTCACTTGTATCTTCATCAGACTCTGAGTGTCCACTCCGAGCTTATCACAGCAGCAAATCATTTCATGAATTGATTCAAGTCCTGTAAAACAGTGAATTGTTTTCCAAATTAAAAACTTCACATATAAAGTGTGTATCACTAAATAAAATATCAAATGAGCTGACTATTCTAAATAAATAAAGAATTGTGAAAATGATTTATTTTATTTTTGGTGCCATGTGCCCAGAGAAGAACATGAGTAAACTATACAAGAGGACTTTCTTTCACCAAAATATCAAATCTTGGCTTGCATCTCAGATGTTCCTTCTGGCAAATTGTAGCTAAACTTTCAGATCTTTTTTTTTTTTTTAAATCCTCCTCTGTACCACTTCATCATGAAGCTGTATAACTGGTAATACAAAATGCAAAACATGCACTGTGCACAATTTCTCCAATCACAGCCACAGAAGCCTGTAACTTGGTGGCTTTCCTCACTCTTCTCCTTCTTGCACAGTCAGTTTTTGTGAACTATCTACTCCATGCAGATTTACCATAGAGTGCCATACTGTTTGTATTTCTTCACAACTGATGTAAATAAAGACCAAGACATATTCAGTGAGAGGAAATGTTTGTCTATCCATCTCCTGACTTGTCTGAAGAAAAATGGCAATAAAAGTGATTATTTACAGGTATTATACCAAAGGGGCTGGTTACTTAGCCAACCCATCATCTTGGCTTTTGTATTTTTTAATTAATTTATATCAAGTTGTAGCGATTTGCTTTTAAAAAGATGTGAAATGGCATAAACAAATTAAAATTTGTGAAATACCAATACTTTCGGTGGGTACTGTAGTTCTGGAAACAAACATATATTGCAATATATATTGTTATGGGCAAAAAAAAAAAAAAAGCAATATTGTGCAGCCCTGGCCTCTTCCCACCTAGAACTTTTATCCCTTTCATATGTTTATGAAATCATAAAGGCAGGAATAGTTACAAAAAAAAAGGAAAACCTATTTTGCAACGTTGAAGAAATTGAACAAAGCAATAAAATACTCAGAGGCAGAGCAGATCATTGGTTCAACAATTTCTTTGTATCATATTTTATAAAATTTAATTTTAATCTGTGAATGAATACAGACAAAGTGGTCTGAGGATGTAATAAAAAGCATCTGTATCCATCTTTCCATTATCTCTAAATTATCTAAATCAGAAAAACAGTGCCACGCCCCCCAAATCATGACCCTCGGGGTTATCTCATCGCTCTCTCTGGGGAACTCCGACCCTCGTGTTAAGAATCACTGAAGTGGGGACATTGTATTTACTCACCAGTTCATCCAAGTTTCTCATGTCACACAAAATCCTTTTCTGCTGCCAGACGAACGGATCCGGATCTGGATCAGGTTCACCCTCCACACCCGGACTCCTCTCCTTCCTGCCTAAACACCTGTCGGGCGGGCTGATGTGGTTCACCGGCTCTCCTGCATTTGTCCGCAGGCTCTCTTGATCCCTGATCTCCTCTTCGATCTCCTCCTCCAGCTGGATCAACATGGGGGCCAACATGCCAAACTTGGCCCCACGTCGCGCCACCTCGAGGAGACAGAGGACAAAATTCTTCTCGTTGCATCTCTCCACCAGGTCGTTGGTCTCAAACATGAGGACGTCCTTGATCCAGAGCTCCTGTCGGCACCAGGCGATGAAATTGGACACGTTGTCCCGCGCCAGGAACGAGCCGGGGACAACACTGCGCGACTGAAAGACCACATCTTTAGACGGCACCTTCATGGATTGCGCAGCGTCCGGGTGCTCCAGCTGGAAGTCGTGCGCCGCGCGGTTCACGGTGTTGGCGTGCCGACAGAGAGCGCAGCCCGTCTCCAGTCCCTCCATGAAGGAGTCCGCCGAGATCTCCAGCTCGTACAGGGTGTTGAGCCACTCGGCCAGATCCTCCTTCATGGCATACAGGTACTCCTCGCTGGATTTAAAAGGCCGGATACTCTTAGAAGCGGCGCACTGGATGTTGCTCTGATCAGCCATATTGTCGGATTATGTATCGATTAAAGTCTGCTCGATTATTCCCGTTTGTCTCATCGCTCGATTCCCGCCCGAAGCCTAAAAACAGCTTTAAACGCCCGCATCAGCGAGCACATGCCGGTTTGTATGAGCGGTACCTCCTCGGAGCGCCAAGCCGGCCTTTGTGTCGTCATCACGGGCGTATTATCGGCATACAGACGTCTTTCCCGGACGGCTTCTTTAATAAACGCATAGCAGCGGGGACGCGAACACACACCCGTGAGGTTGAGGTAATCCACGCAACGGCCAACGGACGCGCCCACAAAATCCACGTGTCACCACGTCTGAGGCGGTCAAACCAGTTCAGCCGAGATCCTCAGTGAAGGAATTACAGACGAGCTTCTCTCCTCACAGCTCGTCTCCTCCTGGTTGCGCCGCCTCTCTGCGCACAGTGTGCTGCGGAGATGAAGAGGCGCAACAGCAACATTAACCCCATCAGCAACCCAACTCTTTTTACGCGTCGAAGAAGCAGTTGTAAGAATGACCAGAGCATTTAAGGACACAACAAAGACCTGTCTGAGGTCTCATGTCGGGTTCAGAAAACATCATTACAACAGTATGTTCAGCAAACTGAGCCACTGTTCAATCTTAAATACTATCTTAAAGGATGAAACTGTTCCCTGCGTGCTGGATCATTATTTGGCTGTTAGAGGTCATCACCCAGCCTATCACAGACAGATCAAATCAGCAAAAATCAGAAATTTGTAATTAACACCCAAAGTGCTAATTTAAACTCTTTAACACTTAGTTTTAACACTTTGTAAATGGTGAGTTTTTGCCACTACATTCATATAGGGCTTTCCATGTGCATCAGACGCTCAAAGCGCTTTACAATAATGACTCACATTCACCCCGATGTCAGAGTGCTGCCATACAAGGTGCTCACTACACACCAGGAGCAACTAGGGGATTAAGGACCTTGTCCAAGGGCCCTTAGTGATTTTCCGGTCAGGCTGGGATTTGAACTGAGGATCCTCTGGTCTCAAGCCCAATGCTCAACCAAGAAACCATCACCTGCCGCCAACTTTCCAGTTATAAAACAACAGTTCTAATACTGCACTCAGGAGCACTTTTGTCTAATTACTTATTCATTCATAAAATGCTCTTCAAAAGTTGAATTAACACATTGTAATTTAATACTGTATTGTTACTCACATATAGCGAGCACGGTGGATTAGTGGTTAGCACTGTTGCCTCATAGCAAGAAGGTCATACGACCAATTCCCACCTGTGGCCTCTCTGTATGGAGTTTGCATGTTCTCCCCGTGTTTGTGTGGGTTCTGTCCGGGTGCTCCAGCTTCCTCCCACATTTAAAGACATGCAGGTTTGGTGAATTGGAAACTTCATAATTGTACAGGTCTCTCTTGCAAAAGAGATCTCGATCTCAATGGGACAAACCTGGTTAAATAAAAGTTAAGAAAAAATGTGACAGTGCAATGTAGTAAGTCCCTTCGGCTGCTCCCTTGTTTTCACTCGGGGTCGCCACAGTAGAGCCAAGGTGGATCTGCATATTGAATTGGCACAGGTTTTGCACCAGATGCCCTTCCTGACGCAAATCCACATTAAATGGAGAAATGTGGTAGGGGTGTGGTTTGACCCGGGGACCTTCCCCACTGAAACCAAGTGCACCAACCACTCTGTCAATGCAACTTCAGTTGAAATTAACACCAGAGCAATACATTGAAATGAGTAAAGTTTCAGTGTGTAGGACCTAGGGGTGTTCATTAGTCCATTACAAATCAGTCTGTTTTCAGAAGGCCATGTTGCAGTATCATAGATACAGGAGCCCAAAAGGGACAAAACTGCTCCATATTTCACATCTTCAGTGTGGCGGAGTGTGTAAGAAAAACGCAAAGGGAACAGTGGTTGCTCCCATATATTTTGTCTACTGGTTGCTCGTGCAAGCAAACACATTTATGAACCCTCATTTTTTGTGAAATGGAGGGTCATAAATTGGTCATCACAAGAAAAGGCAAGAGTGCATGAATCTCCATCGCAAAAAGCAAAAATTTAAATTGTGAAAATTTAAATTGTGTTTAAGGACCTGTGGCCCACTCTTGGGCCAACTGTGCTGGAAATGATTAATCTTCATGATATGACATTTGGGGTTCCACAGGGGTCCGTCTTAGGCCCCCTGCTTTTCTCCCTTTATATAGCACCCCTCGGGCACATATTACAGTGTTTTGGGATTACCTTTCAGTGCTATGCCGATGATATTCAGTTATACATGCCGATAACTGCTGGTAATCTCGTTCACATAAAATCCTTAGGAGATTGCCTTGCATCAGTGAGAAGTTGGATGTCTAGAATTTTCCTACTTTTAAACTCTGATAGGACTGAAATGATGGTTCTTGGTCCTGTGAGTCCATCGGTATCAATTTACCAGTTAACGCTTAGCCTAGGCTCGTGTGTCATACATCACACTGACAAAGTGAGGAACCTTGGGGTAATTTTTGATCCTACATTGTCGTTTGACCTCCACATTAGAAATATTACAAGGACTGCTTTCTTCCACCTGCGAAATCTAGGGAATATTTGTCCCATCCTGTCTATGGCTGATGCTGAGAACCTGATCCATGCATTTATCTCTTCTAGATTGGACTACTGCAATGTTCTATTTTCTGGTTTACCGCAGTCCAGCATTAGAGGTCTCCACTTTTTTTATATAGCACATTTCAAAAAACATAAAAGTTTATCAAAGTGTTGCACAGCGATATACACACAAAACAGATGTGACACACAGAAAGACAAACAAAAAACAGAGATCACACAAGAACAGAAGTCACACAACTCTCACGCTGAGTTAAAAGCCAGTGAAAAAAATAATTTTTTAGATGAGATTTAAAAATCGGTAGGGTGGGGGACAACCTTATTTTTAGTGGTAGCTCATTCCACAATTTAGGGGCCGCCACAGAAAAGGCTAAATCTCCTCATGTTTTTAAATTGCTCTTAGGGACAACGGGGAGGAGCTGATCAGCTGACCTAAGAGATCGTGAGGGAGTGTAAACATGTAAAAGATCTGAAATATATTGTGGAGCTGATCTGATTAGTGCTTTAAAAACGAACAATAAAATTTTAAAATGTATCCTAAAATGGACTGGAAGCCAGTGAAGAGAAGCGAGGATCGGGGTGATGTGTTCATGTTTTCTAATGCCTGTTAAAAGGCTAGCAGCAGCGTTCTGGACCAACTGCAAGTGTGCCAGGGAAGCCTGGTTAACACCGAAATAAAGTGCATTGTAGTAGTCCAAACGTGTGGAAATAAAAGCATGAATCACTCGTTCAAAATCACTAAAAGATAGAATAGATTTAATCTTGGATAAAAGCCTCAGATGATAAAAACTGTTTTTTACAAGAGTTAATCTGTTGGCCCATTTTAAACATGCAGATCCACCTTGGATTTGCTGTGGCGACCCCACGTGCAAACAAGGGAGCAGCCGAAGGGACTTACTTACTTTACTATTTTCCTATAGTATGCTAACAGTTACTTTAGATAGAGACCAGTACACTCACAGCTTCTGCTTCTACAGCTTAGCCTACTAACTATATTTGATTTTACTACTAGTCTACATACTAATTACCTTTACTACAATCTTCTCCTGTGATGTCTTATCCTTCTTATGTCTTATTACTTATTATATTATATATAATTTTTTTTCTTGAGCCGCTTGGGTGGGTAGGGAGGGTCCCCATGGGATAAAAAGCTTTTTAACCTACCATCCCTGGTTCTCAAGACCAGGCACCTAAGTGGCTCTACTCTACTCTTTTCTACTCTCCTATTTGACTCTTCCTTTTTAGATATTTAGATATACCTTTGTATATTGGCATAGTTCCACCTTAGAATTGGAATATAATATATAAGATATACCTTACTGAATTTTCATGTAATATACTCATCCTATAGCAAATGGCATAGTGCGGTGTGTTACAACTAAATCTAGTTATCTAAAGTATTGGAAAACAATGTCATATTCATATCCTGATTAATTGATTGGTTGATTTTAGTAATCACTTTTAACCACTATTTTAGACTTTCGTCAAAGGATGTCACACATAACGGCAGATCTACAAGCTTACAACTCAGCAACGTGGTTTGAGAACGTAGATCTGCTATTTTCACAATTTTCATCATTTATTTTATACAAGGCTCCAGAATATAAAAGGATATTGTTCATTATTATCACTTTACTGAGGCATTGCTAGGCCGGTATCGTAGATTTACGTAGACGCTATCTGGCTATACCCGCCTGCCCATGCTGGATTTACATAGGGGCCATTGAAGCCATGGCCTCGGGCCCAAAGTCCCTGGGGACCCATCCTCACCCCCCCCCCCCCAAAAAAAACAAACAAAAAAACACCTAAATAAAAAATATGCATTAAGAAAAATGAATACAAATTGTTGAGTTTTACATGTTGATATTACAAAGGTTTTACAGATTTTGAGGTGCTGACCTCTGTTGCTAATTTAAAGCATAACTAGTCTTGTACTCTCTACTGATGGAGGTTATATGATAACATTATGCATTAATGTATATTCATAACATTAAAGCTAGAATGCCAGCAATCTTCAATAGATAAAATATAGTCTGAGATTTAATATATATAAACTACATCATATTTAGAACCAGTAAAAATTTTTTGGGACTTTTTAATTTGTGGGAACTTACATAATTTGAGGGAAATCCATAGCCCCAGCCAACATCAGAAGCAGCAAAGAAATTCAAGCCGAGGTGCGTCTGTGCATGCGCACTGACTTGTTTCTTTTTCTCTCGCTCCAAATCTTCGTACTTTCTGTGTATATTGCCAGTGGTACTCTACCTTTAATGAAAGTAGGTCAACTAGCTTTTGTTATAATGTGATAATGTCGCTGGGCTACAACTGCTGCTGCTGCTAGCTTTTTGAACAAGTTGAGTGAACTTGACTGACTGGAGTTGGACTTGGACTTTACAATTTTATGCATTTTGGCCTAGAAGCAACAAAAAACTAGAAACACTTGGAAAGTGCAAACCTCCACCAAGGCCATGGGGTCACTGACACCATAACATCTACACGCAGTGGAATCATTGAACCTAAAAAAGCCTAACAATGATGTTTGCTCACTGTAAAAAAAAAAAGTTGAGAATACTTCAAATTTGCAGGCAACAGTCTGCACTAAGACTTTTATGTTGTGCCGATGTTGAAATACGAGGTCTGTGAGAAAAGTATCGGACCTTTTTATTTTTTTCAAAAACTATATGGATTTGAATCACGTGCGATTACATCAGACATGCTTGAACCCTCGTGGGCATGCAAGAGTTTTTTCACGCCTGTCGGTTACGTCATTCGCTTGTGGGCTGGCTTTGAGTGAGGAGTGGTCCACCCCTCCCGTCAGAATCTCTTTGTCTGAGAACTTGCTGAGAGACTGGCGCTTTGCTTGATCAAAATTTTTTCAAAAACTGTGAGGCACATTGAAGTGGACACCATGCAAGAAATTGAGCTGGTTTTCGGTGAAAATTTTAATGGCTGATGAGAGATTATGGAGTGATACTGTCGCTTTAAGGACTTCCCACGGAGCGGGACATCGCAACGCGCCCTGAGCCGTCACTGTCAGCCTGTTTCGAGCTGAAAACTTCCAAATTTAAGCCTCTGTTGACCCAGGACGTCGTGAGAAGTCTCAGAAGAGGTCGGGATCAGCAGTTTATCTGGACATTCCACTGTTAAAGGAGATTCTGTAATGAAAGAAAGTGGGGACGGGTTCGCGCATTGGGACGCAGCCGGTGCCGTGCGCCGCCACAGGAAAAACACCTCCGTTGGAAGCCTTAAGGACAAGTTGGAACATGTCCAGCTGTTAAACAATTTCTCAGATACTCACTCAACTGAAAGCCATCAAAAGCCGCCTGGTTTTTACAAATGGTTATCAACATGGAGGTGTTTTTCCTGTGCCGCCGCACCGCGCCGGCTGCATCCAAACGCGTGAACCCGTCCGCACTTTCTTTCATTACAAAATCTCCTTTAACAGTGGAATGTCCAGATAAACTGCTGATCCTGACCTCTTCTGAAACTTCTCTGTTCTGTCACGACGCCCTGGGTCAACAGAGGCTTAAATTTGGAAGCTTTCAGCTCAAAACAGGCTGATGACGGCGCCTCAGAGCGCCTCAGAGCGCATCGCGACGTCCCGCTCCGTGGGAAGTCCTTAAAGCGACAGTATCACTCCATAATCGCTCATCAGCCGTTAAAATTTTCACCGAAAACCAGCTCAATTTCTCGAATGGTGTCCACTTCGATCTGCCTCACAGTTTTTGAAAAAATTTTGATCAAGCAAAGCGCCAGTCTCTCAGCAAGTTCTCAGACAAAGAGATTCCGACGGGAGGGTTGGACCACTCCTCACTCAAAGCCAGCCCACAAGCGAATGACGTAACCGACAGGCGTGAAAAAACTCTCGCATGCGCACGAGGGTTCAAGGTTGTCTGATGTAATCGCACGTGATTCAAATCCATATAGTTTTTGAAAAAAATAAAAAGGTACGTTAGTTTTATCACAGACCTCGTATATGTTATAGTATATAGTTCATCATCGGCACAACATAAAAGTCTTAGTGCAGACTGTTGCCTGCAAATTTGAAGTATTCTCAACTTTTTTTTTACAGTGCAGTAGTAAAAAAAGTTTCATCTGCTGTGACTGGATAGCATGTATCCTTAGCGCTTGGCATCATAGTTTATTGCAACTTGCACCTTTCCCAGAAGCTACTGTCATCTGAGCACTGATATTGATATTGCATGTGCTTATAGACAAAAACAAATAAGAGACAAAATTCAATTTATTATTCAGCTAAACTGCAAATATATGAATTTTTTAACATAAAGAGATTCCCTCCTTGGCACAGTGATCTATTCAACAATTCAGTGTTACAACCAAAACTATGATACATACACTTTTCTTTCCTTTATATTTGACATCCTTGACCATGAAAACATACCACTAGAACTTGGAATCACTTTTATGTCTTTATTAGTTCAAAAGTTATTGTATAAAAACGATTTTTCGGTAATGGCGGTTTTCTTCTGGATCTAGCTCCATAACATTTGAAGCTACATCAAATCTGATGACACCTTACTGAATCAGTACAGATCCAGCTACAATTTGGTGTTAGTTGTGCATCTCTAGCTTCATTTGTCACCTCACACTGACACATTTTCTATTTTCCCTATATTTTTGCATATTCTGGATCACCAGATCCGGAATCCGGATCCGATCATCACCAAACTTTGTTGTTTGATAGAACATTTGACTATGTTACACTCTAATTTTTTTCAAGCCTTTCTGCCTTGTTTTTGTGAAGTTAGAAACTAGAATGTCAAAATTCCCCCTATCCCGCAATGGTGAAGAAAATTCCTGGATCCGGATCATGATCCGGATCATCACTAAAATTTAATCACTTGTTCCTCTTGTCATTTCCAACCACTCCACAAAATTTCGTCAAACTCTGTTCAAAACTTTTTGAGTTATCCTGCTGACAAACAGACAGACAAACAAACAAACGTGACCGAAAACATAACCTCCTTGGCGGAGGTAATGATTAACTACCAGAAATGGCTTCTGGTAACTTACCAGCCTGCTAACATGTCTGGAAAATATCAAGGTATGCAAGCAGTGATCAAACGAGTGTGTCCAACAGCACACTATGTCCCCTGTGCTGCTCACTCACTCATGTTGGTTGGAGAGTTTGCAGTCTCTTCTTGCAGTGAAGCTATAAGTCTGTTCTCAACCATTAATGTGTTGTACACATTCTTCTCAGCATCAACAAGCAGGTGGAAGGTGATGGCAGATGAACTCAAACCAATACAACAAGTAGTGAAGCATCTCTCAGATACCAGATGGTCAGCTAGACATGATGCTCTAAGTGTAGCACTGAAAGACTACAAGCACAGCAGATGTGCATTTCATATTGTATAAGAAGACAATTCACAGAAACCTGATACCAGAGCAATAGCCAATGGTTTATTTGTGAAAATGGAAAAGCTAGAATTTGCAATCCTTCTGTGTTTCTGGGCTTATGTTCTTGAGAGATTCCAGGCAACAAACATCAGCCTGCAGAAAGAAGGCATAACTCTGAATAATACAGTCAGGCTGTACAGGTCATTGCAGGAATTTGTCAGAACAGAGCGCACCAGATTTGAGGAGTATGAGGAACAAGGGAAACTCCTTCTTGAGGATGATGATGGGGACACTGGGGAGGAAGCCCAGTACACAGACTATAGTGTCATGAGAGGAGGGAGGCCTTCCAGAAGGAGACAAAGGTTTTCAGATGGCAGAGGAAACACCAATGTCTCCTAGAGAGAAATTTAAACAAAATTTCTTTGTCATTGTTGACCATCTGCTGGTAGCTTTAAACAAGAGGGCTGAGGCCTATGAAGAGCTACATCAAAACTTTGGATTATTATCCAACCTTGAAGCAATGGCAGCAAGGGACATTGAGCAGGCAGCTCAAAAACTCATTGAGTCCCATCCTGATAATCTGGAGGATACATTAGGTGCAGAGTTAGTTCAGCTGTCTGCATTGCTGAAGGAATCATCAGATTCAGCAACATCAGAAAACAAGGAGCTTTATGCCTATCAACTGATTCAACCAAACAATGAGACATTTCCTAATGCAAATGTCCTTGTTAAAATGTACCTGTGCATGCTATGCACCAATTGTGCTGGAAAAAGATCTTTCTCAAAACTACAACTGATCAAAACCTGCCTCCAAAATACAATTGGCCAAGAGAGACTTAATGATTTAAGTCTTATGTCTATTGAACATGAACTTCTTAATGTCTTGGACATTAGCAGCATAATTCAAACTTTCAGTAGAAAGAAAGCAAGAAAAACTCTCTTTTAGAGAGTTCAGACATCACATCATGATCTGAGACATGACAACAGCTTTGATAAATAATGGCACAAATAGACAGTATTATTTTTCAAATGTACACATCATTTTCTTGTATTATGTATTATTTTTTTAGTCTATGGGTTTTGATGACATAATAACAAATAAAATTGATTGTGAAGTATTTGACCAGCTTTGTTTCGAAAAAATAAACTGTAAAAGATTTGCACCTGATGAACTAAAAGATATAACCATTAACCAAAATCATGCTTTCTCATTACTACATCTAAACACAAGAAGCCTAAGCAGGCACCATGATGACCTGCAGTCCTTGTTGGCCAGCCTTGACCATAAGCCTGATATCATAGCATGTAGTGAAACATGGCTCAGTCATAAAACATGTACAGACATCCTCAACCTTGATGGATATGCTCTTTTTAACAAAAACAAAGTTGGCAGAACTGGTGGAGGTGTTTGTTTATATGTAAATCTTCTCCACTCAGTGAGTATTCGTGATGATCTATTTATTAATGATGGTCACTCAGATTCCCTTTTCTTGGACTTAACATCAAAAATTGCAAAAACACAATTGTAGGAGTGATCTATCGTCCCCCAGACTCTGACTTAAACAAATGTATGGAAAATTTAGGTGAATTATTGAATTGCATTAATGATTCTAATAAAAACTTTTATTCTTGGAGATTACAATATAAATTTAGCTAAAGACAGCTCAGAGAAAAATGATTTCTTAAATACATTATATTCTGCTTCTTTTTACCCCACAATAAATATATATACTAGAGAAAAAGACTCCAGTAAGTCTATTATTGACAACATCTTCACTAATATTCATAACACTAATTTTATTTCAGGAGTAATCCTCTCTGATATTACTGATCATTTTCCAATCATTCTTCTTATAGATCTTAAAATTAGTAAAAACAAACCTCTTATCAAAATAAAAGCAAAGGTATTAACTAACAAAAACTTATGTAAACTGTCAGAGCACCTAAAAGGTCAATCATGGGACACGGTGTATCAGTGTAATTGTCCTGATGCTGCGTATAATATTTTAATTCAGGAATTATCCAACAGTATTAACTTGTGCATACCTGATAAAATAATAAAACGACATTCAAATGAAAAAAAAAAAAAATCTGGCTTACAAAAGGAATGACTTCAATTAAAAATAAAATATTTTTGTATAAGAAATACTTAAAAGATCCAACTGCAGAAAACAAAAAACATATACACAAAGTATAGAAATAAACTAACTAAATTAATTCGAAAGAGTAAACGTAACCACTACACTGAGCTTATCAAGACTTCTTGTGGAGATCAGAAGCAAAGCTGGAAAGTGCTCAACGAAGTCCTCAGCCGTGGTCATAAAACAAACATCCTCCCTGACACCACAATCTTCCAAAATCCAGTCAATGTTTCCAGTGATTGTCACCTTGCTAATTGTTTTAATGATTACTTTAGTACTATAGATGAGTCTTTGTCTAAAAATATTAGCCCACAAGGGGGCACTATCTACCAGCAGTATTTAAATGAGAACTATCTCAACTCTTTTTTCCTTTCACCAACTGACAACTCCGAAGTTGCCAAAATTATTATGAGCATGAAAAGCTCCCAAACTGCAGGAGTAGACAATATATGCAGTAAAAATTTAAAATTCATAGTCAATTACATTGTAGATCCATTAGTATACTGCATTAATTTATCAATTCTGAATGGAGTGGTACCAAAAATGACAAAAATAGCTAAAATTATACCAATTTTCAAATCTGATGACAAAAATGATCTTCAAAATTACCGCCCCATTTCAATTCTGCCAACAATTTCAAAAATTTTGGAAAAAATTGTGCATAAAAGACTCAGTGACTACTTAAATAAATATAATATACTCACTCCATCACAATATGGTTTTAGGAAGGAAAGTACTACTTGTATGGCAATCCTGGATCTCATTGAAAAAATAAATGACGCTATTGATAAAGGTGAGTGTGGAATTGGTGTCTTCCTCGATTTATCAAAAGCATTTGATATGATTGATTTTAATATTCTACTTGGTATATTGGAACATTGTGGTGTTATGGGTTTAGCACTTAATTGGTTCAGAAGTTATTTAAATGGAAGAGAGCAGTATGTGAACATAAATGATGATCTATCAAAACGAAAACCTATACAATGTGGGATACCCCAAGGCTCAATTTTGGGTCCACTTCTCTTTATTATTTATGTAAATGGTTTCCCAAATTCTTCTAACATTCTTCATAAAGTATTATTTGCAGATGACACTACCTTATTTTTATCTCACAAAGAACCGCAATACCTTCGAAACCAACTAAATTATGAATTGGCAAGAGTTGATAATTGGTTCAAATGTAATAAATTGTCGTTAAATACGAACAAAGCAAAATGTATTATATTTCGTTCTTGCAGAAATTGTAAATGTTTTGAAAATGTACAAATTAATATAAATAATAATGTGATTGAACGAGTTGAATCAATCAAATTTCTTGGAATCCAAACTGATGAATTTTTAAATTTCAGTAAACATATGTCATGAATTTATTACACTGATGTGTCATAATTCTTTTAATATTTGTCATTTAAGAAATGTGAACATTATTGTCTTAGTCTGTTGTAGATATTGAAATAGAGTAGGTTAGTTATGATAGGTAAAAGTAGGTTTAGATTTGTAATTATTGTACATTTGCTGTATTTAAATATTAATGGACCCCGCTCATAAGCTATGGACTGCTTTAAGGGTGTCCCACTTACAAAATGTATTTATTAATCTGTATCAAACTGTATGGAATGTTTTAATGTATTCTTTGAATTTTGTAATAAACCAAACTAAACTAAACATAGCCTAAAATTTTGGAATCTCAGTCTTGTTCATGTTAAACTGTTATAAGGATAATATACTATATGTCTATATATTACCTGTAGATTATTGACTATAAGGGCTGTAAGGCAAAACATTATAGGCCTTTAAGTTTAAGCTGTTGTATGGCTGGGGGTGCCTGGCTGCCTTTTGTTTCTGTCTTCTGTTCTGTCTTTTGTTTTTCCTTCCAGGTGGCTTGCATTCAGGACTGAGTGGCTGTGTGGCTGAGCTATCAGGACCTCACCCTGATCACCTGAGGCTGGTCATGTGCAGCTCGTCAGGACTCACAGCTGTGGTGCATCTACATGGATTGGGGCATGGTTGCATTTAAGGCTGGAGTACACAGTGTGTATTTGCCAGAGACTCGACCTTGTGACCAGACGGGTGAGATCGTCGTCTCGAGAGCCATCTCATCATCATGGATGCAGAGACCGTACCAGGTTTGATGCATGGTCTGTGAAAGAGGAGGGGGTGAGGTCTCACGCTCGTCAGCACACTTCCTGAGGTACGTTAGGTTTTGTGACTAACATTAGTACAGTCAGTAAATGTGGTGTCCCTCACACCTTATTATATTGAGCTGTTATGTTAGTCGTTTAATCAGCTTCCACTGCAGTGAAGAATGTGAACTGGGTGTTCCATGCCTGCAGGGTGGGAAGCTGATTAGTGATTAAGCCAGGAAGTGTTTGCTGTTTATGTACACCTTTGAGTGGTCTCTCTGTGTGTGGAGTGTGGACTCACATAATGGTTTCTTCTTTCACAGACTCGGTTTGTTGCAGCCATCTGGGGGGTGTCGGCGGGGTCCTTGGGTCCGAACTGTTTCTGGCTCCGGACCGTTTGTGCTGCTGGGAGCACACCGTCATTCCACCACGCCAGACCGTGCACTCATTTGTTATATTGTAGCACATCACTGTTATGTTATTAAATTCAGTTATCCTTTGTACCGTGCTCTGCTTATTTCATACTGGGTCCTTCAAACGCTGGTCGGTTCTCCGTCCTGCGTCCGACACATAACAGTAGTCTCTGGCCATACATCACGGACCCAGCGGTAGCAGAGGCGGTACCGCGCCGGGAAGGCGGCAGCAGACGTTCAGAAGTTATCTGGATCAGTTGTGGGTGCTCTCCGCCCGGATGGTGCGTGTCTGAGAACCCATTACTGAATACTGATTTTAGCTCTCTTGCAGCCGTGTTTCCTGTGTTGTTGCCTTATCCGTGGGTTGTTGTGGAGTGTGAAAAGCGACGGCTTCGCGTCACACTCCGACCGGATAAGAGGTAAAACGGGAGCTGCATGAGTGGGTCTGTAATGGGTGAACCCGCACGGCGGAGCTCTGTGGCACGGGTCGCTGTGCTTCCTGTTGTTACAGTTGTAGCCCCATTTCCCCAGGTGAAGATAACTACTGCGTCTGTTGTGTCAGCTCCGGCGTAATTTAGTTGAAGCACATTTTGGTTGTGTGTTTACATGTAGCTGCGTACAGGGAAAGCAGCAGGAGTTGTTTTCTCCGTTACCAAAGGGTTTTTTTATTTTTAGCACTTTGGCTCCCTCTGTTGGTGACTGAGTCACATTACCGTTAATGCTCTTAAGGTGGAACAGGTGTGTTCCATTTGTTTGAGCTTAACAGTATAAGTCACTGATTAGTTTTGTGTTGGTTCATTTTTTGTGGGTGTTTTTTTGAGTTGGTTTTTGGATGAGATTTTTTACACTATTAGTGTTCTGGGGTCGTGCCCTTGCAGGCTGTCTGGAGCATTAAAAGGACCCAGTTAACTTTATGTTAGTCTGTTAGTCTTTCTTTTTATTTCTTTTGGTTTCACCTCCCAGGGTTGATGGGACGTTCCTCTGGGGGGTGATGGGGGGGTAATTGGGTTGTTTTTACTTTTTTCTTTTTTTTTTCTTTTTGTTATGCCCTCTCTTCTCCTCTGGCTCCAGCCGTGTGAGCCGTACGTGTCAGCGTTGTTGGAGTGGTGCAGTTTGGTTATGCTGGGCGTTTCCCAGGTAACCTCTGCACCTGGGGGGGGGGGGGGGGGGGGGGGTGTAGCTACGCTGGTCTGCTCAAAAAGGACTTCACGCTCCTTACTGATGTCCACAGACATTTATTTCTTTATTCAGCTCGTGTAACAGCCATGGAACAACCGTGGGTAACACCCGTGGAACACCGTGAAAACGTGTGCGCCTGTTTGACCAGCAGTAGAATGACACCATAAGCAGATTCTGTGTCTTATATGAGTTTTACATGCTGCTCTGACTTTCCTTGTCCCCTTTTCTCTCCCGCTCTACACATATGCCCTTCCGGGTCGAGCAATTATGTGGCTTATTTCCTCTTCAGCACAGGTAATTTCAAAATAAAATAAACATCTTAAGCTGTAAAGCCGTGTTACACATAGCCTTAAATAATCGTGCAGTTATTTACCAAAATGAACAAAGGAAATTTTGTATCATATTCCTGTTGTCGTGGTAACCTATATACAATTCATTTTGGCGTCAGTTACACTCCCACCAAATTACCTTTGATACACAATGAAGATGCTGCACTTTACACTCTTCATTTAAATAAATCAATGGTAATTTCAAAGAAATCATCTACTTTCTACAAGAACGACAAGCTTTTGGACGGGTCTCTCTATAATGGATGGTTTGCGCAAGCGTTCACCCTTCTTCCCCAGTTGCTTGTCTCCAACTTGTAGTGACACCTTTCTAATCAGTCCATCATCACCCTCGTGTACATCTACCACTCTGCCAAGTGTCCATTCATTACGAGGGATGTTTTCATCCTTGACTATCACAATATCACCAACTCTCATGTTGCGCTTAGGGGCATGCCATCGCTGTCTCAGAGTGAGGTTAGCAAGGTATTCTTTCCTCCATCTGTTCCAAAACTGCTCTGTAGCATACTGGACTCTTCTCCAGCGTTTGGTGGCATACACGTCTTCTTGAACAAACTTGCCAGGTGGGGGCAGTGGTACAGCGCATTTCATGGTGATAAGATGATTTGGTGTTAAGGGCTCCAAACTTGTGGGATCACTGATACTGTTAACAGTGAGTGGGCGACTGTTTACAATGTACATGGCTTCATAAAGAAAGGTTCTTAAAGATGCGTCATCCAACCTTCCAACACTTTGGGCAAGAACTTTACTCAGTACACTTTTTACAGTCCTGATTTGGCGCTCCCATGCGCCTCCAGCATGGCTTGAGCTTGGTGCATTCATGAGGAAGTCGCACTGCTTATTTGCCAAGTATGATGTCACTTTGTCTTTGTCGATTTCTCGTAGAGTTTTTGCCATTTCATTCTTTGCTCCCATGAAGTTAGATCCCTGATCCGATCTGATTTGTCTGATAGCTCCACGGATAGCTATAAAACAGCGTAAAGCATTGATGAATGTATCAGTTGTCATGTCTTCTAGCATCTCTAAATGAATTGCTCTCGAGCTGAGACATGTGAAGAGAAGAGCATAGCGTTTGTACACTTTGCGGCCTTGTTTGGTACTGAAGGGGCCAAAGCAATCCATACCTACATAGGTGAATGGTGGGGAAGGGTCAATGCGATCACTAGGCAGATCTGCCATTCTTTGTTCCTCTGGTGGTGCACGGGCTCTCTTACACCACACACATTGTCTGATATACTTAGCTACTGCTTTACCTCCTCCAACAATCCAAAACCCATTAGCTCTGATCTCATTTAAGGTTTGACCTTGACCTTGATGCTGTGTCTTCTCATGACAGTGTCCAATAATGAGCCTTGTAATAATGCTGTCTTTAGGGAGTATTGCAGGATGCTTCACCTCAAAATGTGTGGATGCCTTCCTTAGCCTACCTCCAACTCTCATCACACAGTCCTTGAGGAATGGATCAAGCTGATAGAGTCTGTTATTACAGGGCAACTTTCCTGTTTTCTGTTCAAGGTTATTCAGCTCTTCCTGAAAAGCATTTTGTTGTGCAAGTTTAACAAGGGTCAATGTGGCTTGTCTCCTTTGTTCCACATCTGGTGGCTCCGATGTCTTTATTTTCTTTGCCATTCGTTGAATGCGTGCAACAACATTGACTGCAGTAGTCCATTTGGAGAGTCGTGACAAATGTTCTGCAATGCCCCATCGTTGTTCCAACTCAGTATCCAGCACTTGTATGGCCTTTACCTCTGGATCTCCCACCAACAGCTCCGGAATGTTTTGTTCTGTTACTATCTCTCTTTCCCATAAAAATCTGGGACCTGTGAACCAGTTTGAGTCAATAAGGTCAGTGACTTTTAGGCCACGTGAGGCGTGGTCAGCTGGATTTTCTGCAGTGGCAACATAATACCACTGTTCTGGGTTTGTAGTTTTGCGGATTCTCTGTACACGATTGGCTACAAAAACATGGAATCTTTTGGCCTCATTGTTGATATAGCCTAGAACTACCTGTGAGTCTGTCCAATAGTATTCCCTGTCAACTTTGAGCTCTAGTTCTCTTTTTAGCATAGAGCTCACAGCAGCAGAAGTTACGGCCGCTGTTAGTTCTAGTCTTGGGATAGTGACTATTCTGGTTGGCGCAACCCTTGCTTTGCCCATGACTAAAGTGCAGTGCACTTGTTGGTCACTCACCAACCTGAGGTAGGAGCACTGGCCATACCCTTGACTGCTTGCATCAGAGAAGTGATGAAGTTCAACTCTCAGGACTTCACCAAAGTTTATGGGTTTGAAGCATCTGGGGATCTGGATCATTTTGAGATTTTCTAAATCTTTCAGCCAACCCTCCCACCTTAGCTTCAGTTCAGTAGGTAGCGGATCGTCCCACCCAATGCCTTTCTGACACATTTCTTGCAACACTTTCTTTCCTTCTAAAATGAAAGGGGCCAGGAACCCTAAGGGATCATAAAGAGATGCCACAACAGAGAGAATACCACGGCGTGTCAGTGGTTTCTCATCGAATGTCGCCTGGAAGAAAAAGTTGTCATTTTCTACATTCCATCTTATGCCTAATACTAGTTGCACTGGAAGGTCATTGTAGTTGAGGTCCACGTCCTTTATCTCAACTGCACGTTCCATTACATCGATTGTGTCTAGCACGTCTCTGCTGTTGGAAAGAAACTTGTGAAGGTGCAGCTTCCCTTTGGCACACAAAGCTTGGGCCTCCTTTAGAAGCTCAATTGCCTCTCCAACAGTTTCCACACTTATGAGGCCATCATCCACATAAAAATGCCTTTTAACAAAGTTGGCTGCTAGTGGGTACTCTCTCTCATTTTCATTGGCCAGATGTTTCATACCGTAATTAGCACAACCTGGGGATGAGGATGCTCCGAAGAGGTGGACTTTCATGCGGTATTCTGTGGGCTCCAAGTCTGTGTTCCCATTTTCCCACCAGAGAAACCTCAAATAGTCTCTATCCTCTGATCTGACGTGGAACCTGTGAAACATCTTTTCTATGTCACACATAAGTGCAATGGGGTGCTTACGGAAACAACATAGTACTCCCGTGAGGCCATTTGTGAGATCAGGCCCTGTCGTTAAGTGGTCGTTTAAAGCTGTCCCTTCGAACTTTGCAGAGCAGTCAAATACCACCCTGATCTTGCCTGGTTTTCTCGGGTGATAAACACCTTGGTGTGGTATATACCAGACATTTCCTATCGTCGGCTTTGAGTCTGTCTTTTCAGCATCGCCATCTCTGAAAACTCCTTCCATGAACTTCACATAGTCATTTTTAAACTTAGGATCTCTGTCCAGTTTCCTTTTGAGGTGCTTCAAACGAACCAGAGCCAGACTCTTGTTGTTTGGGAGTTGGGGGCGTGCCTTAAATGGAAGGGGCATTTCAAGATGACCATGCTCATTTTGATGGATCCCTTCTTTTAGGATTTGGAGGAATTGGATATCCTCTTGCGATATATCACTCTCGTTTGGTTTGGTATCTGCAAAATCTGACTCGAGTACTTTAATAATGGCAGTTGGGGTTACGGGGGGTATCTCTTTCACAGCCACACGATGACATAGACCAGTTACATTGCTTGCATTTGCCAACTGTGGTGCCCCTCCTACAATGCTCCAGCCTAGGTCTGTTCTGACAGCATAAGGCTCGTTGTCATCTCCAGTGATGACCTCTCTGGGAGCTAGGGCTCTGGAACAGTCGTAGCCTATCAGCAATCCAACTGCACAGTCCATTAAAGGGGGAATCTCTTGAGCAATGTTTGCGAGATGTTTCCATTTGCTGGCTGTTTGACAAGTAGGAATGTGTGTGCGCTCAAATGGAATGAAGTCTCTTGTGTAAGCTGGAGGTAGGTCGATGCACGTATTGGAGAAGAATCCTCTGACCATAAGTCCTTGTGCTCTTTGACTCTTCACAATAGTGTCCCTTTTGACCATAGTTGCGAGCTTTAGTTTTACTGGCTCTAACACTGCCTGCAGCTTTCCACACACTTCCTGATCAACAAACGTGTGGGTGCTTTGCGTATCTAATAGCGCATACACCAAGGTTTCACTGCTAGGAGAATTAGTTGACGAAATCCACACTGGCACAATCATTGAGGTGCTTCCATTCTTACTTCCTTCCACTGAACAAGAGAGTGAGGCCATGTTCTCATCTGCTGTAATTTGTACAGGTTTGTCTGCTGGAGAGTGATCTTCATGCAGAGGAGTTGGATGGCTTCTTTTGCATATGCTGCACGTGGCTCTGTTTTTACAGTCTTTAGAGATGTGACCTGTCCTCAGGCATGCAAAGCACAGTTTGTTTTCATGTACATAGTTTTTCTTATCATCCACAGACATTTCTGTTAGCCTTGGACATTTATGTATGGTGTGATTTTCTCCACAGCAAATGCACTTGCTTGTGCTGGAGTTTTGTGGCGGTATGTCTCTTTTCTTTTGCTTATCAGTGTCTCTTATCTTTATTTCCTCTATGTCAGACTTAGCTGTGAAGGTTGCAGTGTCTGAAGCCTTTACACGGGTGACAAAGGCATTTGCTTTTGTGCGTTTTGTTTCTCTTGCTAGGATTTCTGCAGGTGGCTTTAAAGCGTGTAAGGACGACACTGGGTTACAGGCTATGCGTGCCTCCTTAGAGATAAAGGAGGCAAAGTCTTTAAAGCTTGGATAGTTCTCACTTTTATCCAGCTGTTCTGTTACATAGCGATTCCACCTGGACGTTATCCAATCTGGGAGTTTGACCAACAACTTCTGGTTCTCCTCACAATCATCTAGCACTTGTAGACCTTTTATGTGAGGCATGGCATTGCTACATGTTTGCAGGAAATCACTGAATTCTCTCAGTTTGACATACTCTTTTCCCCCGATTTTTGGCCATTTGTTGAGTTTCTCTCTGAAAGCACGTTGCACTACAAATGAATGACCATATCTTGCATTGAGCCTATCCCATGCTTCCTTATAGGCTTCCTCATCTTTACGGTAGAAACTACCTTCAAGAGTAGATTTAGCTTCTCCTGCTATGTATTTTTGCAGATAAAATAGCCTGTCTGCAGGATTTGAGCATCGTCTCTCTATTAGAGCCTTAAAACTTGTGCTCCACTCTATGAACTTTAAAGGTTCACCGTAAAACACAGCAGGCTCTGGGGCAGGTAACCGAGTGAGAGCTATTGACTCTTGAACCATCTGTACAATGGCTGACTCATTTTTTGTGACTGGCTGATCATCACGTTCAATGTAAGAGGTGGACAGCGTAGGGCTTACTTTGCCGTGTGCACATCTCTCACTTTTTTCTTTAATCTCCTCTTCTGTGTAGACTTTCAGCTTTGCCTGCATTACTTCAATGTCTCTTTGGTTTTCAAGTTTTTTCAATTGTTGACGATGAGCTTCAATAGCTTCTTCCAATTCCATTTCGGCTTTCTTTGCAGCTAGTTGTGCGGCCGTCTCCGCTCTCTTGTTTGAGATGCTAGGTGACTCAGAGAGATGGTCAGAATGAAGGCTGTGTGTAGTTACTCTGGAAGCAGTAGATCCATATATTGATCTGGCATATTCGTTATCAAGGAGCATACGTAATCTTGCCTTTTCTGCTACAGCATCAAACCCATTTTCTTCTTCTATTAGTCGTAGTCTCATTAACCGCACCAAGTCCAAAGTTACAGCAGAGCATGCATCAACTTTCCTCCGAATTTCTTGACTTGGGACGGCTTGCCTTCTAATGTTGTCATAGGTTTCTTTCAATTCGTAATCAAGCATTTCAACATCATCCATCATGTCACACAAGTCCTTTCCTGAGCATGCTTCCTTTAATCTTGTGCGAGTATCTCTTACTTTAGTTTTCCACTTGTCATAGAGTGATTGGAACTTCTTTTGCTTTTGGTCTAACTCCTGTTCCTTGAGTTCTTGCATTTTAGGTGTAAAATGTCTTTCACGGGAGGATTTTCTTATTTCTCTTCCAGACTGATCAGTTATAGCATACATTTCCTTTGGTCTTACAGCTGCCTCTGTATGTACTTCCCCTTGTTCTTGGGGCTCATGGTCGAATTGGTTATCATTTTGTAACAAGGAATTGTCATTGGAAGTCATTTTGTATTTTTCTTGCTTTATTTTCTGTCGTTTTGTTATTCATTTGACTCTTTATTTATCCATCAGTAGCTCTGGCCATTCATAACTACACAATTTGCCCTTAAGATGCGCATTTGCACTTGGTCTTGCAGCTGCAGATGAAACTTTGAACTCTGAAGCCTTGGCTTGCTGCAGGATGCGAAGAACTCTGGCGCCGCCTTGTGGGTGTAGGACGAAACAGCCTCAGCACGATGGATCAGGTGACGTTTTCACTGTAGCTACGCTGGTCTGCTCAAAAAGGACTTCACGCTCCTTACTGATGTCCACAGACATTTATTTCTTTATTCAGCTCGTGTAACAGCCATGGAACAACCGTGGGTAACAACCGTGGGTAACACCCGTGGAACACCGTGAAAACGTGTGCGCCTGTTTGACCAGCAGTAGAATGACACCATAAGCAGATTCTGTGTCTTATATGAGTTTTACGTGCTGCTCTGACTTTCCTTGTCCCCTTTTCTCTCCCGCTCTACACATATGCCCTTCCGGGTCGAGCAATTATGTGGCTTATTTCCTCTTCAGCACAGGTAATTTCAAAATAAAATAAACATCTTAAGCTGTAAAGCCGTGTTACACATAGCCTTAAATAATCGTGCAGTTATTTACCAAAATGAACAAAGGAAATTTTGTATCATATTCCTGTTGTCGTGGTAACCTATATACAATTCATTTTGGCGTCAGTTACGGGGGGGGGGGGGGTTCGGGGTGTTGGTTTTTTTTTGTTGATTCCCTGTTCCACCTCCGGCTTCAGCGTGCCTTTGAGCCGTATGCCATCGGCGTGGCTGAGGTTTGGGGCAGTGGAATATACCCGCAGCTGGTGGCTGGTTTGGAAGTCGGAGGGGTGGCGCCGTTTTGTGCCGCCTGCCATTACCGCTGTTCCACTCCTCCCGGTTGACTTCTGGGGTATAGTCATGGTTGGTGACGCTGGACGTGTTTCCAGTTTCCACTGCGCCGAGGGGGTGGGGTTGGGGTTGTTTTGTTTGTATGTTTTTTTTTTTCCTTTTGTTTTTCCCCCCAGTTTCTGCCCTCAGGGTGTGACTGTGGTGTCCTCTGTGTTATGTGTCGACGCGGGTTGAGGAGCGGACCTGCGTCAGACAGGACCCAGCGCTAAAAATAACCAGAAAGCGGTTCCAAACAGAAACTATTTATTATTCACCTGTGCTTAAAAGTGTAAAAACATAAAAACAACGTCCCTCTGGTGGAGTGATTCGTGGCTCGCTCTCCAGCGCCCGCAAGGATTAAAGCCGGCGCTCCTGGACTTCCTACCACCGCCAAACACCCCCCAGGTGGACACGACAAACTGATTCTCTGTGAAGCAAAGAGAAGGTGAGGTAAGTCAACAGATACAACTATATCTTCCAATAAACACACGCTATCAGCAACACACTCAGGTCAGTGTCCTTTTTTTACTTTATGCAAATGAGCAGCTTCTCACAACAAGTGGAGGATCACTTATCCTTCACGCCACAGCAGTGAGAAGCAAACTGCACAATTCTCTTCACAATTCCAGTATACTGTGTAACAAAACACCAAGTTACTATCAACAATTACTTAAACACTTAATTACCTTTAGTGTGTGCTGACAGCATGTGTCCTCACCCCTCCCTGCTTCACGGGCTCGATGTGTCAAAACCCAGGCGCGGTCCTCAGCGTCTCACAAACGAACGTCACAAGGTCGAGTTCCCGGCAGTTCTGCTCAAATCACACATGACTTAAATGCAGAACGCCATCCAATTATCTGCTTCAGCTGCAAGTCGTCCAGGTTGCACGTGAGCACCAATCACAGGTGCTTTCCGTGATGTTGATGAGGGTGAAGACTCTTCAGCCAGCACCTTCTTCACAGACAAATCAGCCCTCATGCCACCTGGAGAGCAAAGAAAAGAAAAGAACACCAAAACATCCAGCCACGCCCCCCCAACACACAACACTCTGGGGGGGAAAGGGCTGTGGGTCCATCTAGCCATAGACGGCCGGGGCTGGGTCCGTTGGTCATGAGGGGGGGCGTCTCCTGGGGTTTGATGGAACGGTCCTCTGGGAGGCGCTGGGCGTCCCCGTGGGTGACTTTGGATCCCAGAGGGACCTCGGCTGTGGTTATTACTCCTGGAGCTGGCGGGATGTCCTCTGGGGGGTGTTGGTCCCTACATGTCGTTGGGGGGGGGGGGGGGGGGGGTGTTAGCATTTTTATTTGCAAGCTTAAGTTTGGGTTGTTTTTCTTTTCTCCTCTTCCCAGGGTTTGATGGGACGGTCCTCTGGGGAGGGGGGGGGGTGGTTTGGTTGTTTGTGTTTGTCTTTTTTGTTTTATGACTAATCAGACTTTAAACATGGTTGGACAAAGGCTGACCGCACAGGTTCAAGAACTCCTGGTCACACCTGTGCAAATTGACTGACAGAAACAAGGGCAAAGATGCAGTCAGAGGAGAAGACGTCAACCATTCTGTTAGATGAAGATTCTGTTGGAAGATGAACGCAGATACGGTTTCCAGCCATGGTCCCTGGAGGGGGGTGTTTCTCCTGGGCCAGGTTTGTGTGGTCGCCGGGAGGCTTCCCGTGAGGGTGGGGTGCTGTTGTATGGCTGGGGGTGCCTGGCTGCCTTTTGTTTCTGTCTTCTGTTCTGTCTTTTGTTTTTCCTTCCAGGTGGCTTGCATTCAGGACTGAGTGGCTGTGTGGCTGAGCTATCAGGACCTCACCCTGATCACCTGAGGTTGGTCATGTGCAGCTCGTCAGGACTCACAGCTGTGGTGCACCTACATGGATTGGGGCATGGTTGCATTTAAGGCTGGAGTACACAGTGTGTATTTGCCAGAGACTCGACCTTGTGACCAGACAGGTGAGATCGTCGTCTCGAGAGCCATCTCATCATCATGGATGCAGAGACCGTACCAGGTTTGATGCATGGTCTGTGAAAGAGGAGGGGGTGAGGTCTCACACTCGTCAGCACACTTCCTGAGGTACGTTAGGTTTTGTGACTAACATTAGTACAGTCAGTAAATGTGGTGTCCCTCACACCTTATTATATTGAGCTGTTATGTTAGTCGTTTAATCAGCTTCCACTGCAGTGAAGAATGTGAACTGGGTGTTCCATGCCTGCAGGGTGGGAAGCTGATTAGTGATTAAGCCAGGAAGTGTTTGCTGTTTATGTACACCTTTGAGTGGTCTCTCTGTGTGTGGAGTGTGGATTCACATAATGGTTTCTTCTTTCACAGACTCGGTTTGTCGCGGCCACCTGGGGGGTGTCGGCGGGGTCCTTGGGTCCGAACTGTTTCTGGCTCCGGACCGTTTGTGCTGCTGGGAGCACACCGTCATTCCACCATGCCAGACCGCGCACTCATTTGTTATATTGTAGCACATCACTGTTATGTTATTAAATTCAGTTATCCTTTGTACCGTGCTCTGCTTATTTCATACTGGGTCCTTCAAACGCTGGTCGGTTCTCCGTCCTGCGTCCGACACATAACATAAGCTCTAATGTGATATTTATGACTTATAAGTTATAATGCTTATACTGTTCAGTGTTCAGGTGTAATTGAATGAGAGAATGAGGCATTCACAAATAAATCTGTTCTTTAAACAGCTCAAGAGTTGACATTTGTGTCATACTTTTAACTTAAATATTGCAAAGACTGTAAGACATTTAATATTATTGAATTATCTGACTATAGAATTGTCATCTGATATAGAATATTACAGATTTACAGTCCAGTTAACTATGTTTTTTCTTAAAAATATGGGAAGGAATATGGGTCATTGCCCACTGGCGGCCCAAAGAAATGGTATGGCCCCAGGCCCTGGGAAGTCTAAATCCGGCACTGCCGCCCGCTGTGCGTAAACAAATGACACCATAGCGCACACGCAGCCAAAGAACTGTCCCCAGAGGAAAACATAAAAAGGCGAGAAGTGTGTTTGTTGGTCCCAATATGGATATTCTGGATGATTTTCTCATGGATAGTACGACAATGAACAGCGCAGCCAAAGCAGCCAGCTTGATGAGGACGAGCTGCTGAATTCGGAGAGCAGCGACACGACAAAAGTTAAAGTGAGCCAACTTGTTATGTATGCGTTATGTGTTGTGTATCTCAGTAAAGCGATAATAATGCAAATAACATGCTTTACGTTCATGCCCAGTCGCCTAAACATTCTGCTAACTTGGGCGAATATCGGTCATTTTGGGCGACTGGGCATGAACGGAGGGACTCAGAAAATGCATACCGCACGACAACAGCATGTTATTGTATTAGTATAGTACTGTTATTAAGGGCTTGTGTGTTTATATGTGTACTTCAGCGGGGAGCGAGTTGGCACAGTATCTGCATGTGGATTGTAGTGGTGGGCCAGTTTGGACCAAAAGCCAGATTTTTGTTCCAGTCCAGCCCTGGTCTTCAGCGTTTTGTGTAATAAATAAATTTAGAGGAATTTTTTTTCCATCAATAAATCAAATGGTAAATGGACTGCATATTTATAGCGCTTTTCAAACTGCATCAGACACTCAAAGTGCTTTACAGTAATGCCTCACATTCACCCCAATGTTAGGGTGCTGCCATACAAGGCGCTCACTACACACTGGGAACAACTAGGGGATTAAGGACCTTGCCCGAGGGCCCTGAGTGATTTTCTGGTCAGGCTGGGATTTGAACCAAGGATCCTCTGGTCTCAATGTCAATGCTTAGCCACGAGACCATCACCTTCCCAAATCTGATTTGCACATAAAATGCACCTTATAACAAGGGCCAAATAATTCCATATTTTCTGGGATTGCCCAAATATCTCCCCCTACTGGACAGATGTGATTAAAACTGTGCAACAAATCATGAGGCAACTTTTGGAGGAGAGCTTCGGTGTGTTTTATTTGGGCAACATCCCAGCTGGATCGGATTAAAAAAAAAGAGATACCTTTTGCAAATATTACAGGCAGCCTGCAAGAAGGCTGCAACATAGAACTGGCTGAGGCTTGAGTCACCAACTCTTTCCGACTGGATGGACAGTGTACATGAACTTGATGCTATGAAGCGGATAACCTACTGTCTCAGACGTTCCTTTGAAAAATGTGACAAATATTAGGAAACAACAGAAATATTTTCTTGACTTGTAATGACATTTGATTTTTTTTTTTTTTTTAAACCTTGTGGAATATGCAGGCTCGGCACCAGAAAAAAAATATTAAGGGGGCGATGAGTTTATCACAGGGGGTGGGGTCGCCCCCCCAAAAAAAGTGCGCACCGGAGGGTACGCATGCCTCTGAGCGTGCGTAATGAATTGGGTGCGCTCCTGGAAAGCTCATGTATTTAGGCTACACCGTTGTAAGAGACTGACTGAGTAAGAGTAAAGAGTGATGACAGTATTTTTTAATTATTATTTGAACGTATAGACCCTCGGTCAAGTGATCTCCTGCATACCACAAAACCAAACCAACAACTGATCTGAGAAACGACACGAGACAGTAGATTAACCCCACATACAGCCCTCCATCACAAGCGCAAACACAGCGCAGTTGGGCATGACAGTCACACAACGGGTCAAAGATAAACCTTTCATGTACATATATTTACAACAATACATAACTTTAATATCTGTCATTGCGGGCGACTGGCCGTGAACGGAGGGACTAAGAAAATGCATGCCGCACGACAACAGCATGTTATTTGCATTATTATCACTTTTTACTGAGATACACAACACGTAACGCGTACATGAAAAGTTGGCTCACTTAACTTTTGTCGTGTCGGCTAGCTGGTGCGCGCTGCTCTCCAATTTAGCCAGTGCATCCTCATAAACCTGGCTGCTTTAGCTGCTGTTCATTGTCGTACTATCCATGAGAAAATCATCCGGAATATCCATATTGGGACCAAAACACACTTTTCGCATTTTCATCTTTTCCTCTGCAGAGAGTTTTTTTTTTTCCCCCTCTGCGGACAGTTCTTGGGCTGCACATTATTTGGTTTGTCGGACATTTGGTTGATTTATTACGTCCGCCAGGGATGTAATAAAATTGCCTGAGTTTATTTATTTGTCTGTCTGTTAGCAGGATTACGCCAAAACTACTTAACAGATTGTGATGACATTTTCACCACCAATAAATATTAGGCCACGGAAGAACCCATTAAAGTTTGGAGTTGATCTGTACTCTAGATCAAGTTTCACTTTATATAGGCTTTGAAGGATTAGCAGTTAGCATTATGTCAAAACTACTGCACAGATTTTGATGAAATTTAACACATAATACATATTAGGCCATGGAAGACTCCATCAAATTTTGGGGGTGATCTGGGTCTGAATCCAGATTCTGGATCAAGATTTCACTTTATATAGTTTTGAATTACGTTAAAACTACTTCATGGATTCGCCCATTGATTAGGCCATGGAAAACTCCATGGAGATGATCCAGATGCGAATCCACATCCAGATTCTGGAGCAAGACTTATATACCCTTTGAAGGATTACATCAAAACTACTTCACAGATTCTCACCAAATTTTCACCACAGCAATCTTATTAGGACATAGAAGACCCCATTAAATTTTGGAGGTGATCCGGATCTGGATTGGCAGATTTCAGAAATCTGATTGCTGTTGTTGTTTCGTTCTATGTAAAACTGAAACGTAATAAAAATGTTTTAAAAAATATCCTCCTCATTACCGTCACCTAGTTATTTCATTAAATTAATACTGAACTGTACTGAACCATTTTTGTGTAAAATTGTGTCCATTACCTATTAGTCATTTTTTGGGGTATTCTATCGTTTCACATTTGATGTGTGGATTTGACGTACTACCGGCAATGTGAACAAAGCTCCTGCTGCGGTTGTACAGGGACCAGATAGCCCTTAGCAAAGAACCCCGTACTCCCGGAGCACCCCCCACAGGGTGCCCCGAGGGACACGGTTGAACGCCTTCTCCAGATCCACAAAGCACATGTGGACTGGTTGGACGAACTCCCATGAACCCTCGAGCACCCGATGGAGGGTGTAGAGCTGGTTCAGTGTGCCACGACCAGGACGAAAACCACACTGCTCCTCCTGAATCCGAGGTTCGACTATCAGTCGAATTCTCCTCTCCAGTACTCTGGAATAGACCTTACCGGGGAGGCTGAGGAGTGTGATCCCCCTGTAGTTGGAACACACCCTCCAGTCCTCCTTCTTAAACAGAGGGACCACCACCCCGGTCTGCCAATCCAGAGGCACTGTCCCCGAACACCACGCAATGTTGCAGAGGCATGTCAACCAAGACAGTCCCGCAACATCCAGAGACTTAAGGTACTCAGGACGGATTCCATCCACCCCAGGAGCCTTGCCACCGAGGAGCTTTCTGACCACTTCTTGACTTCGACCTGGGTGATGGATGAGTCCACCTCCGAGTCCCCAGTCTCTGCTTCCTCTTTGGAAGATGTGACAGTGGGATTGAGGAGATCCACGAAGTATTCCTTCCACCGCCGACAACATCCCCAGTCAGGGTCAATAGCTCCCCACCGGCACCATAGACAGTGCCGGTGGAGAGCTGCTTCTGCCTCCTGAGGCGTCGGATGGTTTTTCAGAATTTCTTTGAGGCCGACCGATAGTCCTCCATGGCCTCCCCGAACTCCTCCCAAACCAGAGTTTTTGCCTCTGCAACCGCACAGGCTGCAGCACGCTTGGCTTGCCGGTACCTATCAGCTGCCTCCAGGGTCCCACTTACCAACAAAGACAAGTTGGACTCCTTCAGCTTGACGGCATCCCTTACTTCCGGCGTCCAGACATGGGGTCAAATACTTTGCATTGTATTTAAATAAAAATACTTTAGATTTTCAAATTCCAAATACTTTGTACTTTTTCAAATACAAATACTTTATATTTTGAGAATTTCAAATACAAATACTTTCTATGAACTATAAACAACAAATCAACACAAAAACTGATAAACCGGTGACAATTTATTGTGAAAATAGCATGACCAAATACTATTGATAAGTAAAGGATTGAATGTTTTATCACAAATTCACTATTATAATATCACAGGCAATAATCAAACTATCACAATCTATATTCAACACGGTATCACAGAGATTCCCAAGTTTGAAAAGTATTTAAAAAAGTTATTTGTAAAAGTATTTGGAAATACTGTTGGGAAAGTGTAGTGACACGGACCCACAACAGGGGGCGTAAATGAACGGACAATGAAAGAGTCCAATATGAACACTTAACTGTTGTGAAAGAGCACAACCAAAACACAGAGGATTACAGAATTTATGCAGTCAGTCAGTCCACAAAGGTGACGTGTGGGCAGGCTTGAGGATAGAAGACGTCTGTCCTGAGAAGAACCGGAACCACACGATTTCCTCCGCCACCGAACCTGGAGAATACTAGCGCCGCCAAGTCCCGAGTTCCCAGGTGGCCACCGTCTCCGAATGTCGGATCTGGTACTGCTGGCGAGGAGCCAAAACAGTAAGATGTGGGTGCGTGCGCACCCAGTAACAACAATGGTGGGAATACCACCTCCACCTCTAATCCAGAAAACTGGCACGTGCAGTAGTAGTGAGTACTTATCAACAGTTTGGCGTGGGGAGCGAAGACGTCAGCTCTCCACGTATCACAAACTCAGCCTCCAGCTGCGAGCACTCACAGAACTGACTGCAAACAATACAGAAGCAAACATTGTCTGAAAAGACAAAAACAACGGCTGAGAAAGTTACCTTCACAGGTAGATGATATCTCGGCAACGAGGTGGAGATGACGTCCGGTTTTTATGGAGTGGAATGATGAAGTGAAGATGGGTGACAGCTGTCATGAGATAATGAGTGACAGCTGTCACCCCCGGCTGTGTCCGTGGCGGCAGCGCCCTCTCGTGCCTGAAGCCTGCACTTCAGGCAGGGCGCCCTCTGGTGGTGGGCCAGCAGTAACTCCTCTTCTGGCGGCCCACACAACAAATACTTTGGATCGGCGATGTATTTGAAATACAAAAACAAATACTTTGAATTCAAAATCAGAAAATACAAATACTCCGAAAAATGTATTAAAGTATTTTCAAATACAAATACTTTTGTATTTGGCCCCATGTCTGCCGGCGTCCACCACCGGGTCCGGGGATTGTCGCCTCGACAGGCACCAGAGACCTTGCGACCACAGCTACCAGCAGCCGCATCGACAATGGAGGTGGAGAACATGGTCCACTCGGACTCCATATCTCCAACCTCCCCCGGGATCTGGAAGCTCTCCCGGAGGTGGGAGTTGAAGACCTCGCTGACACAAGGTTCCGCCAGTCGTTCCCAGCAGACCCTCACAATACATTTGGGCCTGCCAGGTCTGACCGGCTTCCTCCCCTCCCAGCGGATCTAACTCACCACCAGGTGGTGATCGGTCGACAGCTCAGCTCCTCTCTTCACCTGAGTGTCCGAGACATGTGGCCGAAGGCCAAATGATACGACTACAAAGTCGATCATCGATCTCCGGCTCAGGGTGTCCTGGTGCCATGTGCACTTATGGACATGCTTGTGTTCGAACATGGTGTTCGGGATGGACAAACTATGACTAGCACAGAAGTCCAACAACTGAACACCACTCAGGTTCAGATCGGGGAGGCCATGCTTCCCGATCACCCCCCTCCAGGTCTTACTATCAAATGCAACTATTGGTAATTTTTTAAAAGTAGGTCAAGGTCACCGGCCTTTGAACCCATGCGAAGTACTCCTCCAAGGTATGTACCCACCAAATATGAAGTTTTTGCGAGTAATAGGTGCCAAGCTACGTTGCGCCGAATGAATTACAGACAGAAGGACAGACAACCTGGATGCTATATGCCTCGCAAGCGCCGCACAGAGAAAAAAAAAAAAAAAAAATTAACACCTGCCTTAAATAAGCACAGGACATTATGTGCATTAAAAAGAATTACATTTGGTTAAGTCACTTTTCTTCCCCAAGTCCACTGCACAGTGGCATGTTCAAGCCTGATTTATAATTCTACAACTTCGTGGCCATGCAAGGACATCGTGGGCCTGACCCTTTTAAAGTTGTAAGTCATGTTGGTGGCTGTCATCTTGTCCTAACAGTAGGGGTGTGACATGAGCATGCTACTTTGTACAATCACAAACCTCCAAACAAACAGTACAGTAGTGTTCAGAATAATAGTAGTGCTATGTGACTAAAATGATTAATCCAGGTTTTGAGTATATTTATTATTGTTACATGGGAAACAAAGTACCAGTAGATTCAGTAGATTCTCACAAATCCAACAAGACCAAGCGTTCATGATATGCACACTCTTAAGGCTATGAAATTGGGCTATTAGTAAAAAAAAAGAAAAGAAAAGGGGGTGTTCACAATAATAGTGCATTCAGTCAGTGAGTTCGTCAATTTTGTGGAACAAACAGGTGTGAATCAGGTGTCCCCTATGTATTCTCTTTGAAAGCCTGAGGAAAATGGGACGTTCAAGACATTGTTCAGAAGAACAGCGTAGTTTGATTAAAAGGTTGATTGGAGAGGGGAAAACTTATATGCAGGTGCAAAAAATTATAGGCTGTTCATCTACAATGATCTCCAATGCTTTAAAATAGACAAAAAACCAGAGACGTGTGGAAGAAAATGGAAAACAACCATCAAAACGGATAGAAGAATAACCAGAATGGCAAAGGCTCACCCATTGATCAGCTCCAGGATGATCAAAGACAGTCTGGAGTTACCTGTAAGTGCTGTGACAGTTAGAAGACGTCTGTGTGAAGCTAATTTATTTGCAAGAATCCCCCACAAAGTCCCTCTGTTAAATAAAAGATGTCCAGAAGAGGTAACAATTTGTCAAACAACACATCAACTGGCCTAAAGAGAAATGGAGGAATATTTTGTGGACTGATAGAGTAAAATTGTTCTTTTGGGTCCAAGGGCCGCAGACAGTTTGTGAGACGACCCCCAAACTCTGAATTCAAGCCACAGTTCAGAGTGAAGACAGTGAAGCATGGTGGTGCAAGCATCATGATATGGGCATGTTTCTCCTACTATGGTGTTGGGCCTATATATCGCATACCAGGTATCATGGATCAGTTTGGATATGTCTAAATACTTGAAGAGATCATGTTGCCTTATGCTGAAGAGGACATGCCCTTGAAATGGGTGTTTCAACAAGACAATGACCCCAAGCACACTAGTAAACAAGCAAAATCTTGGTTCCAAACCAACAAAATTAATGCCTCACAGATGTGAAGAAATCATGAAAAACTGTGGTTATACAACTAAATACTAGTTTATTGATTCACAGGATTGCTAAAAAAGCAGTTTGAACATAATAGTTTTGAGTTTGTAGCATCAACAGCAGATGCTGCTATTATTGGATTTGTGAGACTCTACTGGTACCTTGTTTCCCATGTAAGAAATATACTCAAAACCTGGATTAATCTTTTTAGTCACATAGCACTACTATTATTCTGAACACTACTGTAGATGCAATTTCCCTCCAGGAATTGTGGGTCATTTGAACGCCTTTTTCCGACTGTTGTAAAGTTGGTCACATTTGTGGACTTTTCTGCCAAACAGTACACATCTAATCCATGATCCAAATGTAATCATGTGCGCACTGCAAAAACTTACCAATTACCGCCATTGTGGTCTGTCATTTAGGAAGTGCACATCTGGCTCCGGAGAGGGTTTGTAGCCACACAGAGCGTTCACCACACCCAGAGATGTGTGAAACTAACACATTATGCCACAGGCAGCATTTTGTTAATAATCGCCCACCTTGAATAAAGGCCTGCCTTGTTTTGGTACTGGGTCTGAGCACTTCAGGAAAAATAGAGGCTCAGGTTTTGAATCAAAGAAATGTATGAAAAATGTCTTCAAAAGTGGACTGTTAATCAAGGGGTGTTGTGAATGGCACTCCCTCCCCCACAACACCCTCTTTCCATCTAGATTCACCCTGACTTGCAGTCTGAGCAGGAACAACCAAGAATTTGCACATTTACGTGGAAAACGCAACCTGATTGAGAGGTAAGATTTTATGAGCATACTGTACATCATGCCATTGTCTGGAAGAGATTTTAGGCATATTTTCGTAAGAAAAAAAAGTTTGTTAGTGTGTCACAGGTCTGCAGCTGTTTTTAATTTGACCACAGGGAGGACACTCAGACTTTGAAAGAAAAGTATGTTTGTAAACTTGTGGACACACAGAAACAAAACATTCTAAAAATAGGTTTTTAAAAACATTTTGAAGGTGGCACAGATGTGTCCCAAGGATGCAGTATTTTTAATTTTTTTAATCTTGCATCAACGCTACGTTTTGGCAGCCCAATAGACAGAAATCTGTCTTAACAACATAACTTCAGGTTTATCCTCCATCTACATATGTCCAGGAGTATAAGCCATTACGTTGTAATTTAAAATGACAAAGTAAAATGAAACAAATGCCTGGAAGTCCAAAACCCAGTTTGACATTTTACTCCAGACCATGTGTTGGCAAATTAGGTGATCTTCATTTCAACTGTTGAATATGCAATTATAATGTACAGGGATGAGATTGGCAAATTCGATTTTCAGAGGAAAATAAGCCAGGGTCCAGGGTGGAGCCCTGGCCAGGGGGTCGGGGACAAAGTCCCCCTGAAGCCAAAGCATTTTTGCTGTTTTAAAACATGTAAATTGCACTAAAATGATATTAAAAACTACTATAAATGCCAGGTGTTCATATCTATAATTCAAACTGTAAACCCTTACTAAGACCATCTACTGTACATGTGTATTTTTGTGACCAAAATATTTTTTCATAACTAGACTTACTTGATTTGCAGCATTCTCCACTTTCACCATGGCACACTTGTCAACAAACATACATGTAAGGGCGGGAGAAACGCATATATAACCTTTGCGCTGATTGGTCATAAGCTTTGTAATAACCAATGAAAATGTGCGTAAGTAATAGCTTCGATTGCGCTTCGATACCGTCTCGGTTTTGATGATTTGTTGGAGGGAAAACTACTGAATATTGGAAGTTGAAAGACGCATTGTTACGCAGATGATACCCAGCTTGATCTATCCATGAAGCCAGAGGACACACACCAGTTAGTTAAACTGTAGGAATGTCTTTCAGACTTAAAGACATGGATGACCTCTAATTTCCTGCTTTTAAATTCAGATAAAACTGAAGTTATTGTACTTGGCCCCACAAATCTTAGAAACATGGTGTCTAACCAGATCCTTACTCTGGATGGCATTACCCTGACCTCCAGTAGTACTGTGAGAAATCTTGGAGTCATTTTTGATCAGGATATGTCCTTCAATGCGCATATTAAGCAAATATGTAGAACTGCTTTTTTGCATTTGCACAATATCTCTAAAATTAGAAAGGTCTTGTCTCTTATTTCTTCTAGGCTGGACTATTGTAATTCATTATCAGGTTGTCCTAAAAGTTCCCCGAAAAGCCTTCAGTTAATTCAAATGCTGCAGCTAGAGTACTGACAGGGACTAGAAGGAGAGAGCATATTTCACCCATATTGGCCTCTCTTCATTGACTGCCTGTTAATTCCAAAATAGAATTTAAAATTCTTCTTATAAGGTTTTGAATAATCAGGTCCCATCTTAGCTTAGGGACCTCACAGTACCATATCACCCCAATAGAGCGCTTCGCTCTCAGACTGCAGGCTTACGGGTCGGTCCCACCGAGTGGAGGAGGAGTTAAGAAGGAGCCACGCACCCTGTTTTTTTGTTTCGTGAGCTATCGTGGCATTATAGTGGCTCAGAGTGGCTCTTAGAGGCATTATCTTCAGTTAACGAGGCTCCTCCTGAGCATGGCGCTAATTTCAAGATGTTCAAAATTTAGCAACAACAGCGTGGCGCAGTTTGTGTTCGAGTTACTTCGACGGCTTAGAGGCATTTCCGTGGTGCTTACGAGTCTGCAAAAAGTCCATTATCTGTGCGCCTGGCACCTTTGCAGGACCTGAGAGGCTATTTTTGGAGCGGCTCCTCCTCCTGTGCACACAGTTGCACCTGCTCTGTGCGCTGGACTCTATATTTTGTAGTGGATTGATCATTTTCTGCCAAACCTTGGATGTTGAAAACACTTCTAATCACTTCTGGCATCACAGAGGACTGCTTCATCTGGACACTTTTTTTCCTCTTTCCTGCTCCATGTGGGATGTATTTTGAACAGCTTAAGGTAATTATTTTTAATGTTTGAAGACATAACACAAAGTTAAAAGTTGTATCATGGTGACTTCTAAGCTGCGGAATAAATAAATAAATATATAGAAAATGATCCACAGGTGTATATAATAAAACGGCCACCTCATTCTAAATACAGAACGGCACCGCACCGAAGAGTGCTTTTGCAGAAATAAACGGACGAACACAGTCAAAAGTGGATTCACATTGTAAAAATGATTGTTTAAAGCCAGGGAAAAAAAATAAAGCCAGCAAGCCACGGATGTAAAAGAAGCGCGGCTGTCCATGAAAGGACAACAGCAGCGTGCGCGCAAAAGAGCGCTTTTGCAGAAATAAACGGACGAACACAAAGTTAAAGTGGATTCACGTAAAAATGATTGTGCTTAAAGCCAGGGAAAAAATAAAGCCAGCAAGCCACGGATGTAAAGGAAGCCACTTACAAAGAGCAGAGAGGCGGCTGTCCATGAAAGGACAACAGCAGCACGCACGCAAAAGAGCGATTTTTCAGAAATAAACGGACAAAGTTTTGTGTGTTTAAAGCCGCAAAAAAAAAAAAAGCCAGCGAGCCGCGGAGCCAGCGAGGAGCAGAGACGGCTCTCCAGGAACCGGTGGTTCGGGTCTAACTGGTCTGGTGCATTACAGGTGGACAGCAGCCTGGCGCACAGTGCACAACTGTGGAGTGTCTATTTTTGGACTGCGTTTAAAAGAAAAATAAAAGAACGTACATCTTTAAATGCTGCTGTGAATCTGAATTGAAAACCCACACTTTAAAGGGACCAGGTGAGGGAGGGCTGGAGGTTTGGACCAAACTCATACCTAAACGTGCGCCAACATGGCGTTATCATGGCACTACGTGGCTTAATGTGGCCGATGCAAGCCATTCAAGGCTGTAATGATACATGGTCTTGGCTCACTAGAGGCTGCTACGTGGCACGAGGGGTACAGAGAGGCACATAGAGGCACCTTCATAGTGGATACATGATAGATGAAAACATGGGTCATTCTTGAAATAATTACCCCACACCCATTCATGGCACCTCCTTCAGCCTTCATTATTCGGTGGGACCGAGGCTTTACTTGTAGTTCCTAGGGTTTGTAAGAGTAGAATGGGAGGCAGAGCCTTCAGCTTTCAGGCTCCTCCTGTGGAACCAGCTCCCAATTCGGATTAGGGAGACAGACACCCTCTCTACTTTTAAGATTAAGCTTAAAACTTTCCTTTTTGCTAAAGCTTATAGTTAGGGTTAGATCAGGTGACCCGGAACCATCCCTTAATTATGCTGACTGCTGGGGGGTTCCCATGATGGTTTCTTTTTATTCACCTCTTTTTGCTCTGTATGCACCACTCTGCATTTAATCATTAGTGATTGATCTCTGCTCTCTTCTACAGCATGTCTTTTTCCCGATTCTCTCCCCTCAGCCCCAACCAGTCCCAGTAGAAGACTGCCCCTCCCTGAGCCTGATTCTGCTGGAGGTTTCCTGTTAAAAGGGAGTTTTTCCTTCCCACTGTCGCCAAGTGCTTGCTCACAGGGGGTCGTTTTGACCCTTGGGGTTTTTCTGTAATTATTGTATGGCTTTTGCCTTACAATATAAAGCACCTTGGGGCAACTGTTGTGATTCGGCGCTATATAAATAAAATTGATTTGATTGATTTGTTGTGGGACTACTATAGGTGCAGTGATCGCTTCTTGGTGATGAGGCCACAGCAGGATGCACACAAAATTAAGTCTTAATGGTGGTTCGGCCTAACCAAGAGAGGCCACTTGTTTCTGAGCAGTGGCGAGCGGTAGAGGATAAGCGCAGGGTTACAGCACAAGCTAAACACGTGAGCAGTTTAAATGCAGTTATCGGGCTATTGAATAGGATTTTAAAACTTCATGCAGCTCCTTTATGCACCAAATGTAAGCGCAGGCTAAACATCTAGAGAGAGACCGTTCATTATTGTTACAGCAGGACATGCAACTCATATCCAACATGAGTTATCTGTAACTATAAGATTCAGTGACTTTCTTCTTGGAATCTCCATGGAAATGTGAGTGTTCAGAATAGTAGTGCTGTGTGACTAAAGAGAGGCATCTTCTGTCACAGCACTTACAGGTAACTCCAGACTGTCTTTGATCATCCTGGAGCTTATCAATGGGTGAGCCTTTGCCATTCTGGTTATTCTATACATTTTGATGGTTTCCCGTTTTCTTCCACGTCTTTTTTTTTTGTCCATTTTAAAGCATTGGAGATCATTGTAGATGAACAGCCTATAACTTTTTGCACCTGCATACAAGTTTTCCCCTCTCCAATCTACTTTTTAATCAAACTATGCTGTTCTTCTGAATAATGTCTTGAACGTCCCATTTTCCTCATCTTTCAAAGAAAAAAAGCATGTTCAACAGGTGCTGGCTTCATCCTTAAATAGGGACACCTGATTCACACCAGTTTGTTCCACAAAATTGACACACTCACTGACTGTATGCCACACTATTATTGTGAACACCCCCTTTTCTTTTTTTTTTTTCTACTACTAGCCCAATTTCATAGCCTTAAGAGTGTGCATATCATGAATGCTGGGTCTTGTTGGATTTGTGAGAATCTACTGGTACCTTGTTTCCCATGTATAACAATATACTAAAAACCTGGATTATCTTTTTAGTCACATAGCACTACTATTATTCTGAACACTACTGTATATAGCACAGAAATTAGGAAAAGTTATACACACACATACATATACGAGGGCTGTCCATAAAGTATAGGTCCTTTTTTTTTCAAAAACTATATGGATTTGATTCGTTTTTACGTCAGTCATGCTTGAACCCTCGTGCGCATGCGTGAGTTTTTCCACGCCTGTCGGTGACGTCATTCGCCTGTGAGCACTCCTTGTGGGAGGAGTCGTCCAGCCCCTCTTCGGAATTCCTTTGTCTGATCAAATTTTTTCTAAACCTGTGAGAGACACCGAAGTGGACATGGTTCGAAAATTAAGCTGGTTTTCAGTGAAAATTTTAACGGCTGATGAGAGATTTTGAGGCGATTCTGTCGCTTTAAGGACTTTTCACGGTGCGAGACGTCGCTCAGCGCTCTCAGGCGGTATCATCAGCCTGTTTCAAGCTGAAAACCTCCACATTTCAGGCTCTATTGATCCAGGACGTCGTGAGAGAACAGAGAAGTTTCAGAAGAAGTCGGTTTCAGCATTTTATCCGGATATTCCACTGTTGGAGATTTTTTTAATGAAAGACGTGCGGACGGGTCTGCGCGTCAGGACGCAGCCGGCGCCGTGCGGCGGCACAGGAAAAACACCTGTGTTGATGGCTTTCAGTGGAGTGAGTATATGAGAGATTGTTTAACAGCTGGACATGTTCCAACTTGTCCTTAAGGCTTCCAACAGAGGTGTTTGTCCTGTGGCGGAGCGTCGCGGCGGCTGTGTTTCCGCATGTCTTTCATTAAAAAAAATCTCCTTTAACAGTGGAATATCCGGATAAAATGCTGAAACCGACTTCTTCTGAAACTTCTCTGTTCTCTCACGACGTCCTGGATCAATAGAGCCTGAAATGTGGAGGTTTTCAGCTTGAAACAGGCTGATGACGCCGCCTGAGAGCGCTGAGTGACGTCTCGCACCGTGGGAAGTCCTTAAAGCGAAAGTATCACCTCAAAATCTCTCATCAGCCGTTCGAGGGTTCAAGCATGTCTGACGTAAAAACATGAATGAAATCCATATAGTTTTTGAAAAAAATAAAAAGGACCTATACTTTATGGACAGACCTTGTATACACACACATACATACACATATATATATACATATACACACACACCCTTCAAGATGTGAAACCAATGCTTTTCCTTCATTCACATCTTCATATGGTGTGATACCACTGGTAAGTCTCACTGAAATCCAGCAGATTGAGAAATTGCATGTCAGATTGATACAGACCCTATGCTTTGCAGAAAGTATTAAAAAAAATTGAGTATTGCTGGACTGATAAGCACAAAGAAATGGTAGTCATTTTACTCATTACAAGGGGAGACTGCATGATTCAACAAAAGTATCAAATAAGTAAAACTTTATTTCCCAAATTTCAGAGAGTTGTCAATTATGGGAAAGGGGGAAGCAATTACAGTCAGGAATGAATAATCTGGCATTTTATATTGTCAAAACTAACCTGTATTATTTCAAAAACAAACATGCACAACACAAGATGTAGCACAACTGTATACAAAAAAAAAATACAAACTAAAACTCAAAACTGCAGAGTATTTTGAAAGACGTTCTATAGCCACAAAATGGAATCATAAATTAAAAGCCCATCTTAAAAGTTAAGATTCCAATAGAGGAACAATAGTGAAGTATTCAGTAAGGTCTCTCTCTGCGGTCCAAGCGATGGTCCCTGAAGGAAATAAGACAACAAATCCTTTGTAAATAAAGTGCAGTGTAACCACATGCTACAATTTTACAAGTACAGATTTAGCCAGCATGTTTGCCAGAAGGAAATTTACTCAGTCTACCTCATATCAATCTTTCCACCAGGTGGGCCCATTCCTCTTCCACCTCTCATACGGTCCATAGGTGGTCCTCCACGCCCAGCCCCACGGAACCCTCCTCTGTCCATTCCACCACGTCCTCTGAATCCACCACGTTCACCACCCCAGCCACCATGGAAACCACCTGGCCCTCCGGAACCTCCTGGCCCACCACGGTCCATACCCCGACCTCCACGCATTCCCATTCCACCTCTGCCTCGCTCACCACCTAAATGATGTATTGAACAAGCTCATGCTGAAAATACTGCAGTTAAACAAAACCAGACAAAAGAAAAGTAAGCTACTCCATACCTCCAGGAGGGAATGGAGGGCCACCACCCATGCCTTCTGGTCTGGGAGCTTTGCACTGGTTGCACTCCATCCTCCAGGCAAAGTTCTGGTTGCCACAACCCCTGCACAGAAATCTATACATTAGCCGCTTTATATACACGCACAACCCCAAATCTGAAAGTGCAGGATGAAACCAAAAATCCAATAAATGGAGTAATTCTTAAGCTTGGTTTGACTTCTGTCACTGCAGACAGTATGAACCCAAGATACAGTGCATCCAGGAAGTATTCACTGCGTGTCACTTTTTCCACATTTTGTTGTTAGTCTTACGCCAAAATAGATGAAATTCACCCCACCCCCACCCCCCAAACCCCTCAATTCTCCACAAAATACCCTATAATGACAACAACTCCAGATGTAGAGACACTGCCTTGGTCGGGGTCAGAGAAAGGAGCAGAATAAACATGTTTAAACAAAATAAACTTGTTTTGTCTGTGGGAGGAAACATAAGGTCCCACAGTTGACAGTGCATGTCAGAGCACAAACTGGGCATGAAGTCAGGAATTGTCTGTAGACCTCCAAGACAGGATTGTCTCAAGGCACAAATCTGGGAAGGGTACAGACATTTCTGCTGCTTTTGAAGGTCCCACTGAGCACAGTGACCTCCACCATAAGGACTGGGGGAGAAAGGCCTTTGTAAGGGAGGTGACAAAGAACCTGATGGCAACTGCCAGCCAAACATTACTGTGTAGAAGTGGTTATTTGTTATTTATGTCTTGATATAAAATGATATATTAGGTAGGTCATTATGTATATATATATATATATTTTTTTAAGATAAGGACTTGTCTGTAATTGCAATCATTGTTGAAATCTGTAATTTATTTTGTATATGTGTGAAAGTTGGAGCGGTTGTGGGAGTGTGTGTGTCTTGACAGTGTCGGACTGTATGTGTGGTACTGTTTGACTGAGTATTCCTTCACTGTATTTTATTTTGTAATGGGGACTGCAGATGGAAACTAGCTATTTAGCTACAATCTGGTACAGATCATCTTTGTTTTATGAGTTTAATGTCTCTGTACATTGTGCCTTTTCAAATAAAGGCGAGTAATAATAATAATAATAATAACTGTCAGAGCTCCAGCATTTCTCTGTGGAGAGGAGAATCTTCCAAAAGGACAACCATCTCTGCAGGAACCCACCAATTAGGCCCGTATGGTGGAGCGGCCAGGCAGAAGCCACTTCTTGGTGGCAGCATCCTGCCGTGGGGATGTTTTTCAGCAGCAGAACTGGGAGATAGTTAGAACTGAAGGAAAGATGAAAGCAGCAATGTACAGAGACATCCTGGACAAAAACCTGCTCCAGAGTGCTCTTGACCTCAGACTGGGGCAACAGTTAATTTTTCAGCAGGACAATGACCCTAAGCACACAGCCAAGATATCACAGAGTGGCTTCAGGACAACTGTGAATGTCCTTGAGTGGCCCAGAAAGAGTTCAGACTTGAATCGGATTGAACATGTCTGGAGAGATCTGAAAATGGCTGTGCAGACACACCCCATCCAACCTGATGGTGACAGAGGTGCTGCAAAGAGGAATGGGCAAAACTGCCCAAAGATAGGCGCACCAAGCTTGTGTGGCATTCAAGAAGACTTGAGGCTGTAATTGCTCCCAAAGGTGCATCAGCAAAGTATTGAGCTCAATACAGAAGGAGACAAACATTAAAGTTGTTGTTGTAGGTGGTAAAGAACATAAACTTTTTTTTTACATTGGTGTCAGATCCTGCGGCCTCGACTCAGGCTCTTCTTGATAAAGTAAATTTTTGCTCTATTGTACCTGGCTATAAGGTAAATTGGCATAAATCAGAGGCTATGGCTGTATTCAAGTAGTGCAGGCAATTTTAAGTGGCTTCCAACAGGCATGAAATATCTGGGTGTGAAATTATGCGCTAACCTATTAGAAATAATGCCAATCAATATGACTTCCCTCCTCACAAAAAAAAAAAAAAAAAAAGCCTGAAAAAGTGAAAAATGTTGAATTTAACCCTTTGGGGGAAGGTTAACACCACAAAAATGGTTATTGCACCGCAATTCAATTATCTGTCAATGATGTTTCCAATTTCAATATCTGGAGAATATTTTAGACAATACAATCAATGGTAACAGATTATCTGTGGAATGGGGGAAAAAAAAGAGGACAAAATTACAGAAGTTTTAAATAATAAGAAGGGATGGCGGGTTGTCTGTCAAATGTGGCGCTGTACAACATTGCCTGAGATGAGCAAACTTGTGAATCACTGCAAGGGGGGGTGGGGTTACTGCTACCGATGGGTAGCTATTGAGCAAGAGAATACCGCCCCCTTTAGTCCAGTTGATCTTCTGACACAAAAAAAAAAAAAAAAAAAAAATCCATGGAAAGGCCAAGAGCCTAATCCAATTTTGCAAAAATGTTAGAACTAAATTTCATAAACTTGTCAGGATTTCCCGTTATAAACAGTTATATTAATCACTTTGGAACAATCCAACAATAAAAATGGAATTCAAAGTTTTTTGGGCTTTCTGGCTGTCTAGGGCCATCAGAAGCATATCAGATCTTGTTGGTGACAAAACAGTCACTTACCTGGATTTCAAAACAAAATTTAACTTGAGAAATAAATCTGAATTTTGGAAATATTTGAATATATATATATATATATATATATATATATATATATATAAATAAATAAGAAGTGGTTTTGAGTAAGATACTTAAGCAGACATCTGATCAATGTTGTACAGACTTGCCTTAAATTACTCCAAACGTCTCAGCCTATATGTTTTTTAAAATGTCATCTAGAGCAATGTATGATAAAAGTGAGAGTGTAAGACTTGTTTGGAAGAGGGATCTGAATGAGGTCATTGATAAGGACTCATGGCATATAATTTCCTCTCTGGAATGGTTCACAGAAGCACGAGGAAAACTCATAAGATTCTTCATAGATTTTATAATACACCTACATGAGGGTACATTTATTCATGCTGTGGGCTTGTCCTGTGGTTCAACCATTTTGGAAAAGAATAATTAAAATATGAGGAATGGTTAGGTACATGCTTGCCTGAGTCTGCTCAACTTTGTCTATAGGGAGACAGATCCTGTCTTCCCAATATTGCCAAAAGTAGTAGTGCTTTGGTCTTAACAGGCTTTGTTCTAGCTGCTAGAATTATTCTTCAAAATTGGAAAAACCCAGAGGCTCCTGTCTTTAAGGAATGGGTTAATTCCATGATGGATATAGCTTCATATGAACTTTTGGTTGCCAAACTACAGAATCGCAAAGAATCATACTTGCAAATCTGGGAAGTATTTAGCGCTTATCTAAGGAGTTAGACAAATTGTTGTATTTCAGTTTAATTTGGTATACTTGTATTTTGGTTTTAACAAAGTATTGAGCAAAGAGTGTGAATACTTACATACATGCGATTAAAAAAAATCATTAATAAATCTGCGAAAACATTTATCATGTTGTCATTATGGGGTGTTGTGAGTATAATTGCCATTTTGAAATTAGGCTGTCAAAATTTGGAAAAAGCTAAACGCTGTGAATGCTTTCTAGATGCACTGGATTTAATGTGTGGTCAACTTCATTTAATATATAGCCATTCCTGAAATGCAGGAATGGCTATATATTAAATGAAGTTGCACAAAACATGCTGTCTACAATGAAAGTCAGCTAATGCAAGAATCACTGGTTTATTTCATCTTCAGTTCTCATAACATGCCATCTTTACATCATTTAGGGCTGCATATAAAATTCAACTACAAAGATACATTGGGCTATATAAAGCAATACATACGGATTAGGACACTCCCAATCACCAGCTCTCTGCTGCATATTTGCTCCTGTAGGGCCACCTCTGTTCATTCCACGTGGACCTCCACGTGGGCCAAAACCACCACGGTCACCTCCACGCCCCATCATACCTGAGTAAAACAAGAATGCATCTCCCAAATTACAGTGAATGCAAAAACATCCAGAAAATCGTGACATTATGTTAAAGTGTTATTCACTGGTTGTGTCAGCATGATTTTAGACATGATGCTCAACTGCGGCAAAGCTCAGAATTTGGTGGCTTACCTCCACGGCCCATCATACCATCCCTCATGGGCATGCCACCTCTCATCCCACCCATCATGGGCTTGCGGCGTGCCATGGACACCTTGAGCCTCCGGCCCTGAAACTCTTTCCCTAAAATTGAAGATAAATAAAATGAAAACTTATTTAAAAATGAATGTGATGAAATAAATATGCATTAAAGCTATTTTGGTCACACCTGACCTTACAGTCAAACAAACATACCATCAAAATGCTCCACAGCTGCTTTAGCACATGCTGGCTCCTCATAGGACAGAGTGGCATCTCCTTTGGGCTTCCCAGATTCTTTATCTGTGTAAATGTTAATGGCAGGCTGGCCAAGCCTGCGGTTCATCTTCAAGGAGGGGAAGAAGAGAGGAAGGAGGTCGTCTTAGTGTTCACATCAGTTTGGTTCTCAACTGATGAGTTAAGAACTATCTTACCCTGATTGTTCCAACATGTTTAAAGAACTCAGCCATCTCCTCCAGGGTGGCTTTTTCAGTCAAGCCTGTGATGTAAATAGTACTGTTCTCGGAGTCATCCTGCTCCTCAGGCCGTCCTAAAATAAATGCACAAAAATTGTAATGCAACAAAATTTAACAGAATACTGCTTGTTATTTACGAGTGACTGAATTTCTACTCACCCATATCTCTGTCGTTTTCGCTGCTCATGGGTCCTATCATCCATGAATTGAAAGGAAAAGAAAAAGAAGTCAGTGAGCATAAATCTATGCCAAGAGTTACTCCAGAGTACTATAAATTTAATGCAGACACTCCAGTACACTCACTGTTGGCCGTATTTTAAAGTTGAAAATGGCACCTTAAGGTACACTTGCAATGATATTGAATGGAATATACCTCAGACCCTTTGGCAAATGACTTATTTATGAAGCCTCTAAGACCAGTAAATCCTTTTAAAACCCAGGAATTCAGGTTGAGATTTGGTAAAGCAGTAAAACATTTGATACCTCTTTGTAAATGTTATTAACCTGTTAAAAACTCAGTCAAATCATAAGCAGTGACTGAAATGTACCAAGTACCCCAAAGAAAATGGTCTCAGGCATTGAAGGGGGTGAAAAAAATGTTTTTTGATGTGTTCATAGTTTTTTAATACACCACAATATAACACTGATGTGTATCTGCTTAAAGCTTTGAGTGGACTAACCAGTGTAATACTCGTTAACTTACCACCGGGCTTATTGAAGCCACCTCTGTCTCCAGCGCTGCTATGGGGGAATAAATGGAGATATGAAGGCCTTTTCCCTTTACAGCCACTTCCACGTCTCGAACAAAGTGGCTTGGTTGAGGGTGTAATGAAAACATTTAACTAACCCAACAGCACTAAACACCATTTAACCATGTAGCATTTCTTTGCTAAATGACCATGACCTTAGTGACAGTTGTTCAATGCTACATTACCAACTTTGTCACTGCTTTGAAAAATGACAAAATCCAAACATTTACAAACAAGCAGGCTTCAGATGCATTGATCTATACAATTGTATCAAACATGTCTACAAACGTCAATGTTATGGTAACATTACATTCTGACAGGAGTTACAGTTAAGTCAGTTACACAGGGGTGCACATTGTTTCCCCAATGAAACCCAGCAAATTTAGATTCATACTCAAAAGACATACTGTACATACACTGATACGCATGCAAGTGATTTAAAACTGGTTTAAAAACAGGACTCTAGTCTATACAATCACCTGTAACGTTTATTCTGCATCACTCCAAATAAGATTTGGCATTTTTATTTCAAGTACCAGCCATTTAATTTTTGGTATAAAAAGGGTATCAGATGACTAAATTAATTGCTTTGAGATTTACTTTAACAAAAGGACGTGCTGGGAAGAAGCATTAGCTGCTGCCAACATTAGAGTGAATAACCCAGGATTGTGAGTAAAGCGCCAGTAATTTCATAGTTTGGATGCTTCTGCATGTTTTGCTGAAAGTGAATACAAAAGATTTCAGGCAGTGAGATCTTCCAATGTGGAAACAGGACACAAGTGCAGTCAAGATACTAAACCACTCCAGACCATGATGAGGTCACAAGCTGTATTAAATGTCAAATGTTTTGCATAGTGTAGTGAACGTGGCATTTTCTTCACTCCTATAACAGGTTAATCTTTACACCATTCATAAAAATGCATCTTTGCTTCTTAGCAAATTTATGTGCACCCCTGGTTATTGACATAAGAAATAAGGCATTTGAATTTTCACAAAGTATTGAATGACCACTTTCACCAGTTAGCTTTAAAAATAAACATTTACAGAAGATAAAATAAAGGAAAAATTCATAACATGTTACAAGGTTTCCCATGACAAAATTACAGTGTCAAATATTCCCACGAAGCTGTAAAAAGAAAACACCACCATCCTCAGTTGTTGGAAAAAGAGGCACACAGCGAATCTTTGTTTAAGCTCCCTCCTGCTGCTTAAGTTGCCGGCTCTGTACAGAGTACAGAGACTTTTTAGAGAATAGATGGTTTTAAATGGCTCTCACTGTTACCTGTACGGTATAAATGTGACAAAGCATGTTAAAAAGTGTTCAAAATAATGTGAACAAACATTTGTATTCCAAACCACAACATTCAAACATTTCAAAATGACAACCTCCCACCTCCCACAAAACATAACATACCTGTGCCTTTTTAAAATTTGGGTCAAACTTTGTTGTAATATACTAAAAAACTATCTACAACAGTAAAGTTGTAATCCCCTATTGCTCCCGGTGTGTAGTGAGCGCCTTGTATGGCAGCACCCTGACATCGGGGTGAATGTGAGGCATAATTGTAAAGCGCTTTGAGCGTCTGATGCAGATGGAAAAGCGCGATATAAATACAGTCCATTTACCATTTAAAGTTAATGACAAGTAGGATTTCTGTTATTTTATAAAATGACTGAAATTTAAGAAGTTTGTATTTGTGTGCAGGTGTACACTAGCTTGTAGAATGCGCTTAGTTTTTAAAAGGTTTTCTTTGACACATTTGATCTATTTTCTTTATCTTTAAAGAAATTATATATATATACATACATATATATATATATATATATATATACACATACATACATACATATATATACATACATATATACATATATAAGCATCATTATGTGACATCTGACTGAGAAGTGATTACTTTCTATAACAAATTTACATAAAAATATTTAATGTTGCACATCACTAGAAATTCATTTGAGACTGTGTTTGCACCATTGTGTTTATATAAAAACACCCCTAAACCATTTAACAATATACTTGGACCAGCTGAACACTGGTACCCCATGATACAAACGCCTTTAACTATAAAAATTCCCTACTGGGAGAGTTCATGTCAGTGGGTCTCATTTTGAATTTGCTCAATGCAGGCAAAATGGTTAATTTACACGTCAGGAATAAACAAGGGCTGGTAAAGAAATAGACTATTTTCTAAAAAGTAGTGATTTTTATTTATTTCACTTCTAAATTAGACTATACAAATATCAGGTATAATCTTTATTGGCAAATTAAAACAAAAGTGTACATACAACATGTACAATTATTCCACGCTAAATATAATGACGACAACTAACATGTCCCATTATCTGAATGGAGATTCTCAGTTTGGAAAATGTTCTTGTCCATTATTTGAAAGCATTTTATTCCTAGTAAGTCCATTTGGCTGCTTCCTTGTTTTGCACTCTGGGTCACCACAGCAAATCCAAGGTGGATCTGCATGTTGAATTGGCACATTTAGCCATATGCAACTTACAGGCTGCAGCTTTAAGGCTTCCTTATTATAAGAAGTCTTAAGTTTTTAAGCACCAATTTCTAAAAAGATCATTTTTGATGTCTTTTTGATTTTGTTTTTTGCAGCTGATTTGAATCAGACCAGCTTTGGGATAAACTGTAGATGTCATTATTTAAAACTGCTGCTAGAGAAAAAGTATCAAGTGCAACTTCAGTTATTCAAGAATGACATGTCTACACAGCATCTTTTCAATAGCCCCGCGAAGCACCATCATCTTTAGAAGCCACACTGAAATTAGATTGAGTACAACAATAAAACCCAGGCTGATTTCAAAAAGCCTTCAGAAAGTCGATCAAAAACACCCACCAATTGAGTATGCTTAGCATCTATGTGCAGAGCATTGATGAGCTGATTGGCAATGGTTTCCGTCCTCGAGTTGGCAGAGTAAAGGGTATACTTCAAAAGACCTCTGTAAACCTGTCACAATAATTACTTTTCAATAATGTTTCCAACCTTTGTATTTCCCTATTGTTTACATGTTGCCAACATGATGCCAGAATAAAAAGCATCACTTTCATGACCATAAGATTTTGGCATGGCACCTGAGCCTTCTCCCACAGAGAATAACCAATCAACAGGAATATTTTAAACCGCTACCGTTTTTCACCATGGGCAGATGTCAACAGATCCACACAAACTGCCCCCCCCCCCAAAACCACTTAATGCTAAAAGGCATTTATACATTACATCCAGCCAAAAAGTTTACACAAGTCCAAATTAATTTTTATTCAAGTTAAGGCACTTGCAAGAATTTGATCCCAGCACTGTTGAGCAATTCATCGTGCCAATGTGCCCCGCTTTGTCCCGCTACATAAAATAATTTCGTAGCCGATGACGCATTTGCTCTCAGAACTTTGCTAATGAAAGCATTCTCTCATCACTCCCAGAATCAGAGACATTATCTACAGCTACAGATAGTCTCTTACACGTTGTGCGGTATAGAACACATTTGGAATCTTGTCTCAAATGTAATCATCATAATATATATTGTAATTTAAACAGTTGCATTTTCATTCCTTGTTATGAGTCACATATTGTATCTGTAAAGTTATGTTTATTACAGATGTAACTAGGGATGGGTATTGATAAGATTTTATTGATATTGATGCCATTATCGATTCTGCTTATCGAACCCCTTATTGATACCTCTTGTGAATTTTGTACTAAAAGTAGGCTTTACAGGTTTTCTATGCATTTTATTGAGTCTTAAAGTAAATAAATATGAAATTGGTCACTGTATCCTTGATCTCTGGACATAAATAAAACAAAACAGTGTTTCGCTTTGAAGTTATTAATTCCGAATGGACTCCATCGTTCTAACTTGTCCTCAGGCATGCAAAGCACAGTTTGTTTTCATGTACATAGTTTTTCTTATCATCCACAGACATTTCTGTTAGCCTTGGACATTTATGTATGGTGTGATTTTCTCCACAGCAAATGCACTTGCTTGTGCTGGAGTTTTGTGGCGGTATGTCTCTTTTCTTTTGCTTATCAGTGTCTCTTATCTTTATTTCCTCTATGTCAGACTTAGCTGTGAAGGTTGCAGTGTCTGAAGCCTTTACACGGGTGACAAAGGCATTTGCTTTTGTGCGTTTTGTTTCTCTTGCTAGGATTTCTGCAGGTGGCTTTAAAGCGTGTAAGGACGACACTGGGTTACAGGCTATGCGTGCCTCCTTAGAGATAAAGGAGGCAAAGTCTTTAAAGCTTGGATAGTTCTCACTTTTATCCAGCTGTTCTGTTACATAGCGATTCCACCTGGACGTTATCCAATCTGGGAGTTTGACCAACAACTTCTGGTTCTCCTCACAATCATCTAGCACTTGTAGACCTTTTATGTGAGGCATGGCATTGCTACATGTTTGCAGGAAATCACTGAATTCTCTCAGTTTGACATACTCTTTTCCCCCGATTTTTGGCCATTTGTTGAGTTTCTCTCTGAAAGCACGTTGCACTACAAATGAATGACCATATCTTGCATTGAGCCTATCCCATGCTTCCTTATAGGCTTCCTCATCTTTACGGTAGAAACTACCTTCAAGAGTAGATTTAGCTTCTCCTGCTATGTATTTTTGCAGATAAAATAGCCTGTCTGCAGGATTTGAGCATCGTCTCTCTATTAGAGCCTTAAAACTTGTGCTCCACTCTATGAACTTTAAAGGTTCACCGTAAAACACAGCAGGCTCTGGGGCAGGTAACCGAGTGAGAGCTATTGACTCTTGAACCATCTGTACAATGGCTGACTCATTTTTTGTGACTGGCTGATCATCACGTTCAATGTAAGAGGTGGACAGCGTAGGGCTTACTTTGCCGTGTGCACATCTCTCACTTTTTTCTTTAATCTCCTCTTCTGTGTAGACTTTCAGCTTTGCCTGCATTACTTCAATGTCTCTTTGGTTTTCAAGTTTTTTCAATTGTTGACGATGAGCTTCAATAGCTTCTTCCAATTCCATTTCGGCTTTCTTTGCAGCTAGTTGTGCGGCCGTCTCCGCTCTCTTGTTTGAGATGCTAGGTGACTCAGAGAGATGGTCAGAATGAAGGCTGTGTGTAGTTACTCTGGAAGCAGTAGATCCATATATTGATCTGGCATATTCGTTATCAAGGAGCATACGTAATCTTGCCTTTTCTGCTACAGCATCAAACCCATTTTCTTCTTCTATTAGTCGTAGTCTCATTAACCGCACCAAGTCCAAAGTTACAGCAGAGCATGCATCAACTTTCCTCCGAATTTCTTGACTTGGGACGGCTTGCCTTCTAATGTTGTCATAGGTTTCTTTCAATTCGGAATCAAGCATTTCAACATCATCCATCATGTCACACAAGTCCTTTCCTGAGCATGCTTCCTTTAATCTTGTGCGAGTATCTCTTACTTTAGTTTTCCACTTGTCATAGAGTGATTGGAACTTCTTTTGCTTTTGGTCTAACTCCTGTTCCTTGAGTTCTTGCATTTTAGGTGTAAAATGTCTTTCACGGGAGGATTTTCTTATTTCTCTTCCAGACTGATCAGTTATAGCATACATTTCCTTTGGTCTTACAGCTGCCTCTGTATGTACTTCCCCTTGTTCTTGGGGCTCATGGTCGAATTGGTTATCATTTTGTAACAAGGAATTGTCACTGTCAAGGAACACTCTGGGGGGGAAAGGGCTGTGGGTCCATCTAGCCATAGACGGCCGGGGCTGGGTCCGTTGGTCATGAGGGGGGGCGTCTCCTGGGGTTTGATGGAACGGTCCTCTGGGAGGCGCTGGGCGTCCCCGTGGGTGACTTTGGATCCCAGAGGGACCTCGGCTGTGGTTATTACTCCTGGAGCTGGCGGGATGTCCTCTGGGGGGTGTTGGTCCCTACATGTCGTTGGGGGGGGGGGGGGGGGGGGGGGGGGGGGTGTTAGCATTTTTATTTGCAAGCTTAAGTTTGGGTTGTTTTTCTTTTCTCCTCTTCCCAGGGTTTGATGGGACGGTCCTCTGGGGAGGGGGGGGGTGGTTTGGTTGTTTGTGTTTGTCTTTTTTGTTTTATGACTAATCAGACTTTAAACATGGTTGGACAAAGGCTGACCGCACAGGTTCAAGAACTCCTGGTCACACCTGTGCAAATTGACTGACAGAAACAAGGGCAAAGATGCAGTCAGAGGAGAAGACGTCAACCGTTCTGTTAGATGAAGATTCTGTTGGAAGATGAACGCAGATACGGTTTCCAGCCATGGTCCCTGGAGGGGGGTGTTTCTCCTGGGCCAGGTTTGTGTGGTCGCCGGGAGGCTTCCCGTGAGGGTGGGGTGCTGTTGTATGGCTGGGGGTGCCTGGCTGCCTTTTGTTTCTGTCTTCTGTTCTGTCTTTTGTTTTTCCTTCCAGGTGGCTTGCATTCAGGACTGAGTGGCTGTGTGGCTGAGCTATCAGGACCTCACCCTGATCACCTGAGGTTGGTCATGTGCAGCTCGTCAGGACTCACAGCTGTGGTGCACCTACATGGATTGGGGCATGGTTGCATTTAAGGCTGGAGTACACAGTGTGTATTTGCCAGAGACTTGACCTTGTGACCAGACAGGTGAGATCGTCGTCTCGAGAGCCATCTCATCATCATGGATGCAGAGACCGTACCAGGTTTGATGCATGGTCTGTGAAAGAGGAGGGGGTGAGGTCTCACACTCGTCAGCACACTTCCTGAGGTACGTTAGGTTTTGTGACTAACATTAGTACAGTCAGTAAATGTGGTGTCCCTCACACCTTATTATATTGAGCTGTTATGTTAGTCGTTTAATCAGCTTCCACTGCAGTGAAGAATGTGAACTGGGTGTTCCATGCCTGCAGGGTGGGAAGCTGATTAGTGATTAAGCCAGGAAGTGTTTGCTGTTTATGTACACCTTTGAGTGGTCTCTCTGTGTGTGGAGTGTGGATTCACATAATGGTTTCTTCTTTCACAGACTCGGTTTGTCGCGGCCACCTGGGGGGTGTCGGCGGGGTCCTTGGGTCCGAACTGTTTCTGGCTCCGGACCGTTTGTGCTGCTGGGAGCACACCGTCATTCCACCATGCCAGACCGCGCACTCATTTGTTATATTGTAGCACATCACTGTTATGTTATTAAATTCAGTTATCCTTTGTACCGTGCTCTGCTTATTTCATACTGGGTCCTTCAAACGCTGGTCGGTTCTCCGTCCTGCGTCCGACACATAACATAAGCTCTAATGTGATATTTATGACTTATAAGTTATAATGCTTATACTGTTCAGTGTTCAGGTGTAATTGAATGAGAGAATGAGGCATTCACAAATAAATCTGTTCTTTAAACAGCTCAAGAGTTGACATTTGTGTCATACTTTTAACTTAAATATTGCAAAGACTGTAAGACATTTAATATTATTGAATTATCTGACTATAGAATTGTCATCTGATATAGAATATTACAGATTTACAGTCCAGTTAACTATGTTTTTTCTTAAAAATATGGGAAGGAATATGGGTCATTGCCCACTGGCGGCCCAAAGAAATGGTATGGCCCCAGGCCCTGGGAAGTCTAAATCCGGCACTGCCGCCCGCTGTGCGTAAACAAATGACACCATAGCGCACACGCAGCCAAAGAACTGTCCCCAGAGGAAAACATAAAAAGGCGAGAAGTGTGTTTGTTGGTCCCAATATGGATATTCTGGATGATTTTCTCATGGATAGTACGACAATGAACAGCGCAGCCAAAGCAGCCAGCTTGATGAGGACGAGCTGCTGAATTCGGAGAGCAGCGACACGACAAAAGTTAAAGTGAGCCAACTTGTTATGTATGCGTTATGTGTTGTGTATCTCAGTAAAGCGATAATAATGCAAATAACATGCTTTACGTTCATGCCCAGTCGCCTAAACATTCTGCTAACTTGGGCGAATATCGGTCATTTTGGGCGACTGGGCATGAACGGAGGGACTCAGAAAATGCATACCGCACGACAACAGCATGTTATTGTATTAGTATAGTACTGTTATTAAGGGCTTGTGTGTTTATATGTGTACTTCAGCGGGGAGCGAGTTGGCACAGTATCTGCATGTGGATTGTAGTGGTGGGCCAGTTTGGACCAAAAGCCAGATTTTTGTTCCAGTCCAGCCCTGGTCTTCAGCGTTTTGTGTAATAAATAAATTTAGAGGAATTTTTTTTCCATCAATAAATCAAATGGTAAATGGACTGCATATTTATAGCGCTTTTCAAACTGCATCAGACACTCAAAGTGCTTTACAGTAATGCCTCACATTCACCCCAATGTTAGGGTGCTGCCATACAAGGCGCTCACTACACACTGGGAACAACTAGGGGATTAAGGACCTTGCCCGAGGGCCCTGAGTGATTTTCTGGTCAGGCTGGGATTTGAACCAAGGATCCTCTGGTCTCAATGTCAATGCTTAGCCACGAGACCATCACCTTCCCAAATCTGATTTGCACATAAAATGCACCTTATAACAAGGGCCAAATAATTCCATATTTTCTGGGATTGCCCAAATATCTCCCCCTACTGGACAGATGTGATTAAACTGTGCAACAAATCATGAGGCAACTTTTGGAGGAGAGCTTCGGTGTGTTTTATTTGGGCAACATCCCAGCTGGATCGGATTAAAAAAAAAGAGATACCTTTTGCAAATATTACAGGCAGCCTGCAAGAAGGCTGCAACATAGAACTGGCTGAGGCTTGAGTCACCAACTCTTTCCGACTGGATGGACAGTGTACATGAACTTGATGCTATGAAGCGGATAACCTACTGTCTCAGACGTTCCTTTGAAAAATGTGACAAATATTAGGAAACAACAGAAATATTTTCTTGACTTGTAATGACATTTGATTTTTTTTTTTTTTTAAACCTTGTGGAATATGCAGGCTCGGCACCAGAAAAAAAATATTAAGGGGGCGATGAGTTTATCACAGGGGGTGGGGTCGCCCCCCCAAAAAAAGTGCGCACCGGAGGGTACGCATGCCTCTGAGCGTGCGTAATGAATTGGGTGCGCTCCTGGAAAGCTCATGTATTTAGGCTACACCGTTGTAAGAGACTGACTGAGTAAGAGTAAAGAGTGATGACAGTATTTTTTAATTATTATTTGAACGTATAGACCCTCGGTCAAGTGATCTCCTGCATACCACAAAACCAAACCAACAACTGATCTGAGAAACGACACGAGACAGTAGATTAACCCCACATACAGCCCTCCATCACAAGCGCAAACACAGCGCAGTTGGGCATGACAGTCACACAACGGGTCAAAGATAAACCTTTCATGTACATATATTTACAACCATACATAACTTTAATATCTGTCATTGCGGGCGACTGGCCGTGAACGGAGGGACTAAGAAAATGCATGCCGCACGACAACAGCATGTTATTTGCATTATTATCACTTTTTACTGAGATACACAACACGTAACGCGTACATGAAAAGTTGGCTCACTTAACTTTTGTCGTGTCGGCTAGCTGGTGCGCGCTGCTCTCCAATTTAGCCAGTGCATCCTCATAAACCTGGCTGCTTTAGCTGCTGTTCATTGTCGTACTATCCATGAGAAAATCATCCGGAATATCCATATTGGGACCAAAACACACTTTTCGCATTTCATCTTTTCCTCTGCAGAGAGTTTTTTTTTTTCCCCCTCTGCGGACAGTTCTTGGGCTGCACATTATTTGGTTTGTCGGACATTTGGTTGATTTATTACGTCCGCCAGGGATGTAATAAAATTGCCTGAGTTTATTTATTTGTCTGTCTGTTAGCAGGATTACGCCAAAACTACTTAACAGATTGTGATGACATTTTCACCACCAATAAATATTAGGCCACGGAAGAACCCATTAAAGTTTGGAGTTGATCTGTACTCTAGATCAAGTTTCACTTTATATAGGCTTTGAAGGATTAGCAGTTAGCATTATGTCAAAACTACTGCAAGATTTTGATGAAATTTAACACATAATACATATTAGGCCATGGAAGACTCCATCAAATTTTGGGGGTGATCTGGGTCTGAATCCAGATTCTGGATCAAGATTTCACTTTATATAGTTTTGAATTACGTTAAAACTACTTCATGGATTCGCCCATTGATTAGGCCATGGAAAACTCCATGGAGATGATCCAGATGCGAATCCACATCCAGATTCTGGAGCAAGACTTATATACCCTTTGAAGGATTACATCAAAACTACTTCACAGATTCTCACCAAATTTTCACCACAGCAATCTTATTAGGACATAGAAGACCCCATTAAATTTTGGAGGTGATCCGGATCTGGATTGGCAGATTTCAGAAATCTGATTGCTGTTGTTGTTTCGTTCTATGTAAACTGAAACGTAATAAAAATGTTTTAAAAAATATCCTCCTCATTACCGTCACCTAGTTATTTCATTAAATTAATACTGAACTGTACTGAACCATTTTTGTGTAAAATTGTGTCCATTACCTATTAGTCATTTTTTGGGGTATTCTATCGTTTCACATTTGATGTGTGGATTTGACGTACTACCGGCAATGTGAACAAAGCTCCTGCTGCGGTTGTACAGGGACCAGATAGCCCTTAGCAAAGAACCCCGTACTCCCGGAGCACCCCCCACAGGGTGCCCCGAGGGACACGGTTGAACGCCTTCTCCAGATCCACAAAGCACATGTGGACTGGTTTGGACGAACTCCCATGAACCCTCGAGCACCCGATGGAGGGTGTTAGAGCTGGTTCAGTGTGCCACGACCAGGACGAAAACCACACTGCTCCTCCTGAATCCGAGGTTCGACTATCAGTCGAATTCTCCTCTCCAGTACTCTGGAATAGACCTTACCGGGGAGGCTGAGGAGTGTGATCCCCCTGTAGTTGGAACACACCCTCCAGTCCTCCTTCTTAAACAGAGGGACCACCACCCCGGTCTGCCAATCCAGAGGCACTGTCCCCGAACACCACGCAATGTTGCAGAGGCATGTCAACCAAGACAGTCCCGCAACATCCAGAGACTTAAGGTACTCAGGACGGATTCCATCCACCCCAGGAGCCTTGCCACCGAGGAGCTTTGACCACTTCTTGACTTCGACCTGGGTGATGGATGAGTCCACCTCCGAGTCCCCAGTCTCTGCTTCCTCTTTGGAAGATGTGACAGTGGGATTGAGGAGATCCACGAAGTATTCCTTCCACCGCCGACAACATCCCCAGTCAGGGTCAATAGCTCCCCACCGGCACCATAGACAGTGCCGGTGGAGAGCTGCTTCTGCCTCCTGAGGCGTCGGATGGTTTTTCAGAATTCTTTGAGGCCGACCGATAGTCCTCCATGGCCTCCCCGAACTCCTCCCAAACCAGAGTTTTTGCCTCTGCAACCGCACAGGCTGCAGCACGCTTGGCTTGCCGGTACCTATCAGCTGCCTCCAGGGTCCCACTTACCAACAAAGACAAGTTGGACTCCTTCAGCTTGACGGCATCCCTTACTTCCGGCGTCCAGACATGGGGTCAAATACTTTGCATTGTATTTAAATAAAAATACTTTAGATTTTCAAATTCCAAATACTTTGTACTTTTTCAATACAAATACTTTATATTTTGAGAATTTCAAATACAAATACTTTCTATGAACTATAAACAACAAATCAACACAAAAACTGATAAACCGGTGACAATTTATTGTGAAAATAGCATGACCAAATACTATTGATAAGTAAAGGATTGAATGTTTTATCACAAATTCCTATTATAATATCACAGGCAATAATCAAACTATCACAATCTATATTCAACACGGTATCACAGAGATTCCCAAGTTTGAAAAGTATTTAAAAAAGTTATTTGTAAAAGTATTTGGAAATACTGTTGGGAAAGTGTAGTGACACGGACCCACAACAGGGGGCGTAAATGAACGGACAATGAAAGAGTCCAATATGAACACTTAACTGTTGTGAAAGAGCACAACCAAAACACAGAGGATTACAGAATTTATGCAGTCAGTCAGTCCACAAAGGTGACGTGTGGGCAGGCTTGAGGATAGAAGACGTCTGTCCTGAGAAGAACCGGAACCACACGATTTCCTCCGCCACCGAACCTGGAGAATACTAGCGCCGCCAAGTCCCGAGTTCCCAGGTGGCCACCGTCTCCGAATGTCGGATCTGGTACTGCTGGCGAGGAGCCAAAACAGTAAGATGTGGGTGCGTGCGCACCCAGTAACAACAATGGTGGGAATACCACCTCCACCTCTAATCCAGAAAACTGGCACGTGCAGTAGTAGTGAGTACTTATCAACAGTTTGGCGTGGGGAGCGAAGACGTCAGCTCTCCACGTATCACAAACTCAGCCTCCAGCTGCGAGCACTCACAGACTGACTGCAAAACAATACAGAAGCAAACATTGTCTGAAAAGACAAAAACAACGGCTGAGAAAGTTACCTTCACAGGTAGATGATATCTCGGCAACGAGGTGGAGATGACGTCGGTTTTATGGAGTGGAATGATGAAGTGAAGATGGTGACAGCTGTCATGAGATAATGAGTGACAGCTGTCACCCCCGGCTGTGTCCGTGGCGGCAGCGCCCTCTCGTGCCTGAAGCCTGCACTTCAGGCAGGGCGCCCTCTGGTGGTGGGCCAGCAGTAACTCCTCTTCTGGCGGCCCACACAACAAATACTTTGGATCGGCGATGTATTTGAAATACAAAACAAATACTTTGAATTCAAAATCAGAAAATACAAATACTCCCGAAAAATGTATTAAAGTATTTTCAAATACAAATACTTTTGTATTTGGCCCCATGTCTGCCGGCGTCCACCACCGGGGTCCGGGGATTGTCGCCTCGACAGGCACCAGAGACCTTGCGACCACAGCTACCAGCAGCCGCATCGACAATGGAGGTGGAGAACATGGTCCACTCGGACTCCATATCTCCAACCTCCCCCGGGATCTGGAGCTCTCCCGGAGGTGGGAGTTGAAGACCTCGCTGACACAAGGTTCCGCCAGTCGTTCCCAGCAGACCCTCACAATACATTTGGGCTGCCAGGTCTGACCGGCTTCCTCCCCTCCCAGCGGATCTAACTCACCACCAGGTGGTGATCGGTCGACAGCTCAGCTCCTCTCTTCACTGAGTGTCCGAGACATGTGGCCGAAGGCCAATGATACGACTACAAAGTCGATCATCGATCTCCGGCTCAGGGTGTCCTGGTGCCATGTGCACTTATGGACATGCTTGTGTTCGAACATGGTGTTCGGGATGGACAAACTATGACTAGCACAGAAGTCCAACACTGAACACCACTCAGGTTCAGATCGGGGAGGCCATGCTTCCCGATCACCCCCTCCAGGTCTTACTATCAAATGCAAACTATTGGTAATTTTTTAAAAGTAGGTCAAGGTCACCGGCCTTTGAACCCATGCGAAGTACTCCTCCAAGGTATGTACCCACCAAATATGAAGTTTTTGCGAGTAATAGGTGCCAAGCTACGTTGCGCCGAATGAATTACAGACAGAAGGACAGACAACCTGGATGCTATATGCCTCGCAAGCGCCGCACAGAGAAAAAAAAAAAAAAAAAAATTAACACCTGCCTTAATAAGCACAGGACATTATGTGCATTAAAAAGAATTACATTGGTTAAGTCACTTTCTTCCCCAAGTCCACTGCACAGTGGCATGTTCAAGCCTGATTTATAATTCTACAACTTCGTGGCCATGCAAGGACATCGTGGGGCCTGACCCTTTTAAAGTTGTAAGTCATGTTGGTGGCTGTCATCTTGTCCTAACAGTAGGGGTGTGACATGAGCATGCTACTTTGTACAATCACAAACCTCCAAACAACAGTACAGTAGTGTTCAGAATAATCGTAGTGCTATGTGACTAAATGATTAATCCAGGTTTTGAGTATATTTATTATTGTTACATGGGAAACAAAGTACCAGTAGATTCAGTAGATTCTCACAAATCCAACAAGACCAAGCGTTCATGATATGCACACTCTTAAGGCTATGAAATTGGGCTATTAGTAAAAAAAAAGGAAAAGAAAGGGGTGTTCACAATAATAGTGCATTCAGTCAGTGAGTTTCGTCAATTTTGTGGAACAAACAGGTGTGAATCAGGTGTCCCCTATGTATTCTCTTTGAAAGCCTGAGGAAAATGGGACGTTCAAGACATTGTTCAGAAGAACAGCGTAGTTTGATTAAAAGGTTGATTGGAGAGGGGAAAACTTATATGCAGGTGCAAAAAATTATAGGCTGTTCATCTACAATGATCTCCAATGCTTTAAAATAGACAAAAAAAGAGACGTGTGGAAGAAAATGGAAAACAACCATCAAAACGGATAGAAGAATAACCAGAATGGCAAAGGCTCACCCATTGATCAGCTCCAGGATGATCAAAGACAGTCTGGAGTTACCTGTAAGTGCTGTGACAGTTAGAAGACGTCTGTGTGAAGCTAATTTATTTGCAAGAATCCCCCACAAAGTCCCTCTGTTAAATAAAAGATGTCCAGAAGAGGTAACAATTTGTCAAACAACACATCAACTGGCCTAAAGAGAAATGGAGGAATATTTTGTGGACTGATAGAGTAAAATTGTTCTTTTGGGTCCAAGGGCCGCAGACAGTTTGTGAGACGACCCCCAAACTCTGAATTCAAGCCACAGTTCAGAGTGAAGACAGTGAAGCATGGTGGTGCAAGCATCATGATATGGGCATGTTTCTCCTACTATGGTGTTGGGCCTATATATCGCATACCAGGTATCATGGATCAGTTTGGATATGTCTAAATACTTGAAGAGATCATGTTGCCTTATGCTGAAGAGGACATGCCCTTGAAATGGGTGTTTCAACAAGACAATGACCCCAAGCACACTAGTAAACAAGCAAAATCTTGGTTCCAAACCAACAAAATTAATGCCTCACAGATGTGAAGAAATCATGAAAAACTGTGGTTATACAACTAAATACTAGTTTATTGATTCACAGGATTGCTAAAAAAGCAGTTTGAACATAATAGTTTTGAGTTTGTAGCATCAACAGCAGATGCTGCTATTATTGGATTTGTGAGACTCTACTGGTACCTTGTTTCCCATGTAAGAAATATACTCAAAACCTGGATTAATCTTTTTAGTCACATAGCACTACTATTATTCTGAACACTACTGTAGATGCAATTTCCCTCCAGGAATTGTGGGTCATTTGAACGCCTTTTTCCGACTGTTGTAAAGTTGGTCACATTTGTGGACTTTTCTGCCAAACAGTACACATCTAATCCATGATCCAAATGTAATCATGTGCGCACTGCAAAAACTTACCAATTACCGCCATTGTGGTCTGTCATTTAGGAAGTGCACATCTGGCTCCGGAGAGGGTTTGTAGCCACACAGAGCGTTCACCACACCCAGAGATGTGTGAAACTAACACATTATGCCACAGGCAGCATTTTGTTAATAATCGCCCACCTTGAATAAAGGCCTGCCTTGTTTTGGTACTGGGTCTGAGCACTTCAGGAAAAATAGAGGCTCAGGTTTTGAATCAAAGAAATGTATGAAAAATGTCTTCAAAAGTGGACTGTTAATCAAGGGTGTTGTGAATGGCACTCCCTCCCCCACAACACCCTCTTTCCATCTAGATTCACCCTGACTTGCAGTCTGAGCAGGAACAACCAAGAATTTGCACATTTACGTGGAAAACGCAACCTGATTGAGAGGTAAGATTTTATGAGCATACTGTACATCATGCCATTGTCTGGAAGAGATTTTAGGCATATTTTCGTAAAAAAAAAAGTTTGTTAGTGTGTCACAGGTCTGCAGCTGTTTTTAATTTGACCACAGGGAGGACACTCAGACTTTGAAAGAAAAGTATGTTTGTAAACTTGTGGACACACAGAAACAAAACATTCTAAAAATAGGTTTTTAAAAACATTTTGAAGGTGGCACAGATGTGTCCCAAGGATGCAGTATTTTTAATTTTTTTAATCTTGCATCAACGCTACGTTTTGGCAGCCCAATAGACAGAAATCTGTCTTAACAACATAACTTCAGGTTTATCCTCCATCTACATATGTCCAGGAGTATAAGCCATTACGTTGTAATTTAAAATGACAAAGTAAAATGAAACAAATGCCTGGAAGTCCAAAACCCAGTTTGACATTTTACTCCAGACCATGTGTTGGCAAATTAGGTGATCTTCATTTCAACTGTTGAATATGCAATTATAATGTACAGGGATGAGATTGGCAAATTCGATTTTCAGAGGAAAATAAGCCAGGGTCCAGGGTGGAGCCCTGGCCAGGGGGTCGGGGACAAAGTCCCCCTGAAGCCAAAGCATTTTTGCTGTTTTAAAACATGTAAATTGCACTAAAATGATATTAAAAACTACTATAAATGCCAGGTGTTCATATCTATAATTCAAACTGTAAACCCTTACTAAGACCATCTACTGTACATGTGTATTTTGTGACCAAAATATTTTTTCATAACTAGACTTACTTGATTTGCAGCATTCTCCACTTTCACCATGGCACACTTGTCAACAAACATACATGTAAGGGCGGGAGAAACGCATATATAACCTTTGCGCTGATTGGTCATAAGCTTTGTAATAACCAATGAAAATGTGCGTAAGTAATAGCTTCGATTGCGCTTCGATACCGTCTCGGTTTTGATGATTTGTTGGAGGGAAAACTACTGAATATTGGAAGTTGAAAGACGCATTGTTACGCAGATGATACCCAGCTTGATCTATCCATGAAGCCAGAGGACACACACCAGTTAGTTAAACTGTAGGAATGTCTTTCAGACTTAAAGACATGGATGACCTCTAATTTCCTGCTTTTAAATTCAGATAAAACTGAAGTTATTGTACTTGGCCCCACAAATCTTAGAAACATGGTGTCTAACCAGATCCTTACTCTGGATGGCATTACCCTGACCTCCAGTAGTACTGTGAGAAATCTTGGAGTCATTTTGATCAGGATATGTCCTTCAATGCGCATATTAAGCAAATATGTAGAACTGCTTTTTTGCATTTGCACAATATCTCTAAAATTAGAAAGGTCTTGTCTCTTATTTCTTCTAGGCTGGACTATTGTAATTCATTATCAGGTTGTCCTAAAAGTTCCCCGAAAAGCCTTCAGTTAATTCAAAATGCTGCAGCTAGAGTACTGACAGGGACTAGAAGGAGAGAGCATATTTCACCCATATTGGCCTCTCTTCATTGACTGCCTGTTAATTCCAAAATAGAATTTAAAATTCTTCTTATAAGGTTTTGAATAATCAGGTCCCATCTTAGCTTAGGGACCTCACAGTACCATATCACCCCAATAGAGCGCTTCGCTCTCAGACTGCAGGCTTACGGGTCGGTCCCACCGAGTGGAGGAGGAGTTAAGAAGGAGCCACGCACCCTGTTTTTTGTTTCGTGAGCTATCGTGGCATTATAGTGGCTCAGAGTGGCTCTTAGAGGCATTATCTTCAGTTAACGAGGCTCCTCCTGAGCATGGCGCTAATTTCAAGATGTTCAAAATTTAGCAACAACAGCGTGGCGCAGTTTGTGTTCGAGTTACTTCGACGGCTTAGAGGCATTTCCGTGGTGCTTACGAGTCTGCAAAAAGTCCATTATCTGTGCGCCTGGCACCTTTGCAGGACCTGAGAGGCTATTTTTGGAGCGGCTCCTCCTCCTGTGCACACAGTTGCACCTGCTCTGTGCGCTGGACTCTATATTTTGTAGTGGATTGATCATTTTCTGCCAAACCTTGGATGTTGAAAACACTTCTAATCACTTCTGGCATCACAGAGGACTGCTTCATCTGGACACTTTTTTTCCTCTTTCCTGCTCCATGTGGGATGTATTTTGAACAGCTTAAGGTAATTATTTTTAATGTTTGAAGACATAACACAAAGTTAAAAGTTGTATCATGGTGACTTCTAAGCTGCGGAATAAATAAATAAATATAGAAAATGATCCACAGGTGTATATAATAAAACGGCCACCTCATTCTAAATACAGAACGGCACCGCACCGAAGAGTGCTTTTGCAGAAATAAACGGACGAACACAGTCAAAAGTGGATTCACATTGTAAAAATGATTGTTTAAAGCCAGGGAAAAAAAATAAGCCAGCAAGCCACGGATGTAAAAGCGCGGCTGTCCATGAAAGGACAACAGCAGCGTGCGCGCAAAAGAGCGCTTTTGCAGAAATAAACGAACACACAAGTTAAAGTGGATTCACGTAAAAATGATTGTGCTTAAAGCCAGGGAAAAAATAAAGCAAGCAAGCCACGGATGTAAAGGAAGCCACTTACAAAGAGCAGAGAGGCGGCTGTCCATGAAAGGACAACAGCAGCACGCACGCAAAAGAGCGATTTTTCAGAAATAAACGGACAAAGTTTTGTGTGTTTAAAGCCGCAAAAAAAAAAAAGCCAGCGAGCCGCGGAGCCAGCGAGGAGCAGAGACGGCTCTCCAGGAACCGGTGGTTCGGGTCTAACTGGTCTGGTGCATTACAGGTGGACAGCAGCCTGGCGCACAGTGCACAACTGTGGAGTGTCTATTTTTGGACTGCGTTTAAAAGAAAAATAAAAGAACGTACATCTTTAAATGCTGCTGTGAATCTGAATTGAAAACCCACACTTTAAAGGGACCAGGTGAGGGAGGGCTGGAGGTTTGGACCAAACTCATACCTAAACGTGCGCCAACATGGCGTTATCATGGCACTACGTGGCTTAATGTGGCCGATGCAAGCCATTCAAGGCTGTAATGATACATGGTCTTGGCTCACTAGAGGCTGCTACGTGGCACGAGGGGTACAGAGAGGCACATAGAGGCACCTTCATAGTGGATACATGATAGATGAAAACATGGGTCATTCTTGAAATAATTACCCCACACCCATTCATGGCACCTCCTTCAGCCTTCATTATTCGGTGGGACCGAGGCTTTACTTGTAGTTCCTAGGGTTTGTAAGAGTAGAATGGGAGGCAGAGCCTTCAGCTTTCAGGCTCCTCCTGTGGAACCAGCTCCCAATTCGGATTAGGGAGACAGACACCCTCTCTACTTTTAAGATTAAGCTTAAAACTTTCCTTTTTGCTAAAGCTTATAGTTAGGGTAGATCAGGTGACCCGGACCATCCCTTAATTATGCTGACTGCTGGGGGTTCCCATGATGGTTTCTTTTTATTCACCTCTTTTGCTCTGTATGCACCACTCTGCATTTAATCATTAGTGATTGATCTCTGCTCTCTTCTACAGCATGTCTTTTTCCCGATTCTCTCCCCTCAGCCCCAACCAGTCCCAGTAGAAGACTGCCCCTCCCTGAGGCCTGATTCTGCTGGAGGTTTCCTGTTAAAGGGAGTTTTTCCTTCCACTGTCGCCAAGTGCTTGCTCACAGGGGGTCGTTTTGACCCTTGGGGTTTTTCTGTATTATTGTATGGCTTTGCCTTACAATATAAAGCACCTTGGGGCAACTGTTGTGATTCGGCGCTATATAAATAAAATTGATTTGATTGATTTGTTGTGGGACTACTATAGGTGCAGTGATCGCTTCTTGGTGATGAGGCCACAGCAGATGCACACAAAATTAAGTCTTAATGGTGGTTCGGCCTAACCAAGAGAGGCCACTTGTTTCTGAGCAGTGGCGAGCGGTAGAGGATAAGCGCAGGGTTACAGCACAAGCTAAACACCTATGTGAGCAGTTTAAATGCAGTTATCGGGCTATGAATAGGATTTTAAAACTTCATGCAGCTCCTTTATGCACCAAATGTAAGCGCAGGCTAAACATCTAGAGAGAGACCGTTCATTATTGTTACAGCAGGACATGCAACTCATATCCAACATGAGTTATCTGTAACTATAAGATTCAGTGACTTTCTTCTTGGAATCTCCATGGAAATGTGAGTGTTCAGAATAGTAGTGCTGTGTGACTAAAGAGAGGCATCTTCTGTCACAGCACTTACAGGTAACTCCAGACTGTCTTGATCATCCTGGAGCTTATCAATGGGTGAGCCTTTGCCATTCTGGTTATTCTATACATTTGATGGTTTCCCGTTTTCTTCCACGTCTTTTTTTTTTGTCCATTTTAAAGCATTGGAGATCATTGTAGATGAACAGCCTATAACTTTTTGCACCTGCATACAAGTTTTACCCTCTCCAATCTACTTTTTAATCAAACTATGCTGTTCTTCTGAATAATGTCTTGAACGTCCCATTTTCCTCATCTTTCAAAGAAAAAAGCATGTTCAACAGGTGCTGGCTTCATCCTTAAATAGGGACACCTGATTCACACCAGTTTGTTCCACAAAATTGACACACTCACTGACTGTATGCCACACTATTATTGTGAACACCCCTTTTCTTTTTTTTTTTTCTACTACTAGCCCAATTTCATAGCCTAAGAGTGTGCATATCATGAATGCTGGGTCTTGTTGGATTTGTGAGAATCTACTGGTACCTTGTTTCCCATGTATAACAATATACTAAAAACCTGGATTATCTTTTAGTCACATAGCACTACTATTATTCTGAACACTACTGTATATAGCACAGAAATTAGGAAAAGTTATACACACACATACATATACGAGGGCTGTCCATAAAGTATAGGTCCTTTTTTTTTCAAAAACTATCTGGATTTGATTCGTTTTACGTCAGTCATGCTTGAACCCTCGTGCGCATGCGTGAGTTTTTCCACGCCTGTCGGTGACGTCATTCGCCTGTGAGCACTCCTTGTGGGAGGAGTCGTCCAGCCCCTCTTCGGAATTCCTTTGTCTGATCAAATTTTTCTAAACCTGTGAGAGACACCGAAGTGGACATGGTTCGAAAATTAAGCTGGTTTTCAGTGAAAATTTTAACGGCTGATGAGAGATTTTGAGGCGATTCTGTCGCTTTAAGGACTTTTCACGGTGCGAGACGTCGCTCAGCGCTCTCAGGCGGTATCATCAGCCTGTTTCAAGCTGAAAACCTCCACATTTCAGGCTCTATTGATCCAGGACGTCGTGAGAGAACAGAGAAGTTTCAGAAGAAGCGGTTTCAGCATTTTTATCCGGATATTCCACTGTTGGAGATTTTTTTAATGAAAGACGTGCGGACGGGTCTGCGCTGTCAGGACGCAGCCGGCGCCGTGCGGCGGCACAGGAAAAACACCTGTGTTGATGGCTTTCAGTGGAGTGAGTATATGAGAGATTGTTTAACAGCTGGACATGTTCCAACTGTCCTTAAGGCTTCCAACAGAGGTGTTGTCCTGTGGCGGAGCGTCGCGGCGGCTGTGTTTCCGCATGTCTTTCATTAAAAAAAATCTCCTTTAACAGTGGAATATCCGGATAAAATGCTGAAACCGACTTCTTCTGAACTTCTCTGTTCTCTCACGACGTCCTGGATCAATAGAGCCTGAAATGTGGAGGTTTTCAGCTTGAAACAGGCTGATGACGCCGCCTGAGAGCGCTGAGTGACGTCTCGCACCGTGGGAAGTCCTTAAAGCGAAAGTATCACCTCAAAATCTCTCATCAGCCGTTCGAGGGTTCAAGCATGTCTGACGTTAAAAACATGAATGAAATCCATATAGTTTTTTGAAAAAAATTAAAAAGGACCTATACTTTATGGACAGACCTTGTATACACACCATACATACACATATATATATACATATACACACACACCCTTCAAGATGTGAAACCCAATGCTTTTCCTTCATTCACATCTTCATATGGTGTGATACCACTGGTAAGTCTCACTGAAATCCAGCAGATTGAGAAATTGCATGTCAGATTGATACAGACCCTATGCTTTGCAGAAAGTATTAAAAAAAATTGAGTATTGCTGGACTGATAAGCACAAAGAAATGGTAGTCATTTTACTCATTACAAGGGGAGGACTGCATGATTCAACAAAAGTATCAAATAAGTAAACTTTATTTCCCAAATTTCAGAGAGTTGTCAATTATGGGAAAGGGGGAAGCAATTACAGTCAGGAATGAATAATCTGGCATTTTATATTGTCAAAACCTAACCTGTATTATTTCAAAAACAAACATGCACAACACAAGATGTAGCCACAACTGTATACAAAAAAAAATACAAACTAAAACTCAAAACTGCAGAGTATTTTGAAAGACGTTCTATAGCCACAAAATGGAATCATAAATTAAAAGCCCATCTTAAAAGTTAAGATTCCAATAGAGGAACAATAGTGAAGTATTCAGTAAGGTCTCTCTCTGCGGTCCAAGCGATGGTCCCTGAAGGAAATAAGACAACAAATCCTTTGTAAATAAAGTGCAGTGTAACCACATGCTACAATTTTACAAGTACAGATTTAGCCAGCATGTTTGCCAGAAGGAAATTTACTCAGGTCTACCTCATATCAATCTTTCCACCAGGTGGGCCCATTCCTCTTCCACCTCTCATACGGTCCATAGGTGGTCCTCCACGCCCAGCCCCACGGAACCCTCCTCTGTCCATTCCACCACGTCCTCTGAATCCACCACGTTCACCCCCCAGCCACCATGGAAACCACCTGGCCCTCCGGAACCTCATGGCCCACCACGGTCCATACCCGACCTCCACGCATTCCCATTCACCTCTGCCCTCGCTCACCACCTAAAATGATGTATTGACCAAGCTCATGCTGAAATACTGCAGTTAAACAAACCAGACAAAAGAAAAGTAGCTACTCCATACCTCCAGGAGGGAATGGAGGGCCACCACCCATGCCTTCTGGTCTGGGAGCTTTGCACTGGTTGCACTCCATCCTCCGGCAAAGTTCTGGTGCCACAACCCCTGCACAGAAATCTATACATTAGCCGCTTTATATTACACGCACAACCCAAATCTGAAAGTGCAGGATGAAACCAAAAATCCAATAAATGGAGTAATTCTTAAGCTTGGTTTGACTTCTGTCACTGCAGACAGTATGAACCCAAGATACAGTGCATCCAGGAAGTATTCACTGCGTGTCACTTTTTCCACATTTTGTTGTTAGTCTTACGCCAAAATAGATGAAATTCACCCCACCCCCACCCCCCAAACCCCTCAATTCTCCACAAAATACCCTATAATGACAACAACTCCAGATGTAGAGACACTGCCTTGGTCGGGGTCAGAGAACGGAGCAGAATAAACATGTTTAAACAAATAAACTTGTTTTGTCTGTGGGAGGAACATAAGGTCCCACAGTTGACAGTGCATGGCAGAGCACAAACTGGGCATGAAGTCAGGAATTGTCTGTAGACCTCCAAGACAGGATTGTCTCAAGGCACAAATCTGGGAAGGGTACAGACATTTCTGCTGCTTTTGAAGGTCCACTGAGCACAGTGACCTCCACCATAAGGACCTGGGGGAGAAAGGCCTTTGTAAGGGAGGTGACAAAGAACCTGATGGCAACTGCCAGCCAAACATTACTGTGTAGAAGTGGTTATTTGTTATTTATGTCTGATATAAAATGATTATTAGGTAGGTCATTATGTATATATATATATATATTTTTTAAGATAAGGACTTGTCTGTAATTGCAATCATTGTTGAAATCTGTAATTTATTTTGTATATGTGTGAAAGTTGAGCGGTTGTGGGAGTGTGTGTGTCTTGACAGTGTCGGACTGTATGTGTGGTACTGTTTGACTGAGTATTCCTTCACTGTATTTTATTTTGTAATGGGGACTGCAGATGGAAACTAGCTATTTAGCTACAATCTGGTACAGATCATCTTTGTTTTATGAGTTTAATTGTCTCTGTACATTGTGCCTTTCAAATAAAGGCGAGTAATAATAATAATAATAATAACTGTCAGAGCTCCAGCATTTCTCTGTGGAGAGGAGAATCTTCCAAAAGGACAACCATCTCTGCAGGAAACCACCAATTAGGCCCGTATGGTGGAGCGGCCAGGCAGAAGCCACTTCTTGGTGGCAGCATCCTGCGTGGGGATGTTTTTCAGCAGCAGAACTGGGAGATAGTTAGAACTGAAGGAAAGATGAACAGCAGCAATGTACAGAGACATCCTGGACAAAAACCTGCTCCAGAGTGCTCTTGACCTCAGACTGGGGCAACAGTTAATTTTTCAGCAGGACAATGACCCTAAGCACACAGCCAAGATATCACAGAGTGGCTTCAGGACAACTGTGAATGTCTTGAGATGGTCCCAGAAAGATTTTCAGACTTGATCGGATTGAACATGTCTGGAGAGATCTGAAAATGGCTGTGCAGACACACCCCATCCAACCTGATGGTGACAGAGGTGCTGCAAAGAGGAATGGCAAAAACTGCCCAAGATAGGCGCACCAAGCTTGTGTGGCATTCAAGAAGACTTGAGGCGTAATTGCTCCCAAAGGTGCATCAGCAAAGTATTGAGCTCAATACAGAAGGAGACAAACATTAAAGTTGTTGTTGTAGGTGGTAAAGAACAAACTTTTTTTTTTACATTGGTGTCAGATCCTGCCGGCCTCGACTCAGGCTCTTCTTGAAAAGTAAATTTTTGCTCTATTGTACCTGGCTATAAGGTAAATTGGCATAAATCAGAGGCTATGGCTGTATTCAAGTAGTGCAGGCAATTTAAGTGGCTTCCAACAGGCATGAAATATCTGGGTGTGAAATTATGCGCTAACCTATTAGAAATAATGCCAATCAATATGACTTCCCTCCTCACAAAAAAAAAAAAAAAAAAAAGCCTGAAAAAGTGAAAAATGTTGAATTTAACCCTTTGGGGGAAGGTTACACCACAAAATGGTTATTGCACCGCAATTCAATTATCTGTCAATGATGTTTCCAATTTCAATATCTGGAGAATATTTTAGACAATACAATCAATGGTAACAGATTATCTGTGGAATGGGGGAAAAAAAGAGGACAAATTACAGAAGTTTTAAATAATAAGAAGGGATGGCGGGTTGTCTGTCAAATGTGGCGCTGTACAACATTGCCTGAGATGAGCAAACTTGTGAATCACTGCAAGGGGGGGTGGGGTTACTGCTACCGATGGGTAGCTATTGAGCAAAGAGAATACCGCCCCCTTTAGTCCAGTTGATCTTCTGACACAAAAAAAAAAAAAAAAAAAAAAAAAATCCATGGAAAGGCCAAGAGCCTAATCCAATTTTGCAAAAATGTTAGAACTAAATTTCATAAACTTGTCAGGATTTCCCGTTATAAACAGTTTATTAATCACTTTGGAACAATCCAACAATAAAAATGGAATTCAAAGTTTTTTGGGCTTTCTGGCTGTCTAGGGCCATCAGAAGCATATCAGATCTTGTTGGTGACAAAACAGTCACTTACCTGGATTTCAAAACAAAATTTAACTTGAGAAATAAATCTGAATTTTGGAAATATTTGAATATATATATATATATATATATATATATAATAATAAGAAGTGGTTTTGAGTAAGATACTTAAGCAGACATCTGATCAATGTTGTACAGACTTGCCTTAAATTACTCCAAACGTTCAGCCTATATGTTTTTTAAAATGTCATCTAGAGCAATGTATGATAAAAGTGAGAGTGTAAGACTTGTTTGGAAGAGGGATCTGAATGAGGTCATTGATAAGGACTCATGGCATATAATTTCCTCTCTGGAATGGTTCACAGAAGCACGAGGAAAACTCATAAGCTTCTTCATAGATTTTATAATACACCTACATGAGGGTACATTTATTCATGCTGTGGGCTTGTCCTGTGGTTCAACCATTTGGAAAAGAATAATTAAAATATGAGGAATGGTTAGGTACATGCTTGCCTGAGTCTGCTCAACTTTGTCTATAGGGAGACAGATCCTGTCTTCCCAATATTGCCAAAAGTAGTAGTGCTTGGTCTTAACAGGATTTGTTCTAGCTGCTAGAATTATTCTTCAAAATTGGAAAAACCCAGAGGCTCCTGTCTTTAAGGAATGGGTTAATTCCATGATGGATATAGCTTCATATGAACTTTTGGTTGCCAAACTACAGAATCGCAAAGAATCATCCTTGCAAATCTGGGAAGTATTTAGCGCTTATCTAAGGAGTTAGACAAATTGTTGTATTCAGTTTAATTTGGTATACTTGTATTTTGGTTTTAACAAAGTATTGAGCAAAGAGTGTGATAACTTACATACATGCGATTAAAAAATCATTAATAAATCTGCGAAAACATTTATCATGTTGTCATTATGGGGTGTTGTGAGTATAATTGCCATTTTGAAATTAGGCTGTCAAAATTTGGAAAAAGCTAAACGCTGTGAATGCTTTCTAGATGCACTGGATTTAATGTGTGTCAACTTCATTTAATATATAGCCATTCCTGAAATGCAGGAATGGCTATATATTAAATGAAGTTGCACAAAACATGCTGTCTACAATGAAAGTCAGCTAATGCAAGAATCACTGGTTTATTTCATCTTCAGTTCTCATAACATGCCATCTTTACATCATTTAGGGCTGCATATAAAATTCAACTACAAAGATACATTGGGCTATATAAAGCAATACATACGGATTAGGACACTCCCAATCACCAGCTCTCTGCTGCATATTTGCTCCTGTAGGGCCACCTCTGTTCATTCCACGTGGACCTCCACGTGGGCCAAAACCACCACGGTCACCTCCACGCCCCATCATACCTGAGTAAAACAAGAATGCATCTCCCAAATTACAGTGAATGCAAAAACATCCAGAAAATCGTGACATTATGTTAAAGTGTTATTCACTGGTTGTGTCAGCATGATTTTACATGATGCTCAACTGCGGCAAAGCTCAGAATTTGGTGCTTACCTCCACGGCCCATCATACCATCCCTCATGGGCATGCCACCTCTCATCCCACCCATCATGGGCTTGCGGCGTGCCATGGACACCTTGAGCCTCCGGCCCTGAAACTCTTTCCCTAAAATTGAAGATAAATAAAATGAAAACTTATTTAAAAATGAATGTGATGAAATAAATATGCATTAAAGCTATTTTGGTCACACCTGACCTTACAGTCAAACAAACATACCATCAAAATGCTCCACAGCTGCTTTAGCACATGCTGGCTCCTCATAGGACAGAGTGGCATCTCCTTTGGGCTTCCCAGATTCTTTATCTGTGTAAATGTTAATGGCAGGCTGGCCAAGCCTGCGGTTCATCTTCAAGGAGGGGAAGAAGAGAGGAAGGAGGTCGTCTTAGTGTTCACATCAGTTTGGTTCTCAACTGATGAGTTAAGAACTATCTTACCCTGATTGTTCCACATGTTAAAGAACTCAGCCATCTCCTCCAGGGTGGCTTTTTCAGTCAAGCCTGTGATGTAAATAGTACTGTTCTCGGAGTCATCCTGCTCCTCAGGCCGTCCTAAAATAAATGCACAAAATTGTAATGCAACAAAATTTAACAGATACTGCTTGTTATTTACGAGTGACTGAATTTCTACTCACCATATCTCTGTCGTTTTCGCTGCTCATGGGTCCTATCATCCATGAATTGAAAGGAAAAGAAAAGAAGTCAGTGAGCATAAATCTATGCCAAGAGTTACTCCAGAGTACTATAAATTAGCAGACACTCCAGTACACTCACTGTTGGCCGTATTTTAAAGTTGAAAATGGCCCTAAGTACACTTGCAATGATATTGAATGGATATAACCTCAGACCCTTTGGCAAATGACTTATTTATGAAGCCTCTAAGACCAGTAAATCCTTTTAAAAACCCAGGAATTCAGGTTGAGATTTGGTAAAGCAGTAAAACATTTGATACCTCTTGTAAATGTTATTTAACCTGTTAAAACTCAGTCAAATCATAAGCAGTGACTGAAATGTACCAAGTACCCCAAAGAAAATGGTCTCAGGCATTGAAGGGGGTGAAAAAAATGTTTTTGATGTGTTCATAGTTTTTTTAATACACCACAATATAACACTGATGTGTATCTGCCTTAAAGCTTTGAGGGACCTAACCAGTGTAATACTCGTTAACTTACCACCGGGCTTATTGAAGCCACCTCTGTCTCAGCGCTGCTATGGGGGAATAAATGGAGATATGAAGGCCTTTTCCCTTTACAGCCACTTCCCACGTCTCGAACAAAGTGGCTTGGTTGAGGGTGTAATGAAAACATTTAAACTAACCCAACACACTAAACACCATTTAACCATGTAGCATTTCTTTGCTAAATGACCATGACCTTAGTGACAGTTGTTCAATGCTACATTACCAACTTTGTCACTGCTTTGAAAAATGACCAAAATCCAAACATTTACAAACAAGCAGGCTTCAGAGCATTGATCTATACAATTGTATCAAACATGTCTACAAACGTCAATGTTTATGGTAACATTACATTCTGACAGGAGTTACAGTTAGTCAGTTACACAGGGGTTGCACATTGTTTCCCCAATGAAACCCAGCAAATTTAGATTCATACTCAAAAGACATACTGTACATACACTGATACGCATGCAAGTGATTTAAAACTGGTTTAAAACAGGACTCTAGTCTATACAATCACCTGTAACGTTTATTCTGCATCACTCCAAATAAGATTTGGCATTTTTATTTCAAGTACCAGCCTTTAATTTTGGTATAAAAAGGGTATCAGATGACTAAATTAATTGCCTTTGGATATTACTTTAACAACAGGACGTGCTGGGAAGAAGCATTAGCTGCTGCCCACAGTAGAGTGAATAACCCAGGATTGTGAGTAAAGCGCCAGTAATTTCATAGTTTGGATGCTTCTGCATGTTTTGCTGAAGTGATACAAAGATTTCAGCAGTGAGATCTCCAATGTGGAAACAGACACAAGTGCAGTCAAGATACTAAACCACTCCAGACCATGATGAGTCACAAGCTGTATTTAAATGTCAAATGTTTTGCATAGTGTAGTGAACGTGGCATTTTCTTCACTCCTATAACAGGTTAATCTTTACACCATTCATAAAAATGCATCTTTGCTTCTTTAGCAAATTTATGTGCACCCCTGGTTATTGACATAAGAAATAAGGCATTTGAATTTTCACAAAGTATTGAATGACCACTTTCACCAGTTAGCTTTAAAAATAAACATTTACAGAAGATAAAATAAAGGAAAAATTCATAACATGTTACAAGGTTCCCATGACAAAATTACAGTGTCAAATATTCCCACGAAGCTGTAAAAAGAAAACACCACCATCCTCAGTTGTTGGAAAAAGAGGCCACACAGCGAATCTTTGTTTAAGCTCCCTCCTGCTGCTTAAGTTGCCGGCCTCTGTACAGAGTACAGAGACTTTTAGAGAATAGATGGTTTTAAATGGCTCTCACTGTTACCTGTACGGTATAAATGTGACAAAGCATGTTAAAAAGTGTTCAAAAATAATGTGAACAAACATTTGTATTCCAAACCACAACATTCAAACATTTCAAAATGACAACCTCCCACCTCCCACAAAACATAACATACCTGTGCCTTTTTAAAATTTGGGTCAAACTTTGTTGTAATATACTAAAAAACTATCTACAACAGTAAAGTTTTAATCCCCTATTGCTCCCGGTGTGTAGTGAGCGCCTTGTATGCAGCACCCTGACAATCGGGGTGAATGTGAGGCATAATTGTAAAGCGCTTTGAGCGTCTGATGCAGATGGAAAAGCGCGATATAATACAGTCCATTTACCATTTAAAGTTAATGACAAGTAGGATTTCTGTTATTTTATAAAATGACTGAAATTTAAGAAGTTTGTATTTGTGTGCAGGTGTACACTAGCTTGTAGAATGCGCTTAGTTTTTAAAAGGTTTTCTTTGACACATTTGATCTATTTTCTTTATCTTTAAAGAAATTATATATATATACATACATATATACATATATAAGCATCATTATGTGACATCTGACTGAGAAGTGATTACTTTCTATAACAAATTTACATAAAAATATTTAATGTTGCACATCACTAGAAATTCATTTGAGACTGTGTTTGAACCATTGTGTTTATATAAAACACCCCCTAAACCATTTAACAATATACTTGACCAGCTGAACACTGGTACCCCATGATACAAACGCCTTTAACTATAAAAATCCCTACTGGGAGAGTTCATGTCAGTGGGTCTCATTTTGAATTTGCCTCAATGCAGGCAAAATGGTTAATTTACACGTCAGGAATAAACAAGGGCTGGTAAAGAAATAGACTATTTTCTAAAAAGTAGTGATTTTTATTTATTTCACTTCTAAATTAGACTATACAAATATCAGGTATAATCTTTATTGGCAAATTAAAACAAAAGTGTACATACAACATGTACAATTATTCCACGCTAAATATAATGACGACAACTAACATGTCCCATTATCTGAATGGAGATTCTCAGTTTGGAAAATGTTCTTGTCCATTATTTGAAAGCATTTTATTCCTAGTAAGTCCATTTGGCTGCTTCCTTGTTTTGCACTCTGGGTCACCACAGCAAATCCAAGGTGGATCTGCATGTTGAATTGGCACATTTAGCCATATGCACTTACAGGCTGCAGCTTTAAGGCTTCCTTATTATAAGAAGTCTTAAGTTTTTAAGCACCAATTTCTAAAAAGATCATTTTTGATGTCTTTTTGATTTGTTTTTTGCAGCTGATTTGAATCAGACCAGCTTGGGATAAACTGTAGATGTCATTATTTAAAACTGCTGCTAGAGAAAAAGTATCAAGTGCAACTTCAGTATTCAAGAATGACATGTCTACACAGCATCTTTTCAATAGCCCCGCGAAGCACCATCATCTTTAGAAGCCACACTGAAATTAGATTGAGTACAACAATAAAACCCAGGCTGATTTCAAAAAAGCCTTCAGAAAGTCGATCAAAACACCCACCAATTGAGTATGCTTAGCATCTATGTGCAGAGCATGATGAGCTGATTGGCAATGGTTTCCGTCCTCGAGTTGGCAGAGTAAAGGTATACTTCAAAAGACCTCTGTAAACCTGTCAACAATAATTACTTTTCAATAATGTTTCCAACCTTTGTATTTCCCTATTGTTTACATGTTGCCAACATGATGCCAGAATAAAAAGCATCACTTTCATGACCATAAGATTTGGCATGGCACCTGAGCCTTCTCCCACAGAGAATAACCAATCAACAGGAATATTTTAAACCGCTACCGTTTTTCACCATGGGCAGATGTCAACAGATCCACACAAACTGCCCCCCCCCCCAAAACCACTTAATGCTAAAAGGCATTTATACATACATCCAGCCAAAAAGTTTACACAAGTCCAAATTAATTTTTATTCAAGTAAGGCACTTGCAAGAATTTGATCCCCAGCACTGTTGAGCAATTCATCGTGCCAATGTGCCCCGCTTTGTCCCGCTACATAAAATAATTTCGTAGCCGATGACGCATTTGCTCTCAGAACTTTGCTAATGAAAGCATTCTCTCATCACTCCCAGAATCAGAGACATTATCTACAGCTACAGATAGTCTCTTACACGTGTGCGGTATAGAACACATTTGGAATCTTGTCTCAATGTAATCATCATAATATATATTGTAATTTAAACAGTTGCATTTTCATTCCTTGTTATGAGTCACATATTGTATCTGTAAAGTTATGTTTATTACAGATGTAACTAGGGATGGTATTGATAAGATTTTATTGATATTGATGCCATTATCGATTCTGCTTATCGAACCCCTTATTGATACCTCTTGTGAATTTTGTACTAAAAGTAGGCTTTACAGGTTTTCTATGCATTTTATTGAGTCTTAAAGTAAATAAATATGAAATTGGTCACTGTATCCTTGATCTCTGGACATAAATAAAACAAAACAGTGTTCGCTTTGAAGTTATTAATTCCGAATGGACTCCATCGTTCTAACCTTGTCCTCAGGCATGCAAGCACAGTTTGTTTTCATGTACATAGTTTTTCTTATCATCCACAGACATTTCTGTTAGCCTTGGACATTTATGTATGGTGTGATTTTCTCCACAGCAAATGCACTTGCTTGTGCTGGAGTTTTGTGGCGGTATGTCTCTTTTCTTTTGCTTATCAGTGTCTCTTATCTTTATTTCCTCTATGTCAGACTTAGCTGTGAAGGTTGCAGTGTCTGAAGCCTTTACACGGGTGACAAAGGCATTTGCTTTGTGCGTTTTGTTTCTCTTGCTAGGATTTCTGCAGGTGGCTTTAAAGCGTGTAAGGACGACACTGGTTACAGGCTATGCGTGCCTCCTTAGAGATAAAGGAGGCAAAGTCTTTAAAGCTTGGATAGTTCTCACTTTTATCCAGCTGTTCTGTTACATAGCGATTCCACCTGGACGTTATCCAATCTGGGAGTTTGACCAACAACTTCTGGTTCTCCTCACAATCATCTAGCACTTGTAGACCTTTTATGTGAGGCATGGCATTGCTACATGTTTGCAGGAAATCACTGAATTCTCTCAGTTTGACATACTCTTTTCCCCCGATTTTTGGCCATTTGTTGAGTTTCTCTCTGAAAGCACGTTGCACTACAAATGAATGACCATATCTTGCATTGAGCCTATCCCATGCTTCCTTATAGGCTTCCTCATCTTTACGGTAGAAACTACCTTCAAGAGTAGATTTAGCTTCTCCTGCTATGTATTTTTGCAGATAAAATAGCCTGTCTGCAGGATTTGAGCATCGTCTCTCTATTAGAGCCTTAAAACTTGTGCTCCACTCTATGAACTTTAAAGGTTCACCGTAAAACACAGCAGGCTCTGGGGCAGGTAACCGAGTGAGAGCTATTGACTCTTGAACCATCTGTACAATGGCTGACTCATTTTTTGTGACTGGCTGATCATCACGTTCAATGTAAGAGGTGGACAGCGTAGGGCTTACTTGCCGTGTGCACATCTCTCACTTTTTTCTTTAATCTCCTCTTCTGTGTAGACTTTCAGCTTTGCCTGCATTACTTCAATGTCTCTTTGGTTTTCAAGTTTTTTCAATTGTTGACGATGAGCTTCAATAGCTTCTTCCAATTCCATTTCGGCTTTCTTTGCAGCTAGTTGTGCGGCCGTCTCCGCTCTCTTGTTTGAGATGCTAGGTGACTCAGAGAGATGGTCAGAATGAAGGCTGTGTGTAGTTACTCTGGAAGCAGTAGATCCATATATTGATCTGGCATATTCGTTATCAAGGAGCATACGTAATCTTGCCTTTTCTGCTACAGCATCAAACCCATTTCTTCTTCTATTAGTCGTAGTCTCATTAACCGCACCAAGTCCAAAGTTACAGCAGAGCATGCATCAACTTTCCTCCGAATTTCTTGACTTGGGACGGCTTGCCTTCTAATGTTGTCATAGGTTTCTTTCAATTCGGAATCAAGCATTTCAACATCATCCATCATGTCACACAAGTCCTTTCCTGAGCATGCTTCCTTTAATCTTGTGCGAGTATCTCTTACTTTAGTTTTCCACTTGTCATAGAGTGATTGGAACTTCTTTTGCTTTTGGTCTAACTCCTGTTCCTTGAGTTCTGCATTTTAGGTGTAAAATGTCTTTCACGGGAGGATTTTCTTATTTCTCTTCCAGACTGATCAGTTATAGCATACATTTCCTTTGGTCTTACAGCTGCCTCTGTATGTACTTCCCCTTGTTCTTGGGGCTCATGGTCGAATTGGTTATCATTTTGTAACAAGGAATTGTCACTGTCAAGGAACACTCTGGGGGGAAAGGGCTGTGGGTCCATCTAGCCATAGACGGCCGGGGCTGGGTTCCGTTGGTCATGAGGGGGGGCGCCTCCTGGGGTTGATGGAACGGTCCTCTGGGAGGCGCTGGGCGTCCCCGTGGGTGACTTTGGATCCCAGAGGGACCTCGGCTGTGGTTATTACTCCTGGAGCTGGCGGGATGTCCTCTGGGGGGTGTTGGTCCCTACATGTCGTTGGGGGGGGGGGGGGGGGGGGGGTGTTAGCATTTTTTTTTGCAGGCTTAAGTTTGGGTTGTTTTTCTTTTCTCCTCTTCCCAGGGTTTGATGGGACGGTCCTCTGGGGAGGGGGGGGGTGGTTTGGTTGTTTGTGTTTGTCTTTTTTGTTTTATGACTAATCAGACTTTAAACATGGTTGGACAAAGGCTGACCGCACAGGTTCAAGAACTCCTGGTCACACCTGTGCAAATTGACTGACAGAAACAAGGGCAAAGATGCAGTCAGAGGAGAAGACGTCAACCGTTCTGTTAGATGAAGATTCTGTTGGAAGATGAACGCAGATACGGTTTCCAGCCATGGTCCCTGGAGGGGGGTGTTTCTCCCTGGGCCAGGTTTGTGTGGTCGCGGGAGGCTTCCCGTGAGGGTGGGGTGCTGTTGTATGGCTGGGGGTGCTGGCTGCCTTTTGTTTCTGTCTTCTGTTCTGTCTTTTGTTTTTCCTTCCAGGTGGCTTGCATTCAGGACTGAGTGGCTGTGTGGCTGAGCTATCAGGACCTCACCCTGATCACCTGAGGTTGGTCATGTGCAGCTCGTCAGGACTCACAGCTGTGGTGCACCTACATGGATTGGGCATGGTTGCATTTAAGGCTGGAGTACACAGTGTGTATTTGCCAGAGACTTGACCTTGTGACCAGACAGGTGAGATCGTTCGTCTCGAGAGCCATCTCATCATCCATGGATGCAGAGACCGTACCAGGTTGATGCTATGGTCTGTGAAAGAGGAGGGGGTGACAGTCTCACACTCGTCAGCACACTTCCTGAGGTACGTTAGGTTTTGTGACTAACATTAGTACAGTCAGTAAATGTGGTGTCCCTCACACCTTATTATATTGAGCTGTTATGTTAGTCGTTTAATCAGCTTCCACTGCAGTGAAGAATGTGAACTGGGTGTTCCATGCCTGCAGGGTGGGAAGCTGATTAGTGATTAAGCCAGGAAGTGTTTGCTGTTTATGTACACCTTTGAGTGGTCTCTCTGTGTGTGGAGTGTGGATTCACATAATGGTTTCTTCTTTCACAGACTCGGTTTTGTCGCGGCCACCTGGGGGGTGTCGGCGGGGTCCTTGGGTCCGAACTGTTTCTGGCTCCGGACCGTTTGTGCTGCTGGGAGCACACCGTCATTCCACCATGCCAGACCGCGCACTCATTTGTTATATTGTAGCACTCACTGTTATGTTATTAAATTCAGTTATCCTTTGTACCGTGCTCTGCTTATTTCATACTGGGTCCTTCAAACGCTGGTCGGTTCTCCGTCCTGCGTCCGACACATAACATAAGCTCTAATGTGATATTTATGACTTATAAGTTATAATGCTTATACTGTTCAGTGTTCAGGTGTAATTGAATGAGAGAATGAGGCATTCACACACTAAATCTGTCTTTAAACAGCTCAAGAGTTGACATTTGTGTCATACTTTTAACTTAATATTGCAAAGAACTGGAAGACATTTAATATATTGAATTATCTGACTATAGAATTGTCATCTGATATAGAATATTACAGATTTACAGTCCAGTAACTATGTTTTTCTTAAAAATATGGGAAGGAATATGGGTCATTGCCCACTGGCGGCCCAAAGAAATGGTATGGCCCCAGGCCCTGGGAAGTCTAAATCCGGCACTGCCGCCCCGACTGTGCGTAAACAAATGACACCATAGCGCACACCGCAGCCAAAGAACTGTCCCCAGAGGAAAACATAAAAAGGCGAGAAGTGTGTTTGTTGGTCCCAATATGGATATTTCGGCTGATTTTCTCATGGATAGTACGACAATGAACAGCGCAGCCAAGCAGCCAGCTTGATGAGGACGAGCTGCTGAATTCGGAGAGCCAGCGAACGACCAAAAGTTAAAGTGAGCCAACTTGTTATGTATGCGTTATGTGTTGTGTATCTCAGTAAAGCGATAATAATGCAAATAACATGCTTTACGTTCATGCCCAGTCGCCCTAAACATTCTGCTAACTTGGGCGAATATCGGTCCTTTGGGCGACTGGGCAATGAACGGAGGGACTCAGAAAATGCATACCGCACGACAACAGCATGTTATTGTATTAGTATAGTACTGTTATTAAGGGCTTGTGTGTTTATATGTGTACTTCAGCGGGGAGCGAGTTGGCACAGTATCTGCCATGTGGATTGTAGTGGTGGGCCCCTGTTTGGACCAAAAGCCAGATTTTTGTTCCAGTCCAGCCCTGGTCTTCAGCGTTTTGTGTAATAAATAAATTTAGAGGAATTTTTTTTCCATCAATAAATCAAATGGTAACTGAGACTGCATATTTATAGCGCTTTTCAAACTGCATCAGACACTCAAAGTGCTTTACAGTAATGCCTCCATTCACCCCAATGTTAGGGTGCTGCCATACAAGGCGCTCACTACACACTGGGAACAACTAGGGATTAAGGACCTTGCCCGAGGGCCCTGAGTGATTTTCTGGTCAGGCTGGGATTTGAACCAAGGATCCTCTGGTCTCAATGTCAATGCTTAGCCACGAGACCATCACCTTCCCAAATCTGATTTGCACATAAAATGCACCTTATAACAAGGGCCAAATAATTCCATATTTTCTGGGATTGCCCAAATATCTCCCCCTACTGGACAGATGTGATTAAAACTGTGCAACAAATCATGAGGCAACTTTTGGAGGAGAGCTTCGGTGTGTTTTATTTGGGCAACATCCCAGCTGGATCGGATTAAAAAAAAAGAGATACCTTTTGCAAATATTACAGGCAGCCTGCAAGAAGGGCTGCAACATAGAACTGGCTGAGGCTTGAGTCACCAACTCTTTCCGACTGGATGGACAGTGTACATGAACTTGATGCTATGAAGCGGATAACCTACTGTCTCAGACGTTCCTTTGAAAAATGTGACAAATATTAGGAAACAACAGAAATATTTTCTTGACTTGTAATGACATTTGATTTTTTTTTTTTTTTTTTAAACTTGTGGAATATGCAGGCTCGGCACCAGAAAAAAAATATTAAGGGGGCGATGAGTTTATCACAGGGGGTGGGGTCGCCCCCCCAAAAAAAGTGCGCACCGGAGGGTACGCATGCCTCTGAGCGTGCGTAATGAATTGGGTGCGCTCCTGGAAAGCTCATGTATTTAGGCTACACCGTTGTAAGAGACTGACTGATTAAGAGTAAAGAGTGATGACAGTATTTTTAATTATTATTTGAACGTATAGACCCTCGGTCAAGTGATCTCCTGCATACCACAAAACCAAACCAACAACTGATCTGAGAAACGACACGAGACAGTAGATTAACCCCACATACAGCCCTCCATCACAAGCGCAAACACAGCGCAGTTGGGCATGACAGTCACACAACGGGTCAAAGATAAACCTTTCATGTACATATATTTACAACAATACATAACTTTAATATCTGTCATTGCGGGCGACTGGCCGTGAACGGAGGGACTAAGAAAATGCATGCCGCACGACAACAGCATGTTATTTGCATTATTATCACTTTTTACTGAGATACACAACACGTAACGCGTACATGAAAAGTTGGCTCACTTAACTTTTGTCGTGTCGGCTAGCTGGTGCGCGCTGCTCTCGCAATTTAGCCAGTGCATCCTCATTAACCTGGCTGCTTTAGCTGCTGTTCATTGTCGTACTATCCATGAGAAAATCATCCGGAATATCCATATTGGGACCAAAACACACCTTTTCGCATTTTCATCTTTCCTCTGCAGAGAGTTTTTTTTTTTCCCCCTCTGCGGACAGTTCTTGGGCTGCACATTATTTGGTTTGTCGGACATTTGGTTGATTTATTACGTCCGCCAGGGAATGTAATAAAATTGCCTGAGTTTATTTATTTGTTCTGTCTGTTAGCAGGATTACGCCAAAACTACTTAACAGATTGTGATGACATTTTCACCACCAATAAATATTAGGCCACGGAAGAACCCATTAAAGTTGGAGTTGATCTGTACTCTAGATCAAGTTTCACTTTATATAGGCTTTGAAGGATTAGCAGTTTAGCATTATGTCAAAACTACTGCACAGATTTTGATGAAATTTAACACATAATACATATTAGGCCATGGAAGCACTCCATCAAATTCTGGGGGTGATCTGGGTCTGAATCCAGATTCTGGATCAAGATTTCACTTTATATAGTTTTGAATTACGTTAAAACTACTTCATGGATTCGCCCATTGATTAGGCCATGGAAAACTCCATGGAGATGATCCAGATGCGAATCCACATCCAGATTCTGGAGCAAGACTTATATACCCTTTGAAGGATTACATCAAAACTACTTCACAGATTCTCACCAAATTTTCACCACAGCAATCTTATTAGGGACATAGAAGACCCCATTAAATTTTGGAGGTGATCCGGATCTGGATTGGCAGATTTCAGAATCTGATTGCTGTTGTTGTTTCGTTCTATGTAAAACTGAAACGTAATAAAAATGTTTTAAAAAATATCCTCCTCATTACCGTCACTAGTTATTTCATTAAATTAATACTGAACTGTACTGAACCATTTTTGTGTAAAATTGTGTCCATTACTATTAGTCATTTTTTGGGGTATTCTATCGTTTTCACATTTGATGTGTGGATTTGACGTACTACCGGCAATGTGAACAAAGCTCCTGCTGCGGTTGTACAGGGACCAGATAGCCCTTAGCAAAGAACCCCGTACTCCCGGAGCACCCCCCACAGGGTGCCCCGAGGGACACGGTTGAACGCCTTCTCCAGATCCACAAAGCACATGTGGACTGGTTGGACGAACTCCCATGAACCCTCGAGCACCCGATGGAGGGTGTAGAGCTGGTTCAGTGTGCCACGACCAGGACGAAAACCACACTGCTCCTCCTGAATCCGAGGTTCGACTATCAGTCGAATTCTCCTCTCCAGTACTCTGGAATAGACCTTACCGGGGAGGCTGAGGAGTGTGATCCCCCTGTAGTTGGAACACACCCTCCAGTCCTCCTTCTTAAACAGAGGGACCACCACCCCGGTCTGCCAATCCAGAGGCACTGTCCCCGAACACCACGCAATGTTGCAGAGGCATGTCAACCAAGACAGTCCCGCAACATCCAGAGACTTAAGGTACTCAGGACGGATTCCATCCACCCCAGGAGCCTTGCCACCGAGGAGCTTTCTGACCAATTCTTGACTTCGACCTGGGTGATGGATGAGTCCACCTCCGAGTCCCCAGTCTCTGCTTCCTCTTGGAAGATGTGACAGTGGGATTGAGGAGATCCACGAAGTATTCCTTCCACCGCCGACAACATCCCCAGTCAGGGTCAATAGCTCCCCACCGGCACCATAGACAGTGCCGGTGGAGAGCTGCTTCTGCCTCCTGAGGCGTCGGATGGTTTTTTCAGAATTTCTTTGAGGCCGACCGATAGTCCTCCATGGCCTCCCCGAACTCCTCCCAAACCAGAGTTTTTGCCTCTGCAACCGCACAGGCTGCAGCACGCTTGGCTTGCCGGTACCTATCAGCTGCCTCCAGGGTCCCACTTACCAACAAAGACAAGTTGGACTCCTTCAGCTTGACGGCATCCCTTACTTCCGGCGTCCAGACATGGGGTCAAATACTTTGCATTGTATTTAAATAAAAATACTTTAGATTTTCAAATTCCAAATACTTTGTACTTTTTCAAATACAAATACTTTATATTTTGAGAATTTCAAATACAAATACTTTCTATGAACTATAAACAACAAATCAACACAAAAACTGATAAACCGGTGACAATTTATTGTGAAAATAGCATGACCAAATACTATTGATAAGTAAAGGATTGAATGTTTTATCACAAATTCACTATTATAATATCACAGGCAATAATCAAACTATCACAATCTATATTCAACACGGTATCACAGAGATTCCCAAGTTTGAAAAGTATTTAAAAAAGTTATTTGTAAAAGTATTTGGAAATACTGTTGGGAAAGTGTAGTGACACGGACCCACAACAGGGGGCGTAAATGAACGGACAATGAAAGAGTCCAATATGAACACTTAACTGTTGTGAAAGAGCACAACCAAAACACAGAGGATTACAGAATTTATGCAGTCAGTCAGTCCACAAAGGTGACGTGTGGGCAGGCTTGAGGATAGAAGACGTCTGTCCTGAGAAGAACCGGAACCACACGATTTCCTCCGCCACCGAACCTGGAGAATACTAGCGCCGCCAAGTCCCGAGTTCCCAGGTGGCCACCGTCTCCGAATGTCGGATCTGGTACTGCTGGCGAGGAGCCAAAACAGTAAGATGTGGGTGCGTGCGCACCCAGTAACAACAATGGTGGGAATACCACCTCCACCTCTAATCCAGAAAACTGGCACGTGCAGTAGTAGTGAGTACTTATCAACAGTTTGGCGTGGGGGAGCGAAGACGTCAGCTCTCCACGTATCACAAACTCAGCCTCCAGCTGCGAGCACTCACAGAACTGACTGCAAACAATACAGAAGCAAACATTGTCTGAAAAGACAAAAACAACGGCTGAGAAAGTTACCTTCACAGGTAGATGATATCTCGGCAACGAGGTGGAGATGACGTCCGGTTTTTATGGAGTGGAATGATGAAGTGAAGATGGGTGACAGCTGTCATGAGATAATGAGTGACAGCTGTCACCCCCGGCTGTGTCCGTGGCGGCAGCGCCCTCTCGTGCCTGAAGCCTGCACTTCAGGCAGGGCGCCCTCTGGTGGTGGGCCAGCAGTAACTCCTCTTCTGGCGGCCCACACAACAAATACTTTGGATCGGCGATGTATTTGAAATACAAAAACAAATACTTTGAATTCAAAATCAGAAAATACAAATACTCCGAAAAATGTATTAAAGTATTTTCAAATACAAATACTTTTGTATTTGGCCCCATGTCTGCCGGCGTCCACCACCGGGTCCGGGGATTGTCGCCTCGACAGGCACCAGAGACCTTGCGACCACAGCTACCAGCAGCCGCATCGACAATGGAGGTGGAGAACATGGTCCACTCGGACTCCATATCTCCAACCTCCCCCGGGATCTGGAAGCTCTCCCGGAGGTGGGAGTTGAAGACCTCGCTGACACAAGGTTCCGCCAGTCGTTCCCAGCAGACCCTCACAATACATTTGGGCCTGCCAGGTCTGACCGGCTTCCTCCCCTCCCAGCGGATCTAACTCACCACCAGGTGGTGATCGGTCGACAGCTCAGCTCCTCTCTTCACCTGAGTGTCCGAGACATGTGGCCGAAGGCCAAATGATACGACTACAAAGTCGATCATCGATCTCCGGCTCAGGGTGTCCTGGTGCCATGTGCACTTATGGACATGCTTGTGTTCGAACATGGTGTTCGGGATGGACAAACTATGACTAGCACAGAAGTCCAACAACTGAACACCACTCAGGTTCAGATCGGGGAGGCCATGCTTCCCGATCACCCCCCTCCAGGTCTTACTATCAAATGCAACTATTGGTAATTTTTTAAAAGTAGGTCAAGGTCACCGGCCTTTGAACCCATGCGAAGTACTCCTCCAAGGTATGTACCCACCAAATATGAAGTTTTTGCGAGTAATAGGTGCCAAGCTACGTTGCGCCGAATGAATTACAGACAGAAGGACAGACAACCTGGATGCTATATGCCTCGCAAGCGCCGCACAGAGAAAAAAAAAAAAAAAAATTAACACCTGCCTTAAATAAGCACAGGACATTATGTGCATTAAAAAGAATTACATTTGGTTAAGTCACTTTTCTTCCCCAAGTCCACTGCACAGTGGCATGTTCAAGCCTGATTTATAATTCTACAACTTCGTGGCCATGCAAGGACATCGTGGGCCTGACCCTTTTAAAGTTGTAAGTCATGTTGGTGGCTGTCATCTTGTCCTAACAGTAGGGGTGTGACATGAGCATGCTACTTTGTACAATCACAAACCTCCAAACAAACAGTACAGTAGTGTTCAGAATAATAGTAGTGCTATGTGACTAAAATGATTAATCCAGGTTTTGAGTATATTTATTATTGTTACATGGGAAACAAAGTACCAGTAGATTCAGTAGATTCTCACAAATCCAACAAGACCAAGCGTTCATGATATGCACACTCTTAAGGCTATGAAATTGGGCTATTAGTAAAAAAAAAGAAAAGAAAAGGGGGTGTTCACAATAATAGTGCATTCAGTCAGTGAGTTCGTCAATTTTGTGGAACAAACAGGTGTGAATCAGGTGTCCCCTATGTATTCTCTTTGAAAGCCTGAGGAAAATGGGACGTTCAAGACATTGTTCAGAAGAACAGCGTAGTTTGATTAAAAGGTTGATTGGAGAGGGGAAAACTTATATGCAGGTGCAAAAAATTATAGGCTGTTCATCTACAATGATCTCCAATGCTTTAAATAGACAAAAAACCAGAGACGTGTGGAAGAAAATGGAAAACAACCATCAAAACGGATAGAAGAATAACCAGAATGGCAAAGGCTCACCCATTGATCAGCTCCAGGATGATCAAAGACAGTCTGGAGTTACCTGTAAGTGCTGTGACAGTTAGAAGACGTCTGTGTGAAGCTAATTTATTTGCAAGAATCCCCCACAAAGTCCCTCTGTTAAATAAAAGATGTCCAGAAGAGGTAACAATTTGTCAAACAACACATCAACTGGCCTAAAGAGAAATGGAGGAATATTTTGTGGACTGATAGAGTAAAATTGTTCTTTTGGGTCCAAGGGCCGCAGACAGTTTGTGAGACGACCCCCAAACTCTGAATTCAAGCCACAGTTCAGAGTGAAGACAGTGAAGCATGGTGGTGCAAGCATCATGATATGGGCATGTTTCTCCTACTATGGTGTTGGGCCTATATATCGCATACCAGGTATCATGGATCAGTTTGGATATGTCTAAATACTTGAAGAGATCATGTTGCCTTATGCTGAAGAGGACATGCCCTTGAAATGGGTGTTTCAACAAGACAATGACCCCAAGCACACTAGTAAACAAGCAAAATCTTGGTTCCAAACCAACAAAATTAATGCCTCACAGATGTGAAGAAATCATGAAAAACTGTGGTTATACAACTAAATACTAGTTTATTGATTCACAGGATTGCTAAAAAAGCAGTTTGAACATAATAGTTTTGAGTTTGTAGCATCAACAGCAGATGCTGCTATTATTGGATTTGTGAGACTCTACTGGTACCTTGTTTCCCATGTAAGAAATATACTCAAAACCTGGATTAATCTTTTAGTCACATAGCACTACTATTATTCTGAACACTACTGTAGATGCAATTTCCCTCCAGGAATTGTGGGTCATTTGAACGCCTTTTTCCGACTGTTGTAAAGTTGGTCACATTTGTGGACTTTTCTGCCAAACAGTACACATCTAATCCATGATCCAAATGTAATCATGTGCGCACTGCAAAAACTTACCAATTACCGCCATTGTGGTCTGTCATTTAGGAAGTGCACATCTGGCTCCGGAGAGGGTTTGTAGCCACACAGAGCGTTCACCACACCCAGAGATGTGTGAAACTAACACATTATGCCACAGGCAGCATTTTGTTAATAATCGCCCACCTTGAATAAAGGCCTGCCTTGTTTTGGTACTGGGTCTGAGCACTTCAGGAAAAATAGAGGCTCAGGTTTTGAATCAAAGAAATGTATGAAAAATGTCTTCAAAAGTGGACTGTTAATCAAGGGGTGTTGTGAATGGCACTCCCTCCCCCACAACACCCTCTTTCCATCTAGATTCACCCTGACTTGCAGTCTGAGCAGGAACAACCAAGAACTTGCACATTTACGTGGAAAACGCAACCTGATTGAGAGGTAAGATTTTATGAGCATACTGTACATCATGCCATTGTCTGGAAGAGATTTTAGGCATATTTTCGTAAGAAAAAAAAGTTTGTTAGTGTGTCACAGGTCTGCAGCTGTTTTTAATTTGACCACAGGGAGGACACTCAGACTTTGAAAGAAAAGTATGTTTGTAAACTTGTGGACACACAGAAACAAAACATTCTAAAAATAGGTTTTTAAAAACATTTTGAAGGTGGCACAGATGTGTCCCAAGGATGCAGTATTTTTAATTTTTTTAATCTTGCATCAACGCTACGTTTTGGCAGCCCAATAGACAGAAATCTGTCTTAACAACATAACTTCAGGTTTATCCTCCATCTACATATGTCCAGGAGTATAAGCCATTACGTTGTAATTTAAAATGACAAAGTAAATGAAACAAATGCCTGGAAGTCCAAAACCCAGTTTGACATTTTACTCCAGACCATGTGTTGGCAAATTAGGTGATCTTCATTTCAACTGTTGAATATGCAATTATAATGTACAGGGATGAGATTGGCAAATTCGATTTTCAGAGGAAAATAAGCCAGGGTCCAGGGTGGAGCCCTGGCCAGGGGGTCGGGGACAAAGTCCCCCTGAAGCCAAAGCATTTTTGCTGTTTTAAAACATGTAAATTGCACTAAAATGATATTAAAAACTACTATAAATGCCAGGTGTTCATATCTATAATTCAAACTGTAAACCCTTACTAAGACCATCTACTGTACATGTGTATTTTTGTGACCAAAATATTTTTTCATAACTAGACTTACTTGATTTGCAGCATTCTCCACTTTCACCATGGCACACTTGTCAACAAACATACATGTAAGGGCGGGAGAAACGCATATATAACCTTTGCGCTGATTGGTCATAAGCTTTGTAATAACCAATGAAAATGTGCGTAAGTAATAGCTTCGATTGCGCTTCGATACCGTCTCGGTTTTGATGATTTGTTGGAGGGAAAACTACTGAATATTGGAAGTTGAAAGACGCATTGTTACGCAGATGATACCCAGCTTGATCTATCCATGAAGCCAGAGGACACACACCAGTTAGTTAAACTGTAGGAATGTCTTTCAGACTTAAAGACATGGATGACCTCTAATTTCCTGCTTTTAAATTCAGATAAAACTGAAGTTATTGTACTTGGCCCCACAAATCTTAGAAACATGGTGTCTAACCAGATCCTTACTCTGGATGGCATTACCCTGACCTCCAGTAGTACTGTGAGAAATCTTGGAGTCATTTTTGATCAGGATATGTCCTTCAATGCGCATATTAAGCAAATATGTAGAACTGCTTTTTTGCATTTGCACAATATCTCTAAATTAGAAAGGTCTTGTCTCTTATTTCTTCTAGGCTGGACTATTGTAATTCATTATCAGGTTGTCCTAAAAGTTCCCCGAAAAGCCTTCAGTTAATTCAAAATGCTGCAGCTAGAGTACTGACAGGGACTAGAAGGAGAGAGCATATTTCACCCATATTGGCCTCTCTTCATTGACTGCCTGTTAATTCCAAAATAGAATTTAAAATTCTTCTTATAAGGTTTTGAATAATCAGGTCCCATCTTAGCTTAGGGACCTCACAGTACCATATCACCCCAATAGAGCGCTTCGCTCTCAGACTGCAGGCTTACGGGTCGGTCCCACCGAGTGGAGGAGGAGTTAAGAAGGAGCCACGCACCCTGTTTTTTTGTTTCGTGAGCTATCGTGGCATTATAGTGGCTCAGAGTGGCTCTTAGAGGCATTATCTTCAGTTAACGAGGCTCCTCCTGAGCATGGCGCTAATTTCAAGATGTTCAAAATTTAGCAACAACAGCGTGGCACAGTTTGTGTTCGAGTTACTTCGACGGCTTAGAGGCATTTCCGTGGTGCTTACGAGTCTGCAAAAAGTCCATTATCTGTGCGCCTGGCACCTTTGCAGGACCTGAGAGGCTATTTTTGGAGCGGCTCCTCCTCCTGTGCACACAGTTGCACCTGCTCTGTGCGCTGGACTCTATATTTTGTAGTGGATTGATCATTTTCTGCCAAACCTTGGATGTTGAAAACACTTCTAATCACTTCTGGCATCACAGAGGACTGCTTCATCTGGACACTTTTTTTCCTCTTTCCTGCTCCATGTGGGATGTATTTTGAACAGCTTAAGGTAATTATTTTTAATGTTTGAAGACATAACACAAAGTTAAAAGTTGTATCATGGTGACTTCTAAGCTGCGGAATAAATAAATAAATATATAGAAAATGATCCACAGGTGTATATAATAAAACGGCCACCTCATTCTAAATACAGAACGGCACCGCACCGAAGAGTGCTTTTGCAGAAATAAACGGACGAACACAGTCAAAAGTGGATTCACATTGTAAAAATGATTGTTTAAAGCCAGGGAAAAAAAATAAAGCCAGCAAGCCACGGATGTAAAAGAAGCGCGGCTGTCCATGAAAGGACAACAGCAGCGTGCGCGCAAAAGAGCGCTTTTGCAGAAATAAACGGACGAACACAAAGTTAAAGTGGATTCACGTAAAAATGATTGTGCTTAAAGCCAGGGAAAAAATAAAGCCAGCAAGCCACGGATGTAAAGGAAGCCACTTACAAAGAGCAGAGAGGCGGCTGTCCATGAAAGGACAACAGCAGCACGCACGCAAAAGAGCGATTTTTCAGAAATAAACGGACAAAGTTTTGTGTGTTTAAAGCCGAAAAAAAAAAAAAAGCCAGCGAGCCGCGGAGCCAGCGAGGAGCAGAGACGGCTCTCCAGGAACCGGTGGTTCGGGTCTAACTGGTCTGGTGCATTACAGGTGGACAGCAGCCTGGCGCACAGTGCACAACTGTGGAGTGTCTATTTTTGGACTGCGTTTAAAAGAAAAATAAAAGAACGTACATCTTTAAATGCTGCTGTGAATCTGAATTGAAAACCCACACTTTAAAGGGACCAGGTGAGGGAGGGCTGGAGGTTTGGACCAAACTCATACCTAAACGTGCGCCAACATGGCGTTATCATGGCACTACGTGGCTTAATGTGGCCGATGCAAGCCATTCAAGGCTGTAATGATACATGGTCTTGGCTCACTAGAGGCTGCTACGTGGCACGAGGGGTACAGAGAGGCACATAGAGGCACCTTCATAGTGGATACATGATAGATGAAAACATGGGTCATTCTTGAAATAATTACCCCACACCCATTCATGGCACCTCCTTCAGCCTTCATTATTCGGTGGGACCGAGGCTTTACTTGTAGTTCCTAGGGTTTGTAAGAGTAGAATGGGAGGCAGAGCCTTCAGCTTTCAGGCTCCTCCTGTGGAACCAGCTCCCAATTCGGATTAGGGAGACAGACACCCTCTCTACTTTTAAGATTAAGCTTAAAACTTTCCTTTTTGCTAAAGCTTATAGTTAGGGTTAGATCAGGTGACCCGGAACCATCCCTTAATTATGCTGACTGCTGGGGGGTTCCCATGATGGTTTCTTTTTATTCACCTCTTTTTGCTCTGTATGCACCACTCTGCATTTAATCATTAGTGATTGATCTCTGCTCTCTTCTACAGCATGTCTTTTTCCCGATTCTCTCCCCTCAGCCCCAACCAGTCCCAGTAGAAGACTGCCCCTCCCTGAGCCTGATTCTGCTGGAGGTTTCCTGTTAAAAGGGAGTTTTTCCTTCCCACTGTCGCCAAGTGCTTGCTCACAGGGGGTCGTTTTGACCCTTGGGGTTTTTCTGTAATTATTGTATGGCTTTTGCCTTACAATATAAAGCACCTTGGGGCAACTGTTGTGATTCGGCGCTATATAAATAAAATTGATTTGATTGATTTGTTGTGGGACTACTATAGGTGCAGTGATCGCTTCTTGGTGATGAGGCCACAGCAGGATGCACACAAAATTAAGTCTTAATGGTGGTTCGGCCTAACCAAGAGAGGCCACTTGTTTCTGAGCAGTGGCGAGCGGTAGAGGATAAGCGCAGGGTTACAGCACAAGCTAAACACGTGAGCAGTTTAAATGCAGTTATCGGGCTATTGAATAGGATTTTAAAACTTCATGCAGCTCCTTTATGCACCAAATGTAAGCGCAGGCTAAACATCTAGAGAGAGACCGTTCATTATTGTTACAGCAGGACATGCAACTCATATCCAACATGAGCTATCTGTAACTATAAGATTCAGTGACTTTCTTCTTGGAATCTCCATGGAAATGTGACAGTGTTCAGAATAGTAGTGCTGTGTGACTAAAGAGAGGCATCTTCTGTCACAGCACTTACAGGTAACTCCAGACTGTCTTTGATCATCCTGGAGCTTATCAATGGGTGAGCCTTTGCCATTCTGGTTATTCTATACATTTTGATGGTTTCCCGTTTTCTTCCACGTCTTTTTTTTTTTGTCCATTTTAAAGCATTGGAGATCATTGTAGATGAACAACCTATAACTTTTTGCACCTGCATACAAGTTTTCCCCTCTCCAATCTACTTTTTAATCAAACTATGCTGTTCTTCTGAATAATGTCTTGAACGTCCCATTTTCCTCATCTTTCAAAGAAAAAAAGCATGTTCAACAGGTGCTGGCTTCATCCTTAAATAGGGACACCTGATTCACACCAGTTTGTTCCACAAAATTGACACACTCACTGACTGTATGCCACACTATTATTGTGAACACCCCCTTTTCTTTTTTTTTTTTCTACTACTAGCCCAATTTCATAGCCTTAAGAGTGTGCATATCATGAATGCTGGGTCTTGTTGGATTTGTGAGAATCTACTGGTACCTTGTTTCCCATGTATAACAATATACTAAAAACCTGGATTATCTTTTTAGTCACATAGCACTACTATTATTCTGAACACTACTGTATATAGCACAGAAATTAGGAAAAGTTATACACACACATACATATACGAGGGCTGTCCATAAAGTATAGGTCCTTTTTTTTTCAAAAACTATATGGATTTGATTCGTTTTTACGTCAGTCATGCTTGAACCCTCGTGCGCATGCGTGAGTTTTTCCACGCCTGTCGGTGACGTCATTCGCCTGTGAGCACTCCTTGTGGGAGGAGTCGTCCAGCCCCTCTTCGGAATTCCTTTGTCTGATCAAATTTTTTCTAAACCTGTGAGAGACACCGAAGTGGACATGGTTCGAAAAATTAAGCTGGTTTTCAGTGAAAATTTTAACGGCTGATGAGAGATTTTGAGGCGATTCTGTCGCTTTAAGGACTTTTCACGGTGCGAGACGTCGCTCAGCGCTCTCAGGCGGTATCATCAGCCTGTTTCAAGCTGAAAACCTCCACATTTCAGGCTCTATTGATCCAGGACGTCGTGAGAGAACAGAAGTTTCAGAAGAAGTCGGTTTCAGCATTTTATCCGGATATTCCACTGTTGGAGATTTTTTTAATGAAAGACGTGCGGACGGGTCTGCGCGTCAGGACGCAGCCGGCGCCGTGCGGCGGCACAGGAAAAACACCTGTGTTGATGGCTTTCAGTGGAGTGAGTATATGAGAGATTGTTTAACAGCTGGACATGTTCCAACTTGTCCTTAAGGCTTCCAACAGAGGTGTTTGTCCTGTGGCGGAGCGTCGCGGCGGCTGTGTTTCCGCATGTCTTTCATTAAAAAAAATCTCCTTTAACAGTGGAATATCCGGATAAAATGCTGAAACCGACTTCTTCTGAAACTTCTCTGTTCTCTCACGACGTCCTGGATCAATAGAGCCTGAAATGTGGAGGTTTTCAGCTTGAAACAGGCTGATGACGCCGCCTGAGAGCGCTGAGTGACGTCTCGCACCGTGGGAAGTCCTTAAAGCGAAAGTATCACCTCAAAATCTCTCATCAGCCGTTCGAGGGTTCAAGCATGTCTGACGTAAAAACATGAATGAAATCCATATAGTTTTTGAAAAAAATAAAAAGGACCTATACTTTATGGACAGACCTTGTATACACACACATACATACACATATATATACATATACACACACACCCTTCAAGATGTGAAACCAATGCTTTTCCTTCATTCACATCTTCATATGGTGTGATACCACTGGTAAGTCTCACTGAAATCCAGCAGATTGAGAAATTGCATGTCAGATTGATACAGACCCTATGCTTTGCAGAAAGTATTAAAAAAAATTGAGTATTGCTGGACTGATAAGCACAAAGAAATGGTAGTCATTTTACTCATTACAAGGGGAGACTGCATGATTCAACAAAAGTATCAAATAAGTAAAACTTTATTTCCCAAATTTCAGAGAGTTGTCAATTATGGGAAAGGGGGAAGCAATTACAGTCAGGAATGAATAATCTGGCATTTTATATTGTCAAAACTAACCTGTATTATTTCAAAAACAAACATGCACAACACAAGATGTAGCACAACTGTATACAAAAAAAAAATACAAACTAAAACTCAAAACTGCAGAGTATTTTGAAAGACGTTCTATAGCCACAAAATGGAATCATAAATTAAAAGCCCATCTTAAAAGTTAAGATTCCAATAGAGGAACAATAGTGAAGTATTCAGTAAGGTCTCTCTCTGCGGTCCAAGCGATGGTCCCTGAAGGAAATAAGACAACAAATCCTTTGTAAATAAAGTGCAGTGTAACCACATGCTACAATTTTACAAGTACAGATTTAGCCAGCATGTTTGCCAGAAGGAAATTTACTCAGTCTACCTCATATCAATCTTTCCACCAGGTGGGCCCATTCCTCTTCCACCTCTCATACGGTCCATAGGTGGTCCTCCACGCCCAGCCCCACGGAACCCTCCTCTGTCCATTCCACCACGTCCTCTGAATCCACCACGTTCACCACCCCAGCCACCATGGAAACCACCTGGCCCTCCGGAACCTCCTGGCCCACCACGGTCCATACCCCGACCTCCACGCATTCCCATTCCACCTCTGCCTCGCTCACCACCTAAATGATGTATTGAACAAGCTCATGCTGAAAATACTGCAGTTAAACAAAACCAGACAAAAGAAAAGTAAGCTACTCCATACCTCCAGGAGGGAATGGAGGGCCACCACCCATGCCTTCTGGTCTGGGAGCTTTGCACTGGTTGCACTCCATCCTCCAGGCAAAGTTCTGGTTGCCACAACCCCTGCACAGAAATCTATACATTAGCCGCTTTATATACACGCACAACCCCAAATCTGAAAGTGCAGGATGAAACCAAAATCCAATAAATGGAGTAATTCTTAAGCTTGGTTTGACTTCTGTCACTGCAGACAGTATGAACCCAAGATACAGTGCATCCAGGAAGTATTCACTGCGTGTCACTTTTTCCACATTTTGTTGTTACAGTCTTACGCCAAAATAGATGAAATTCACCCCACCCCCACCCCCCAAACCCCTCAATTCTCCACAAAATACCCTATAATGACAACAACTCCAGATGTAGAGACACTGCCTTGGTCGGGGTCAGAGAAAGGAGCAGAATAAACATGTTTAAACAAAATAAACTTGTTTTGTCTGTGGGAGGAAACATAAGGTCCCACAGTTGACAGTGCATGTCAGAGCACAAACTGGGCATGAAGTCAGGAATTGTCTGTAGACCTCCAAGACAGGATTGTCTCAAGGCACAAATCTGGGAAGGGTACAGACATTTCTGCTGCTTTTGAAGGTCCCACTGAGCACAGTGACCTCCACCATAAGGACTGGGGGAGAAAGGCCTTTGTAAGGGAGGTGACAAAGAACCTGATGGCAACTGCCAGCCAAACATTACTGTGTAGAAGTGGTTATTTGTTATTTATGTCTTGATATAAAATGATATATTAGGTAGGTCATTATGTATATATATATATATTTTTTTTTTTAAGATAAGGACTTGTCTGTAATTGCAATCATTGTTGAAATCTGTAATTTATTTTGTATATGTGTGAAAGTTGGAGCGGTTGTGGGAGTGTGTGTGTCTTGACAGTGTCGGACAGTATGTGTGGTACTGTTTGACTGAGTATTCCTTCACTGTATTTTATTTTGTAATGGGGACTGCAGATGGAAACTAGCTATTTAGCTACAATCTGGTACAGATCATCTTTGTTTTATGAGTTTAATGTCTCTGTACATTGTGCCTTTTCAAATAAAGGCGAGTAATAATAATAATAATAATAACTGTCAGAGCTCCAGCATTTCTCTGTGGAGAGGAGAATCTTCCAAAAGGACAACCATCTCTGCAGGAACCCACCAATTAGGCCCGTATGGTGGAGCGGCCAGGCAGAAGCCACTTCTTGGTGGCAGCATCCTGCCGTGGGGATGTTTTTCAGCAGCAGAACTGGGAGATAGTTAGAACTGAAGGAAAGATGAAAGCAGCAATGTACAGAGACATCCTGGACAAAAACCTGCTCCAGAGTGCTCTTGACCTCAGACTGGGGCAACAGTTAATTTTTCAGCAGGACAATGACCCTAAGCACACAGCCAAGATATCACAGAGTGGCTTCAGGACAACTGTGAATGTCCTTGAGTGGTCCAGAAAGAGTTCAGACTTGAATCGGATTGAACATGTCTGGAGAGATCTGAAAATGGCTGTGCAGACACACCCCATCCAACCTGATGGTGACAGAGGTGCTGCAAAGAGGAATGGGCAAAACTGCCCAAAGATAGGCGCACCAAGCTTGTGTGGCATTCAAGAAGACTTGAGGCTGTAATTGCTCCCAAAGGTGCATCAGCAAAGTATTGAGCTCAATACAGAAGGAGACAAACATTAAAGTTGTTGTTGTAGGTGGTAAAGAACATAAACTTTTTTTTTTACATTGGTGTCAGATCCTGCGGCCTCGACTCAGGCTCTTCTTGATAAAGTAAATTTTTGCTCTATTGTACCTGGCTATAAGGTAAATTGGCATAAATCAGAGGCTATGGCTGTATTCAAGTAGTGCAGGCAATTTTAAGTGGCTTCCAACAGGCATGAAATATCTGGGTGTGAAATTATGCGCTAACCTATTAGAAATAATGCCAATCAATATGACTTCCCTCCTCACAAAAAAAAAAAAAAAAAAAGCCTGAAAAAGTGAAAAATGTTGAATTTAACCCTTTGGGGGAAGGTTAACACCACAAAAATGGTTATTGCACCGCAATTCAATTATCTGTCAATGATGTTTCCAATTTCAATATCTGGAGAATATTTTAGACAATACAATCAATGGTAACAGATTATCTGTGGAATGGGGGAAAAAAAAGAGGACAAAATTACAGAAGTTTTAAATAATAAGAAGGGATGGCGGGTTGTCTGTCAAATGTGGCGCTGTACAACATTGCCTGAGATGAGCAAACTTGTGAATCACTGCAAGGGGGGGTGGGGTTACTGCTACCGATGGGTAGCTATTGAGCAAGAGAATACCGCCCCCTTTAGTCCAGTTGATCTTCTGACACAAAAAAAAAAAAAAAAAAAATCCATGGAAAGGCCAAGAGCCTAATCCAATTTTGCAAAAATGTTAGAACTAAATTTCATAAACTTGTCAGGATTTCCCGTTATAAACAGTTATATTCATCACTTTGGAACAATCCAACAATAAAAATGGAATTCAAAGTTTTTTGGGCTTTCTGGCTGTCTAGGGCCATCAGAAGCATATCAGATCTTGTTGGTGACAAAACAGTCACTTACCTGGATTTCAAAACAAAATTTAACTTGAGAAATAAATCTGAATTTTGGAAATATTTGAATATATATATATATATATATATATATATATATATATATATATATATATAAATAAGAAGTGGTTTTGAGTAAGATACTTAAGCAGACATCTGATCAATGTTGTACAGACTTGCCTTAAATTACTCCAAACGTCTCAGCCTATATGTTTTTTAAAATGTCATCTAGAGCAATGTATGATAAAAGTGAGAGTGTAAGACTTGTTTGGAAGAGGGATCTGAATGAGGTCATTGATAAGGACTCATGGCATATAATTTCCTCTCTGGAATGGTTCACAGAAGCACGAGGAAAACTCATAAGATTCTTCATAGATTTTATAATACACCTACATGAGGGTACATTTATTCATGCTGTGGGCTTGTCCTGTGGTTCAACCATTTTGGAAAAGAATAATTAAAATATGAGGAATGGTTAGGTACATGCTTGCCTGAGTCTGCTCAACTTTGTCTATAGGGAGACAGATCCTGTCTTCCCAATATTGCCAAAAGTAGTAGTGCTTTGGTCTTAACAGGCTTTGTTCTAGCTGCTAGAATTATTCTTCAAAATTGGAAAAACCCAGAGGCTCCTGTCTTTAAGGAATGGGTTAATTCCATGATGGATATAGCTTCATATGAACTTTTGGTTGCCAAACTACAGAATCGCAAAGAATCATACTTGCAAATCTGGGAAGTATTTAGCGCTTATCTAAGGAGTTAGACAAATTGTTGTATTTCAGTTTAATTTGGTATACTTGTATTTTGGTTTTAACAAAGTATTGAGCAAAGAGTGTGAATACTTACATACATGCGATTAAAAAAATCATTAATAAATCTGCGAAAACATTTATCATGTTGTCATTATGGGGTGTTGTGAGTATAATTGCCATTTTGAAATTAGGCTGTCAAAATTTGGAAAAAGCTAAACGCTGTGAATGCTTTCTAGATGCACTGGATTTAATGTGTGGTCAACTTCATTTAATATATAGCCATTCCTGAAATGCAGGAATGGCTATATATTAAATGAAGTTGCACAAAACATGCTGTCTACAATGAAAGTCAGCTAATGCAAGAATCACTGGTTTATTTCATCTTCAGTTCTCATAACATGCCATCTTTACATCATTTAGGGCTGCATATAAAATTCAACTACAAAGATACATTGGGCTATATAAAGCAATACATACGGATTAGGACACTCCCAATCACCAGCTCTCTGCTGCATATTTGCTCCTGTAGGGCCACCTCTGTTCATTCCACGTGGACCTCCACGTGGGCCAAAACCACCACGGTCACCTCCACGCCCCATCATACCTGAGTAAAACAAGAATGCATCTCCCAAATTACAGTGAATGCAAAAACATCCAGAAAATCGTGACATTATGTTAAAGTGTTATTCACTGGTTGTGTCAGCATGATTTTAGACATGATGCTCAACTGCGGCAAAGCTCAGAATTTGGTGGCTTACCTCCACGGCCCATCATACCATCCCTCATGGGCATGCCACCTCTCATCCCACCCATCATGGGCTTGCGGCGTGCCATGGACACCTTGAGCCTCCGGCCCTGAAACTCTTTCCCTAAAATTGAAGATAAATAAAATGAAAACTTATTTAAAAATGAATGTGATGAAATAAATATGCATTAAAGCTATTTTGGTCACACCTGACCTTACAGTCAAACAAACATACCATCAAAATGCTCCACAGCTGCTTTAGCACATGCTGGCTCCTCATAGGACAGAGTGGCATCTCCTTTGGGCTTCCCAGATTCTTTATCTGTGTAAATGTTAATGGCAGGCTGGCCAAGCCTGCGGTTCATCTTCAAGGAGGGGAAGAAGAGAGGAAGGAGGTCGTCTTAGTGTTCACATCAGTTTGGTTCTCAACTGATGAGTTAAGAACTATCTTACCCTGATTGTTCCAACATGTTTAAAGAACTCAGCCATCTCCTCCAGGGTGGCTTTTTCAGTCAAGCCTGTGATGTAAATAGTACTGTTCTCGGAGTCATCCTGCTCCTCAGGCCGTCCTAAAATAAATGCACAAAAATTGTAATGCAACAAAATTTAACAGAATACTGCTTGTTATTTACGAGTGACTGAATTTCTACTCACCCATATCTCTGTCGTTTTCGCTGCTCATGGGTCCTATCATCCATGAATTGAAAGGAAAAGAAAAAGAAGTCAGTGAGCATAAATCTATGCCAAGAGTTACTCCAGAGTACTATAAATTTAATGCAGACACTCCAGTACACTCACTGTTGGCCGTATTTTAAAGTTGAAAATGGCACCTTAAGGTACACTTGCAATGATATTGAATGGAATATACCTCAGACCCTTTGGCAAATGACTTATTTATGAAGCCTCTAAGACCAGTAAATCCTTTTAAAACCCAGGAATTCAGGTTGAGATTTGGTAAAGCAGTAAAACATTTGATACCTCTTTGTAAATGTTATTAACCTGTTAAAAACTCAGTCAAATCATAAGCAGTGACTGAAATGTACCAAGTACCCCAAAGAAAATGGTCTCAGGCATTGAAGGGGGTGAAAAAAATGTTTTTTGATGTGTTCATAGTTTTTTTAATACACCACAATATAACACTGATGTGTATCTGCTTAAAGCTTTGAGTGGACTAACCAGTGTAATACTCGTTAACTTACCACCGGGCTTATTGAAGCCACCTCTGTCTCCAGCGCTGCTATGGGGGAATAAATGGAGATATGAAGGCCTTTTCCCTTTACAGCCACTTCCACGTCTCGAACAAAGTGGCTTGGTTGAGGGTGTAATGAAAACATTTAACTAACCCAACAGCACTAAACACCATTTAACCATGTAGCATTTCTTTGCTAAATGACCATGACCTTAGTGACAGTTGTTCAATGCTACATTACCAACTTTGTCACTGCTTTGAAAAATGACAAAATCCAAACATTTACAAACAAGCAGGCTTCAGATGCATTGATCTATACAATTGTATCAAACATGTCTACAAACGTCAATGTTATGGTAACATTACATTCTGACAGGAGTTACAGTTAAGTCAGTTACACAGGGGTGCACATTGTTTCTCCAATGAAACCCAGCAAATTTAGATTCATACTCAAAAGACATACTGTACATACACTGATACGCATGCAAGTGATTTAAAACTGGTTTAAAAACAGGACTCTAGTCTATACAATCACCTGTAACGTTTATTCTGCATCACTCCAAATAAGATTTGGCATTTTTATTTCAAGTACCAGCCATTTAATTTTTGGTATAAAAAGGGTATCAGATGACTAAATTAATTGCTTTGAGATTTACTTTAACAAAAGGACGTGCTGGGAAGAAGCATTAGCTGCTGCCAACATTAGAGTGAATAACCCAGGATTGTGAGTAAAGCGCCAGTAATTTCATAGTTTGGATGCTTCTGCATGTTTTGCTGAAAGTGAATACAAAAGATTTCAGGCAGTGAGATCTTCCAATGTGGAAACAGGACACAAGTGCAGTCAAGATACTAAACCACTCCAGACCATGATGAGGTCACAAGCTGTATTAAATGTCAAATGTTTTGCATAGTGTAGTGAACGTGGCATTTTCTTCACTCCTATAACAGGTTAATCTTTACACCATTCATAAAAATGCATCTTTGCTTCTTAGCAAATTTATGTGCACCCCTGGTTATTGACATAAGAAATAAGGCATTTGAATTTTCACAAAGTATTGAATGACCACTTTCACCAGTTAGCTTTAAAAATAAACATTTACAGAAGATAAAATAAAGGAAAAATTCATAACATGTTACAAGGTTTCCCATGACAAAATTACAGTGTCAAATATTCCCACGAAGCTGTAAAAAGAAAACACCACCATCCTCAGTTGTTGGAAAAAGAGGCACACAGCGAATCTTTGTTTAAGCTCCCTCCTGCTGCTTAAGTTGCCGGCTCTGTACAGAGTACAGAGACTTTTTAGAGAATAGATGGTTTTAAATGGCTCTCACTGTTACCTGTACGGTATAAATGTGACAAAGCATGTTAAAAAGTGTTCAAAATAATGTGAACAAACATTTGTATTCCAAACCACAACATTCAAACATTTCAAAATGACAACCTCCCACCTCCCACAAAACATAACATACCTGTGCCTTTTTAAAATTTGGGTCAAACTTTGTTGTAATATACTAAAAAACTATCTACAACAGTAAAGTTGTAATCCCCTATTGCTCCCGGTGTGTAGTGAGCGCCTTGTATGGCAGCACCCTGACATCGGGGTGAATGTGAGGCATAATTGTAAAGCGCTTTGAGCGTCTGATGCAGATGGAAAAGCGCGATATAAATACAGTCCATTTACCATTTAAAGTTAATGACAAGTAGGATTTCTGTTATTTTATAAAATGACTGAAATTTAAGAAGTTTGTATTTGTGTGCAGGTGTACACTAGCTTGTAGAATGCGCTTAGTTTTTAAAAGGTTTTCTTTGACACATTTGATCTATTTTCTTTATCTTTAAAGAAATTATATATATATACATACATATATATATATATATATATATATATACACATACATACATACATATATATACATACATATATACATATATAAGCATCATTATGTGACATCTGACTGAGAAGTGATTACTTTCTATAACAAATTTACATAAAAATATTTAATGTTGCACATCACTAGAAATTCATTTGAGACTGTGTTTGCACCATTGTGTTTATATAAAAACACCCCTAAACCATTTAACAATATACTTGGACCAGCTGAACACTGGTACCCCATGATACAAACGCCTTTAACTATAAAAATTCCCTACTGGGAGAGTTCATGTCAGTGGGTCTCATTTTGAATTTGCTCAATGCAGGCAAAATGGTTAATTTACACGTCAGGAATAAACAAGGGCTGGTAAAGAAATAGACTATTTTCTAAAAAGTAGTGATTTTTATTTATTTCACTTCTAAATTAGACTATACAAATATCAGGTATAATCTTTATTGGCAAATTAAAACAAAAGTGTACATACAACATGTACAATTATTCCACGCTAAATATAATGACGACAACTAACATGTCCCATTATCTGAATGGAGATTCTCAGTTTGGAAAATGTTCTTGTCCATTATTTGAAAGCATTTTATTCCTAGTAAGTCCATTTGGCTGCTTCCTTGTTTTGCACTCTGGGTCACCACAGCAAATCCAAGGTGGATCTGCATGTTGAATTGGCACATTTAGCCATATGCAACTTACAGGCTGCAGCTTTAAGGCTTCCTTATTATAAGAAGTCTTAAGTTTTTAAGCACCAATTTCTAAAAAGATCATTTTTGATGTCTTTTTGATTTTGTTTTTTGCAGCTGATTTGAATCAGACCAGCTTTGGGATAAACTGTAGATGTCATTATTTAAAACTGCTGCTAGAGAAAAAGTATCAAGTGCAACTTCAGTTATTCAAGAATGACATGTCTACACAGCATCTTTTCAATAGCCCCGCGAAGCACCATCATCTTTAGAAGCCACACTGAAATTAGATTGAGTACAACAATAAAACCCAGGCTGATTTCAAAAAGCCTTCAGAAAGTCGATCAAAAACACCCACCAATTGAGTATGCTTAGCATCTATGTGCAGAGCATTGATGAGCTGATTGGCAATGGTTTCCGTCCTCGAGTTGGCAGAGTAAAGGGTATACTTCAAAAGACCTCTGTAAACCTGTCACAATAATTACTTTTCAATAATGTTTCCAACCTTTGTATTTCCCTATTGTTTACATGTTGCCAACATGATGCCAGAATAAAAAGCATCACTTTCATGACCATAAGATTTTGGCATGGCACCTGAGCCTTCTCCCACAGAGAATAACCAATCAACAGGAATATTTTAAACCGCTACCGTTTTTCACCATGGGCAGATGTCAACAGATCCACACAAACTGCCCCCCCCCCAAAACCACTTAATGCTAAAAGGCATTTATACATTACATCCAGCCAAAAAGTTTACACAAGTCCAAATTAATTTTTATTCAAGTTAAGGCACTTGCAAGAATTTGATCCCAGCACTGTTGAGCAATTCATCGTGCCAATGTGCCCCGCTTTGTCCCGCTACATAAAATAATTTCGTAGCCGATGACGCATTTGCTCTCAGAACTTTGCTAATGAAAGCATTCTCTCATCACTCCCAGAATCAGAGACATTATCTACAGCTACAGATAGTCTCTTACACGTTGTGCGGTATAGAACATTTGGAATCTTGTCTCAAATGTAATCATCATAATATATATTGTAATTTAAACAGTTGCATTTTCATTCCTTGTTATGAGTCACATATTGTATCTGTAAAGTTATGTTTATTACAGATGTAACTAGGGATGGGTATTGATAAGATTTTATTGATATTGATGCCATTATCGATTCTGCTTATCGAACCCCTTATTGATACCTCTTGTGAATTTTGTACTAAAAGTAGGCTTTACAGGTTTTCTATGCATTTTATTGAGTCTTAAAGTAAATAAATATGAAATTGGTCACTGTATCCTTGATCTCTGGACATAAATAAAACAAAACAGTGTTTCGCTTTGAAGTTATTAATTCCGAATGGACTCCATCGTTCTAACTTGACTCAGCAGAGAGACGCGCAGCGTTTGGAGTTGTGTGAAGAGAACGGAGGACGATTCTCATTTCTTTCTCGCAACTAGACAGGAGTCCCAGTTAGTAACTTTAATCCGCACAAAAATGCCTCACGATTGACATATTCAGGGATTAAAGTGGTGAAAAACAAAAAAGCTGAAACCCCAAATTACCCCCCCAACACCACGTGCACGAAAATGTTTGAATTCTGGAAGCTCTGAAATGCATTCTGGGACTATTCCAGACGATAAACTGGAGCGAGTGCAGCATCCATCCATTTAGTGAGTGAGAGAGAGAGAGAAAAAAAAAAAACACTTTCCTTATTCAAATTCATTCCAACAGTATTCTGCTCTTACTAGGATGCAGCAGTTTTCTAGTTTGGCAGATAGTTCTGGAGGAAATCACTGAAGAAATTAACACATTGAAAATATGGTTTGACCAAAACAATCTGTCATTAAACTTAAATAAGACAGGGATGAAATGGAGGTGTAAGAGTCACTTGGTGTTCACACATTTATTTCTGTATGCATTTATTAATTTATGTATGTTCACTGTTAGTTGGTTTTATATTTTCTGTTGTGTTTCTATTCAGGTTCTCTTTGTCTCTCTCTAAAATTGTATATAATAACTAATCATTAGATTATTAATATATAAACAAAAATTAAAAAATATTAAATTGTCATACATTTGACTCTTTCACAACAAACGCTTATACAGAAAAATGCACCCGAACGTGATGACAGCTGCAACTGCTTAATGCTAACTTTAACACTGAAAATGCCATAGACAAGCTAATGCGTTAGCATCGCTCCCGTTTAAGTTATAAAATACATCAACTGTTGATCAACAGGTCAGTTTAACATAAAGGTAAATAATACTCAGACGTATGCTCTTTAGGGTTTTAGCGGGTGAAAATTAAGATAAGCAAGAAAAAAAAAGAAGAATTGAAGCAATAGATCGAAGCACTGCTTCAATCTGCAAACGACTGCTTTGATTGGTTCAAGGTTCAAAGCAAAGCCGGGCTGCAGAAAAGTTGATTACGGACCCACTGCAGGGTCTGTAATCAACGTAGAGAAATGATAATTTTCCTGACAAACACCCCCAAAAACAACGGCCACTCTGAAGGACCGATAACGGAATTGTTAAGCAAAAAGCTTATTGATGTTGGTGGATCGAATCATTTCTTAACGATACCCGAAAGGAACGGTTCTCGATACCCATCCCTAGATGTAACATCTCATCAATCTCAATTTCAAGTGCAGTGAACGCAACAACAGTGTTTTGGAACAGGTTGCGCAATGTCCACGACTAGTTCACAAAATTAATGACCAGAAGTGTAGAACATTTCAAATAATTTTTTTTTGCACATTGGCACGCAGCCAATTGTTGACCTAGCAGTCTGCCAGGTCATTGCAATCTACCAGTCAGAGATTTCAACAGAAAGTACCAGGTGACGAGATTCAAAATCTCAAGTAGCTGTGTGATTCTATTGACAAAATTAAGATAACCCCTACCTTCTTCCACAGAATCTATTTTGCAATGCACTTTTATCTTTATTTATGAGACACTCCCACATCAATTGCACATTAAGCTGTGTGATTAGTGATTAGAAACTCCAATAAAGCCTCTTTCACACCAAACAGCTTCATTGTTGAAGGTAAACCTTCATGAAAGGTATAAAAGTGATTTGTTAATGTGATTGTTTGGCAAAGTGGCATGCCAAGTTGGAGCACCTGAATTAATGCAGCTAAATGTGAGCCACATTTTGCCTGGACCAAGGTACATACCAGGACCAAGGTACCTGGAGTTAAAAGTTCAAAAAAAAAAAAATTAATAAGGGTGTACTTGCATAAAAGGTCTTAAAATGACATTTAGTAAGTTTGTCAGAGTTACTAAAGGGCTGACACCATGCCTTGTAGCAATGCAGGGTGAAGCCTTTAACACCACAACAAAAAGCTGTCATGTCATCAGTGAAAAAAAAAAAACAACCCAATTTTATGGGAAGTGGTGTCAGCAGCTACACAGATTCTAATAGCAAGTGGCGGAGACAGCTGTTCCACTGACTTGTGTTCCTAGGCACAGACATTCACTGTATAGTTTAACTCTGAATAAGCGGGTTGTTGGGTAGTGCTAGAAACATACTACTGAAAGAACAGTCAAAAAGTGATGCATGAACCCGCAAGTCATGCCCTGCCCAGCTGAGAGACAGTGACCCAACTGCAGCCAGCAGAGTGACCCATAAAACACATTTGTAGCTTGTGGTGAATACACAAATGCTCACATCTTTGTGCCCAACAAAGTTTTGCTTCTTTTTAAGTATACCAGCAGCTCAACTCAAATCTGACAACTTTTGCATTTTAAGAAATATCAGTGGAGAACCAAGATTGCGTGATGCAATACCAGTACCACAGACGACGCAGTGTGATGCTTTTTTAAAAACAGACATGAAAACTGGCTCCTTGTGTTTGACTAACTTCACAATGATTAATGATTATAGACGGGAGCTTATCACATATGTTAAAATTTTAGATTCACAGAACCCATTTAAGAGATCAACTGTCAGTACTCAGTAGACCTATGACCCAACAACCCATGAGCATGGATTTTTTTTTTTTTTTTTTAAGTTTACAATCAGGTACATAAATATTTGTTATATAACCAACTTGTGCCAATATTCAAATGAGCTTTCATTTAATGCTTTAAAGTCGGGAAGGCATTTTATAAGGCACTGCATTTCCTTAGAGCGAAACCATTTCTAGTCCTTAGTTTAATTTAGAAACTCCAGCACCAACAACCTTGTAGTTCAGTTGATACAGGTGTTTTAACCCTGTTATAGCTACTGCCGTTAACATGCACATGGAACTCAACTGTTTTTCAGGCTGCCTGATCACACAGATGTACTTCTTAGATTTTTCAGTGATAACATAAGCGTGCACAAAGCTGAGCCTCCAGCACAGACTGTTTTTAACAGGCTAGGAAGTGCAGTCTTCTCAATGAGGAGCGGCTGCAGCTTTTACTGCGACTTTATCAAAATTAACATTTAAAAATGAGTCACCTTAACACATTATCTCACTTATGTAAACTTTGCAATTAATCTGCAGCTCTGTTAGCAGCTACATTCCATTCAAGTGCACATTGGGACGTTTCTTCAAAGTTATGTAAATGCTGTTAAACACACGGAAAAAAATTACTACTGACAGGTACTCCGTTTTCAGCAGTCTCCGTAACTGTTTGTTGCAAATGCTGTATACTTAGACTGGTCATGAAAGTGCACAAAATAATCGTGGTGCATCATTAGATGGTCACTAACATCTTAAATCTGTTATTTCTGCGCGACATGTCCTTCAAGGCCCTGGGCACTCAGACATGCAAATACGGTGCACCACTCTGACGCAGCTCAAATGAGCCCATCTGTTACAAGCATTGATATAATTAGTCCAACTCCCTCCCCACCCAACGGTGGGCTGGATGCCTGCATGGACATGCTGTGTTGCACCATAGTATTGTATATTGTAAACCTTTCTGGTAGAATGGCCTAAGCTGTGGGTCAGCCCTTTCAGTCTGCTTGAGGTTTCTTCCTCAGTATTAGAGGGAGTTTTTCCTCATCACTGTCATCTGTGTGCTTGCTCTAGGGGTTGGTAAGGTTAGACCTTACTTGTGTGAAGCGCCTTGAGGAAGCTTTGTTGTGATTTGGCGCTATATAAACTACACAAGTTGAAAATTATTAGTATTACCATCCCACTCGTTATTTCTTTATAATATACAAGCCTTTAATTTTGATATAAATAAACTCCAATGTCTGTTTCAAATGTTTCATTTTAGTTGGTTCTGTCATTTATACAAGCAAATTGTTAAACAAGACATACTTCACTGGTCCAACTTGTTTTGGGTGTATCAGACTGACCGGATCACTGCTATACCACAGCTGCTACAGTTGTGACCAGATTGACCACAACTGTTTCCGTTAAGAACTCACAGCAAAGAGGAAGTAACCATATTCAACTAGAAATGACTCGGCAGTCCGCACAGACTCAAAAATGTTTTAATCCAAGGCCGAGTTTATCAATAACATTTGCGTGCTGCACCTGTACCAACAGTTAGTTCTGTACAAGCCTTTCAATTAAAGAGCCAGAGATGATCTCTCAATTACTCACTGACTAAATTAACAACGCAAATAGTGATTTTTATTTATTTACTTACACTGCCCACCCCAAAATACCCTTTGATCACATGAATAGTAGACGAAAATGTAGGTGTGCACACGAGCTGATTTTCATTTTGAACTCCAAAATGCTGTAATACTTAACAAAAGACACTTAAATATTTATCGATTATCATTTTTGTGTTTTTTTTTTTTTTTTTTAAAGTTGCCCATGAGGTTTGAGTGTGTATATTTCCCCTCTTTTTGTTCACCGAAGCTGTTGCAACATGCCATACCATTTGACTTTTTAAAGTGGTGCCATTTTTACCGATTCTTTTAATCAGGCAAGTCAAACAATGACAAACTGATTACCAGTGACTTGGATTTAAAAAGAATAAAGTGAATAGCCAATGTATGCATTTATAATGTGTCAAAACAATATTCTTCAACTGAACCCAAGCAGGCACTAGTGGCATTAATAATGTATAGAGTACACAACACAAGCCCAGTGTGGTGTGTGAATTCAAAAACTTGTGCAAAATAGGCCAATTGAAGACATGCAGGATTTGATCTGTAATGACTTTCTCCTTGAAAACATATTGGTATATTTGTCCTACAGTGGAAAGTAAATTAGAATTTGTTAAGGACACGTCTCTGTTTTCCCCAAAAAGTATTTTATCCATCATTTTAAAACAAAATTTGTTAGTAATTCTGAATACATTCCTTGGCCAATCGTGTTACACAAAGATACAACAATTTAGTGCAAGCTCTTGAAATACGTTAAGAAAAATTATTTTAAACTACACTGAATATGCACAGGTCTCCTAAAAACAATGGCACAAGCATCTTACCTTTGGCCAATCCGGGGCAGGGCTGAGGTACACCCGACAACCAATGACTACAATCAATTTCCATTTTGGTACTCATTACAAGACTCAGTTGTTCAAATTGATAATTTCACAAGTGCAAGTATCATGATTGAATAAAAATGCAAAAATGTTGACCGTCCTTAAAGCTACAGTGTGTAGGATTTAGTGTTATCTAGTAGTTAAGTGCAGATTACAATATGCCATTGCTGGTTCACAGTTTAACTTCCTTGGATTCATTCTCCGTCCCTTCGCTTGTGATAAGGAAGACCGTACATACAGGAAGTATTCACAGTGCTTCACTTTATCCACATTTATGTTACAGCCTTAGACATTGTTGCTACGAGCTTTATTACTTATTAGGCTGAAGCTCAGAGCTGTGTGTGATAAATGTTGTCATTGCAGGGAAAACTAACTCCCCTGTAGCTAGTTAAGTGGTGTTTTATTCTTTTAGTGCAACTATTTAAAAGACATCCACTTTTTCTGTATTATCCATGACTTTTGTTATCCATCCACTTTTGTTCATGATATGGTACCAACACACACGGGATCAAGCTTTACATTATCCAAAGAACAAAAATAAGTAAATGAGAGAATCAGCTCAGTTATTACTTGAAACTGTTGACGTTCTAATAAGCTGTCTACGTGCGGTCCGCATACGTTTGGAGTGGCAAGATGGCCGCCAGTTTGCTTCAGCAGATTGTAAGGAGTGTACAGGCCAATGAGCTATCCAGTAATATATACAGATCAGTGGTCTCCACAGCTTGGCTAGAGTCCACCTGGGGTAAATTCAGTTGATTGGACTTGATGTGAAAAGGCACATACCTATCTACATATAAAGTTACACAGCTGAAACTGCACAAAGATCGGTGCGCCAAGCTTGCAGCATCATATTAAAATAAAATGAACAAACAGGCATATTCATTGGCATTTTCAAACGTTTTAGCCAACACCAGCAACTAGTGTGGAGGAGCAAAAAGTGATTCTTTCTCCAATGCTCACTCTTCCAGCCACAACACAAAAGTGTGTCTCTTTTGGGCTATAGTCTCACCAATGAGGGGTGCAATCCCACGCAAGTATGAAGGGTACATTTTAAACTAATGAGAATACTGATTATGAATTGTATACTCACTTCTGCCAACACACCCCTAAATCTTACACACTGCAGTGCTAAGATTTGTACCTGCCCTTTATCACAGAGACTAGACCTCAGCCATGCCATAGGTGGCCACAGCACCTGTAGACCAAAATTTAAGTCAGGTTACATGCTAAAGAAAGACACTTACCCCATTCCACGACCCATGCCACGTCCACGATGCATCATTCCACCTCTATCAAAGCCATCCCTCCCAGGTCCCCTGCCATCTCCACCTGGGTATCTTGAAGACTCAGAACCAGAGTAACCAGACCCTCCACCCTGGCCATCCTGCCTGTAATTACCTACAAAATGTTAAGTAGATATATATAACATTTGGCAAAAAAGTGAACTAAAATTCAATATATTGCAATATCTAATATCTTTAAAAGATATCTTACTGTAATGGCTAGACTGACTGTAACTGGGTGGGCCACCTTGCTGACCATACTGGCTGGTTGGTGGTTGCCCATAGGAGCCAGCAGCCGGAGCAGGATATGCAGGTGGGGTCTGTTGCTGCTGTGACTGCTGATACCCACTCTGCTGCTGGCTGTAGCCTGGCTGCTGGGCTTGGTACCCAGCCTGCTGCTGACCATATGGTGCTGGCTGAGAATAGCTACTTTGGTTGTATCCACCTGGTTGGCTATTTGTGTTATAACTGAAAATAAATTAAACAACATTAATTAGGTATGCTCTTAATTAAAACAATAATGTGACCCCCAGTATAACAAGACATACCTTTGTGGAGCAGTGGGAGCAGCTTGCTGACCATAGCCAGGGTAAGCAGACTGAGCAGTATAACCAGGCTGAGACCCGTAAGACTGAGAGGCAGCTGGGGTGGCAGCGGCAGCAGCTGCGGCGGCAGCCGCACCATCGTACCCACTGCTTCCATAACCTTGGGTAGTCTGGGAGTAGCTAGGAGTTGTGGACTGTGCAGCAGGGTAACCAGCTGTAAGTAATGCAAACAGTCTCTGATAAGCAAGTCAAACTAGTGTTTTGTTCCGATTTTTTTTACCCACACAAACCAATCTACAAATTGATGTACTGAAAAACAAGTACTACGGTGTTGAGTGTTGCCAATACGGACCGAGCATTAGAGGTCGATGCGAAAAACACATGAGGTCCGATATTCCCGTACAGGCCGAGCAAGCGAGGTTAATAATGTTTATTTCTCTCTCACACACACACAAACACAAAAATGAGTTTGGGCTCGCAGTCAGACCTGCTCGCTTCACCTCCACGTAGAACTTGCTAACAGATGGTCCAGCCGTTAGCTGGTAAGCTCTCAATATGTGTTTTTTTTCCCCCCCGATGCAGTTTAGATATTTATGGAGTATGTTCTCGTCCGACTTGGTTTTTCTAATCATCTTTTTCGCTTTCTGGTTTGTAACAAATGTGATACGCGGACTGATTATTATGGAAACCAGTCTGATATGGGAAAATATCAGACTGGAAATCAGCCAGAGTGCACGTAGCATCGCAGCCATATAAAACTCTCGTATCCACAAGAATGCTAAATATCAGCACCAATAATCTTTTGACCCCTACCACACAGTTTTTTTAAAAACAAACAAAACAGACCTGCACCTGGTTGACCATATGATGAGCCATACTGTTGTTGTTGCTGAGCATATCCCCCAGCTGCTGGTGTTTGACTGTAAGTTGTGTCACCACCAGCAGCAGCAGCAGCAGCGGTGGCTGCAGCAGGTTGAGCATAGGATCCATAACTCTGTTGTGTATATCCTTGCTGAGATGGGACAGGGAGACATGACATTAGCCGCTTGGCAGAACAGGCAACAGAGTAATGCGTACATGGGTAATGGCACATCCAAGTACTCTAAATAGTCTAAATAGCAGTCAACAGTACCCCAGATATATCAGCTCATTAATATGCATAATCCTCCACACCATTTTGCAAGACAGAGCAAAAATTTAAGCTCCAGTCACACTGATTGATCAAGGAACTGATTCCATACTTTCCCCATCCGCAAAATGAGTTCCTTGTCAGCTGATGTCCGCCAAGTTCGACAGAGTTTTGTACATGTTCAAAACTTTATCTTGGAGGAATATTTTCCCCACTGAAAGTGGAATTCGGACATAGTTAACCACTGTGCCTCCATGCAGCAGCAACCTCTTCTCTTGCATGCCTCCAAGTTGTGCAAAATTCTGCTGCTTGTCAAACAATTCTCGAAGTGAGCATATTACACCAGTACTTTACTCACTCCACTGGCTTCCAGTTGGTTTAAGAATTTATTTTGTTTGTTTTTAAAGATATTAATGGATTTTTCACCTCCTTTTTCTCTGAAATTTTAACTCTCCACACATACAGTAGGACATCACGAGCATCTGGTCAACATTACTTAGACGTCTGAGGTCAAAATAGAAACTGGGATGATCATGCTTTTGTGGTAGCTGAACTTAACTTAAAAAAAACAAATACCACACACAAACAGTACCACTAAGGTGGGGAAGAAAGACAAATAGTAATAATCAAGCCCTCCAGAATGCATCCCTGGACATTAAAATCCCAAAAAGAACCACCCCTTTTCAGACCCTGTCTACGGGCCTGGTTGTTGTTCCAGTTATTCAAGAAGCCCCAGAATGCTCCATGTTGACCTCAAGTTTCCAAAAGCTCCGCTCCCTCGCATCTGGTGTTGCCCCTTTCTAAATTTTCCCAGAAAAACCTCTGTACAAGTAACTGAAACAATACAGTCTTGCAAATTTTAACATTACATATTTGTCTATATGTCAGAGCAATGTAGAAATCAGCCATACTAAATCAGACCAGCAGGTACCTTACAAGTGTAGTGTGATCTCACCTGTGCTGACTGTGCATAACCTTGTGAGGGCTGGGCAGCATATGAAGCATACCTAGAAGTATACACATTTTAAAGTGTTATTTTAAGTGCACGTTGACACACAAAACATGGGAAGCCAATGAGTTGTGAGGTACAAGCCAAATATGATAAGTAAGCAGATAAGTGAATATGTACAGAGGAATCCTTCAAATGGTGATGCAAGCACTAAATATGGCACAAATAGGCTATAGACATTACTCCTTTGAAAACGCAGTGTCCATTTGAATTTTCAATAGGTGGCCAGGTACAGGTCAACTGTATTACACAGGGATCATAATCTAAAAATGCTCCAATCATATGGGAAGGTATTACACATTTGTCTGATCACAAAGATTTCAAAAAGGTATAATATGGACTAGACATGGGCCAGTATGAGATTTGGGCAGTATGATAACCATGGGCAAAAATACCGCGGTTTCACAGTATTATGTATAGCTTTAAAATGTGCTTTAACCACATTATGACTATTCTCATATGAAGCGCACGTGATTCAGGTGCACTAATTGACGTGATGTCTACTGCTACGGACACTATACCACTGATAACCTTAGAGAAAATACCAAATAATAGTCACTCTTTTAGACGTGTAGCATCTGCCCCATGGGAAACATGACTTACTTGCTTAGGGAGAAACGAGGCTAGAATAAGGTTCGGAAATCCGGATGCTCAATACTTGGCCCAGCTTAACCAATAAAGTGCTTGGAATAGATGTATTTGTCCTCCTTGACATGTTTGTGGGAGAAGTTTGGTCGACCACAAGCACGACTCGTGTCCACCACTTGTACTTCTCAGTGGTTTCAAAGACGGGATAAAGTTTACTGCAGGTATCTTGAATCGCTGTGTCCGACACAGGCCATAGCCACAGCGCTTTGTTGCCACCACTTCTGGCTTGAAGGGCTATTCCGCAGAAAATAAAATGAAAAAGCCGACTTGGTCCTTTTAGACAGAGGGAAAGTTCAGTGCAGGCTTCGCCTCCTTCAGCCATGATGCAGAGCTAGCTAACATTAGCTGCCTGTTGGTAAACGGAGACAGAGGGGCGCGCCAGGGGGAAGGGCAGCGGCAGCAGCTGCCTCCACTCTGCCTGTCAAGAATTCTCATAACCCGCTCATACCGTAGGGACGGTATAACGGAAAATTGTATGGAGTTATGGGGTAAAAAGTGTGAGAAAGGTCAATTTCAGCTTGTACCAGGGACAAGTTAAAATTGCTCCAATTTTGGTAAAAGGTGGTGCAAATTATTGGTTGAGCTAATATGATTAATAAATGGAATAGTTTTGACTGTGCTTGGTTGAGTGTCTGAAATGTTCTTATGCTTTATTACTTTTCATTATTATCATAATGGGAGAATGTGTTTTCTTTTAATTAATATAATGCTAACTTTATATTTAGGCGTGACCACTTAATGCAGGAGAGTTTTTCATGTGAAAAAAAAAAAAAAAGACAGCTCCCCTCAGAGAATAAGATAAGGCTACACTCCCCCATTTGAGAAAAAATGTTTGCCATGGCCAACCTTAAGTAGATAAGTCTGGCAGGCATACCGGAGATGTGAGGAGGGCTATGACCGGTGAAATTTTTGCCAGTAACCTGACCGATCCAGGCTGGATATTCTGAGGTTTTGCTAATGTGCGGCAGTGGTGACACTCCCGCTGTGTTTTTAATGGTGTTTTTAAGAATGATACCTGTCACAAGCAAACCTTTGCAAGGTGAGTCTCAAGTCAACATTAAGGAAAAATTCCATTCATATGGTTAATAACCACCTTTGCATGAACTTAAGTTAGTCCATGCATGGGCATAGCTTATGTACAGCTCACTACACGTTAGTTATTGTGCTTTGTTTATTCAGTGATACAGACATTGTTTATAATGTAGCAATGTATGTGTATACATGCTGGATGGATTTCAGAATGGCAATTGTATAGACTGTCATATATTTCCTGTACATTTATGTACATTTTCATGTACATTTTGATTAAGCTGAAAACTGAAGATTACCAATAAAGAGGGCACTTGTTTTCCCATCAGGCCTCTTTGTTAGATGTTGGTACCAGGTTTAATTTGAAGTTCCAATGAAGACCTTTCATTTGAGACCAACAAAACAAAAATCAAAAGATGCCCACATGCCCAAAAGGGGGCGCCAAAGGAACATATTTGGTATAAATAGCCAGACAAAGGTTAATTTGGGGCAAAATCTGAGGACATTGTGGTGGTGTTCTTTGCATCCCAAGGAACATCCCATAACATTAGTACTACCAACATGCCAAACAGCATTTTCTACATGACAAGGCAAATATGGTTAAACACACCTCGAAGTCAACACACTTTAGGAACATTTTTTTCAAATTCCTTTTTTTGGCAATTAATGGTGTGGCCCCCAGGGGGTTAATTTCTTCAACTGTACATTATACATAAACTTTAAGATAGAATAAATAAAATCTGAAAATATCAATATCTTTAAGTTTTTGATTTATGGCCAAGTAAACATGGTCACAAACGGAACACAGAGGGTTAACACAGGCACGCCCCTTTGTAAAACCTCCATAGAATCTAAACGAAACAAGATATTGAGCTGCCACCAAGACCATTCTTCTCTCAACACTGGCTACAAAATATATCAAAACCTGGAGATTCTAAAACTATGAAACCTTAGGTGATTTCATATGGAATGACCCACATATCAAATAAGGATCAATTTTAGCAGTTATATAAAACAAATAATGAATGTTTTTACATTCTTTCAATGGAATGAATATTTAATTCGGTGAAAGCTGGAACATACCATTCAACAATGTGGTGTTGTATTTCACCTCATGAAATATTCGTACCATTGAACTCAAACATTCATTATTGGTATACTACTGCATGTGACATATGTTACCCTGTAACATAACTAAACATGACATGATGCAAACTATTCCTTTTTAGTACCTTAACCAATAATTGCATTAATTTTCCCCAAAATTAGAGCAACTTTTACTTTTGACTAGGGATGGGTATTGATAAGATTTTATCCATATCGATGCCATTATCGATTAAGCTTATCGATCCGATTCCTTATCGATTCCCTTATCAATACCTCTTGTGAATTATATACTAGAAGTAGGCTTTACAGGTTTTCTATGCATTTCATTCAGCCTTAAAGTAAATAAATATGAAATTGGTCACTGTATCCTTGATCTCTGGACATAAATAAAAATAAACAAAACGGCGTTTCGCTTTGAAGTTATTAATTCCGACTGGACTCTATCATTCTATCTTGACTCGGCAGAGAGCCACGCAGCGTTTGGAGCTGTGAACAGAACAGAGGACGAGTCTCGTTTCTTTCTCGCAACAAGACAGGAGTCCCAGTTAGTAACTTTAATCCGCACAAAAGTGACTCACAATTGACATTCAGGGATGAAAGTGGTGAAAAAAACAAACAAAAAGAAGCTGAAACCCAAAATTACCCCCCAACACCACCTGCAAAAAATTGTTTGAATTCTCTAAGCTCCGAAATGCAATCTGGGGCTATTCCAGACAATAAACTGAGTGCAGCATCCATTTGGTGAGGGGAAGAAAAGAAAAGAAAAAAACCTTCATTATTCAAATTCATTCCAGTAGTATTCTGCTCTTACTAGGATGCAGCAGTTTTCTAGCTTGGAAGATAGTTCTGGAGGAAATCACTAAAGAAATTAACACATTGAAAATATGGTCTGACCGAAACAAACTCATTAAACTTAAATAAGACAGGGATGAAGTGGAGGTGTAACAGTCACTAGGTGTTCACAGGAAACATTTATTTATGTTCATTGTTAGTTGGTTTTATATTCTCTGTTTTTATTCAGGTTCTTTTTGTCTCCTCCAAAATTGTATATAAAACTAATCATTAGATTAGTTATTATTACTATTATTGTTGTGGTTGCTATTAATATATAAAAAATAAATTTAAAAAAAATTACAATTTGTAATACATTTGACTTTTACGACAACAAATGCTTATACAGAAAACAATGTACCCGAACGTGCTGACAGCTGCAACTGCTTAATGCTAACCTTAACATTGAAAATGTCATAGACATGCTAACATGTTAGCATCAGTCCCGTTTTTAAGTTATAAAATACATCAACTGTTTCAGAAGACCATAAAAGGTCAGTTTAACATAAAAAAGGTAAATAATACTCACAGCCATATGCTCTTTAGGGTTTTAGCGGGGGAAAATTAAGAAAGCGAAAGGGGGAAAAAAATAAATAAATAAATAAATAAATCAATGAAGCAATGGATCGAAGCACTGCTTCGATTGGTTCAAGGTTCAAAGCAAAGCTGCGCTGCAGAAAAGTTGATTACAGACCCGCTGCAGGATCGATAAGGGAATCGTTAAACAAAAAGGTTATTGATGTCGGTGGATCGAATCATTTCTTAACGATACCCGGAAGGAACCGGTTCTTGATACCCATCCCTACTTTCACCCTTGTCCAAACGTAAATTGACCTGTGCCACCATTTTTGTCGTTTTTACCCCATAGCATTCAGTCACAGATCGTCCAAACTATACCTTTTTGGAATCTCCGATCAGACAAATCCGGTATAGTTTATAATATGATTGGGGCATCTTTCATACCCCAGTCACACTAAAGACTGAATGAGGCTGAATGGCGTCTGAATGAAAGTTCAGCCCACATTCCTGAAGCGTTGAGGTCCATTCGAGGATGGACAGCATTCAGAGAGTAGTCTAAACAGTCTAGCAGATTCCTGTGGCCGCCTCAAATGTTTTGCACATGTGCTATACAGTCGATGTGCAAAAATAAACAGTGGTTGGACTGCAGTCTGACCGCATTTGAGGGGCAGTTCAAAATGATCTGCCACTTCGGATCCTGGATGAATGCCCCAACTGTGCCTGAATGCACCACGAGCTTACCTCAAGTGCTGCTGGATTATATTTCCCTCCACCCTCAATCAAACCACACTCGTATGGCAATGTAAAGTGTCCCACCTTCATTTGTACTGTGTTCGGGGTGCAATCTGGGTATTTGGACAGCTGTCCTCCGCAATTCTTACTCCCCTCCCAGATGTGGCACGAAATTTTTTTTTTTTTGATATTCTGCCTGATTTGGCTTTGCTTGTGCTCATTCATACTTAATTTTGACCCGTGTAATTCTTCAATTGACCCCTACCTGGCTACCTATTGAAAATTAAAGCGGACACCCTGCCTTTTTAAAAGGGTAATGTCCAAGGTGTATTGTGCCAAATTTGGTGCCTGCATCACCACTTGATGCAAGCACGCACACACACACTTTCATGTCGTCTTGCAGTAAATGTACCCACCTTTAAATATTAATGGTACTTTCCTGTCATACAGAACTCTTGTTTTGATTTTCCACATCTCATACTTAACTACTTAATTATTCATCCCATTTTAAAATGTGATTTCTGACAGTTTCATGCATTGCAATGACTTGCAAATGGCATCAAAAGTACTTACTGCTTTTTTTTTTTTGATTTTGGGTTCGTATTTTACAAGTAAAAATAAATAAATACATTACGGACAGTTATTGGGCCATACTAAAATACAAAATGGGGGTAAAAAGTAATGAAATGGAGCAGATCAATATTTATTTAATTGTTTGGCGTTTGTTTTTTGCAAGATGCGCGTCCACCATCTGGTGTTCAAGAGATGAAACTTCAGCCAATGAGTCAGTGTGCTCCATTACCAGTCCCCATTTAGCTTAAAAAAAATAATAATAATAACAGTACTTAATTGAATCATATTTGTAGTCAGTCTGGGTCAAACTGCTCCATTTGGTTACATTTTACTCCCATTTCGTGATCATCAGTCCCCATTTCGTATTTCAGTATAGCCGCTGTTCTGCGCTTAAAAATACAAAAGAAACATTGTGAAAACTTGTTCTGTGGCCTAAAATAATGTGATACTATGTGGCTTACAAAACATCCCAGTACACCGACAACAGCACCCAGACAGGCTTCTAAACACTTTTGGGCCTGTTTGTTAGGGTTTCAATCGGTATAAAAAGCACACAACTCTGTAGGTTCATTAAAATGAGAATAATCATACTTACCCCTGCTGAGCACTAGCCTGACTGTATGAGCTGTAATCTGTTTTAAAAAAAGAAAAAAGTTAGATTATAGTTAGAATTTTCCCGCGGCCGCAATGCTACCAAAGTACAGCTAAATTAGCGAACACGTTCCACCCAATTATGTCGGACATGCAGATTAAGCACAAAGATGAACGTGGATTACTTTTATCTGTGTATTTATTTTTTTTTTTAAAAAGCAGCAGCTTTGTATCTTGCCATCTTTTGAAACTATTCCTTAATAAAGCGTAACGCTTCGAAGAACAAATGTGTAGGCCATGTGCTTAGCCGGCTAACCATGAACCAAAATCGATTAAAACACGGATTACTGCTACACTCTCTTGTAAAAACGTTCATATTAACCCAATCGTTCAACGAATGAACAAAAGTTAAACAACAAAAAATATATACATAAATCCTTTTTTTCCCACCCACCTGGAGCCGACGCCATTTTAGCGAATCAAGCTTCTTCTTTCCTGTGCGAAGCAAAGAATGGCGGCGAGCGCAACGGCAACGCGCTTTCTTGTTCTCTTCTTCTTTGTTTTTGTTTCTTAATGTTCTACCGCCACCTGCTGCTCCGGAATATTTATGTTTTATTGGTTCATATGAATTTCAAACAAAATTAGTGTAAACATATTTACATGGATTTATTCATGACAAATATATGAACCTAATTATTGCGCATTTAAACTGTGTTTATTAATACTATAGAAAAATATCATTCTCAGCAATTTCTTTACATTTGATTGACAAATATGACTGACTCTAACTTTGTTCATTTGTTTATGAGTGTTGGTTCTGCACCACTGCTGAAGTTGGTGCTGCTGAAGTTGGTGGGTGAAATGAGATGTTTTTACTCTTTGTCCCACTGCACTGCAAGGTGTATTTGAACATTATTAAACCCTGTCTTTGAACTGACTCTGGGAAAGCTTCCAGTGACTGCAGGGAAAATATTGCTGACACCTGTGAAGGCCGCAAACAGGGATCCTTTTAGGAGCACGTAGACCAACGGGCCAGTTATGAGGTTGGGCAGTGCCTTGGGTGGCACCTCTGTAGTTTACCTAAGTTTGTTTCGCAGTAGCTTTGTCCCTTGTTGGCTTGTGTGTGTGTGTGTGTGTGTGTGTGTGTGTGTGTGTGTGTGTGTGTGTGTGTGTGTGTGTGTGTGTGTGTGTGTGTGTGTGTGTGTGTGTGTGTGTGTGTGTGTGTGTTGGGGGGGGTCCCTGTGTGCCTGCATCCTTGTAACACATCAGGGTTCTCAAGGGTGGTGCAGGGCTGCTGAAGTGGGTCTAAAATATACCTTTTTGGAATCTCTGATTAGAGAGAGCTGAGATGGTATGAATCTGAGTCCCAGTGTGATGTTAGTGGGGCAGATATGTGAAAAAGATATTCGCTTCTGGCAGAAAGCGTCAAATTTCGCATACAGGGGTATTTTCAAATGCTTAATTCAAAAATTGCCGGATCCAAGAGGTTTAATCATTGGGTTGGCTGCCATCTTGATTTCCAGTATGGCTGCTATGTTGAAACATTGATAGTCACTATCTTTGGTACACAAGGGTATTTTGATATGCAAAATCAATATTACAGTTATTTATATATAAAAAAAATACATTAATTATTAATTCATAATACAGTAATTACTCTACATTTCACCCACCACCAGATACCATCACAAGTCCTGAAAAATAAAGAACATAAGTTAAGAAATTATTGGAAAGAAGAGTGTCAGGCCTGTTGTTATCCAAAGCTTCTATTGCCTTCAAAAATATTATTTTATTATCAACAACCTGAAATAGACTCTTTAACAAGCCTTTCACATAGGAATAGCCACCTGAAAATTGAGAAAAATGACAGGTTAAGGTATGTCAGCCAGTCTTAAGTGTAAAATATCTGCCAAATTTACCTGTAAATGTACTCAGTGATATTCTACGCCATCAAAATACTGCTGCATATAATTTGGATTTCATCAGAACCAACAAATTAAAACCTGTTTCACACTGTTAGCATGTTTACCCAGGACTTCTGCTTCAGTTCATTTGAACTGGACTCCCAAGAGAGCCTGCATTTTACCTGGATTAGTGGACCAGCACTCTAACCACTGAGATATCCTGACTCCCACTGACAAACTCCTACTGACATTCAAAGGTGATGAGGCGTCAAAGATTGGAGTATGAAATCTAATGAACCAATAACGTCGGTGGCCATCTTTAATTCTAATTTTACTTCTGGATCCCTTGGGAAAAGTGCTTGGATCCAGAAAAATCTGAAATCAGCATACTTCAAAAATTCTGTATGCAAATTCACATACTTTCTGCCGGATGTGAACATCTCAGGTAATTTTTGTTACATATCTGCCCCACTATGTAAGGTGTATGAAGATTGTAGGCCTAAAATTGACTTTTGAGTCTTAGTTTAGGATTTTCTAATTTTATTTGACGGCACTTATCCCCATTTTATTTAACGGCTTTTTCTTCTGAAGAAGAATGTAGAACCAGGTATTCAGTGGGGAAAAGCCAGAGATTCTGTCCCCACTGCACACAGCACCATCTTGCAAAAATTAGCATCAGCTGCAGAATCACTGACAATATTCACATTTGCTTTAAATGAGTCAGGATGCAACCACTCAATTGTTGACTTCTTAGGCGTGAAGCCAGACTGTTGTGGATCCTGAACAACAAGAAAGTGACTGAATTCTGTTAAGAATGATCCTTACATGCACCTTTTTCTAGCACAGAGTAATAGTAGTAACAGTGTAATACCCCTGCAGTGTAATCAAGGTGATCACTCTTTCCTTTCCATACTGGGGCCAGAAGTCCTTTTTTTCCCCAGACCATATGACACCTGTTTCCCAGAGTGAAACAAAGATTGGTTGTAATGCCAGGAGAACAACATCTCAACCTGATGTGACTATAAATTCCTGGAGATTTCCCCCACACAAGCTGTTTTTTAGTTTTTGTGATCTTGCTAACATTTGCAGTTGACTGAAAATTCAGCCACACAAACACTGGCACCTGAGCAGCAGAGGACCAAGACATTGCCCACCATGACTGCAATGGTTTGACGAACATACGAGGGCTGTCAATAAAGTATAGGTCCTTTTTATTTTTTTAAGTTTCAGAAGAAGTCGGTTTCAGCATTTTATCCGGATATTCCACTGTTAAAGGAGATTTTTTTAATGAAAGACGTGCGGACGGGTCCGCGCGTCGGGACGCAGCCGGCGCGGTGCGGCGGCACAGGAAAAACACCTCCGTGTTGATAACCATTTGTAAAATCCAGGTGGCTTTTGATGGCTTTCAGTGGAGTGAGTATATGAGAAATTGTTTAACAGCTGGACATGTTCCAACTTGTCCTTAAGGCTTCCAACGGAGGTGTTTTTCCTGTGGCGGAGCGTCGCAGCGGCTGCGAGCCGACGCTGCAATCCGTCCGCACGTCTTTCGGATAAAATGCTGAAACCGACTTCTTCTGAAACTTCTCTGTTCTCTCACGACGTCCTGGATCAATAGAGCCTGAAATGTGGAGGTTTTCAGCTTGAAGCAGGCTGACGACGGCGCCTGAGACCGCTGCGCGACGTCTCGCACCATGGGAAGTCCTTAAAGCGACAGTATCACCTCAAAATCTCTCATCAGCCGTTAAAATTTTCACCGAAAACCAGCTTAATTTTTTGAACCGTGTCCACTTCGATGTGTCTCACAGGTTTAGAAAAAATTTTGATCAAACAAAGCGCCAGTCTCTCAGCAACTTCTCAGACAAAGGAATTCCGACGAGGGGCTGGACGACTCCTCCCACAAGGAGTGCTCACAGGCGAATGACGTCACCGACAGGCGTGAAAAAACTCACGCATGCGCACAAGGGTTCAAGCATGTCTGACGTAAAAACATATGAATGAAATCCATATAGCTTTTGAAAAAAATAAAAAGGACCTATACTTTATTGACAGACCTCGTAGTGCTTGGATTCCTCTGTAACGAAGCCGACGTTAGACCACATATAGTGAGTCACCTGATCAGCTTCCTGTAACAAATGGTGTCTTGTCTACCATTAGGGTGGTCACAGCTCATGTTCCTAGCTGCTTATGCACCCTGGAATTTTCACCCTGTGACTTCTCTGGGTAATATTGTGAGTATCCAACATAGATTCACATCTTAATGTTTTTATACAGGATGCCCTTCCTGATGTGCATGGAACATAGGTGTTCCTTCTGTTACTCTGTGTGAGTCACTTGAAGAAAGAAGCAGTAAATACTGCATAGGCCCCAAGTCCCGTTGGTGCCAGTGCTTATGTCTGAATTCCGTAGCATGAAGTCTATGTCTCCCCCTGGACAGGGCCGCCTCACGCCAGTCACTTCCACTGTCAAGACCAGTACACATTTACAGCTGGGTGGACTGAGACAACACAGATGAATTGTCTTGTCGAATGACACAGACAGGTTGCATTAGCAGGATTCAAACCCAGGTCTAAATATTGGCAAGCCAGTTCCTCATCCACTGCCCTGCTTGAAGAAAACGACAACAAATACAAATACACGACATCCTTTCAAAAATTTTAGGTTGCTTATAATGTTTTCATATTAGTATGTAAATAATGAGAATGTGTGGTTTCATTATCTGGCCAAAATTAAACCGTTAATAACCCAGGTGTTGCTGAAGAGATAGTATTAACTGGTAGTACTCATAAAGCGTATCAGTGGTAGAACTTCCAGCAGGTGGCGGACTGTATCTGTGCTGTGTTTTGGTAATATCCAAAGAAGAAGAACTGAGCCCTTATGCGGAAGTAAATTTTCTTCTTACGATTACATTTAACTTGTTTTCTCCATTTAGTTAATTTATCATTTTGGGATAGTAGAGGACGATGGTGTAGATTAGTCCTTTAACTCTTAAATTCGTCATACGAGTGTAAAATGGCACTCGTTTGTTCAGTTGTAATAAAATAATGGCGTTTTGCACTGATGGTCTGAAGACCAAGTCTTTACCAGAATGACGTCACAAAAGCAGCCGTGAGTGTCGCTGAGAGATTAAATTATGCTCCGTCGTATTTTGTCGTCGTGGTTTTGGTTCGGATCGGATCACTCTGGGTTCATTTTAGGAACATTTTCATTAGTAGCTCTAATACTGCTGATGTATGTTGGAGGGATCCAGTCAGCTCTAACCGTCGGTCCAGGTGGAGACCTGCCTAAAATGAAAGGTGACTCTGCTTCCTAGTCATCTCCAAGTTGTTTTTCAGTATCTCTTTGTGTATCTTAAAATCCTGTTTTCTCCCTCAGATGTCTTGGTGCATTCTTTCAGTCACGATGAGCTTCATTCTCTCCTCGTCAGTGTTGGTCTCCTGCTCTTGTTTGGACCGTGCCAGGAGCGTCGATGGGGAACAGTTGCCTTCCTTGCCCTCTCTATCCTGACGATAGCCATGTTACCTCTTCTTTATGTTGTGGTCCTTTTCGTTGGTGGTGGTGAGGCTAGTCGGATCTGTGGTTACTCTGCTGTCCAGCTGGCCCTGTTTACAGTACAGTGTCGTCAGACGACACAGAGGAGACCGCTGAGGTGCTTGCCGATTTGGTTCCTACCTTGGCTTTTCCTGCTGGTTGGTCTGTTGCTGCTGCCCAGTACACCTGCTCTGCTCCATTTTTGTGCAATATGCATCGGACACAATTGTATCCTCTTTACTTTAATTTAGTATTTCAAATAAATTCCTGTATTAGTATATTTTCTATACTTGCTTACTCCAGTAAAGGGTCACAGGGTCCCGGAGCCTATTCCAACAGTCAAAGGGCAGTGATGGTCTAGTGGTCCCTTGGGCAAGGTCCTTAATCCCCTAGTTGCTCCTGGTGTGCAGTGGGCGCCTTGTATGGCAGCAGCCTGACATCGGGGTCAATGTGAGGTATTGATGTGTAAAGTGCTTTGAGCATTTGATGCAGATGGAAAAGTGCTATATAAATGCACTCCATTTAAAGGGTGCACAAGTATGCATGTATTTATTCATGTATACTTACGCACACGATTGTTTTGGTGTACTCTTTCACAGTACAGTATGTTCAGAGTTTTTTGGGTTTATATGCATAATATTCAGGTAGTATGGGTAGTTTAGCTGTGTTTCAGTTTGCCAAATGTATAAATGTAAGGAAGTGGTTACAGTTATAGCAGTCATAACCCCAAATCTTAGGGCTATGCTTACGGCGAAAGACATAAGCAGTCCCTTCATATCAACCAGCATTGCTCGTTTCAGTTATTCTTGACTTTTTGTATCTCTGAAAGATTTGGGTTATTTGGCCTATTATGGTTAGGATGTCACATCACCACTAAAATAATAACAACCTACCACCACATATTTAGGGTTACCGTAACAATATCCACGGTCAAAATATAATTATTGGTTATGGTTAGGATGTAATCAGGATAATAGCAGATATGTGATTTGTCCAGTCCAGACCTCCAACAACAACCTATAACTTCTTCATTGTCATATATTACTGGACTCTGTAATTGTTTTAAACAAATTTCTAAATGAACGGGGGGAGGGAGGGGTGTTAGTTTTTATGTTGTGCAGTATATTATTTGTTCACCACTTCCTGTGTGAACACCACATTCTTGTTCTTGCCACACTTTTTTATGATAATTAACATGCTTTGAAGATCGTCAGTCCTTTATTGGGATGTTGCAGGAGCTGGAAAAGGTCAGAGTTTTTGACTTCATTCCTGATTGGGTGTGCATTTTCACATCTGCTCGGCTGAGGCTGCCAACCTACACAACCTCGCACAGGTGTGCTTAATGTCATTGCAATTTTACAGAGCATTCACACTCATCATCTGTGTGCATAAGAGTGGAACAGTTGTTTTCATGTTTTTGATCTAGATCACCTTCTGAGGTGATGTTCATAGATCAGGCAGTGCTTCCTCTCACCCAGAGGGATTCTTCACCTTTGAAGCAACATTCACAGCTGGGACCCACACCTTCCTGGTTAATGGAAACATCTGCATTGCTGTCTGAGACGGAGGTGCTGGAGGAACAGATGCTCAGGGCAGGGATACTGGCCTCTTTACAGAATGCTCCTGAAGATCCTGACGCAAAAGCAGTGGTTCCAAAATCATCTGTCTCCTCTCTACGGTTAGTAAAACACATTCATGCTGCATTTTTCTGTGACTAATTGGATATAATTTATGGACCTTTTTACTTTTTTCTATCGTTTTCCACACATAGTAAAGATGTGCATGTCACAAAAAGTCAAATGTTTCTTGTTAGACTGCAGCAGTTGGAGAAAATGGGATTCCCCACAGAGAAGGCTGTAGTTGCACTTGCGGCCTCCAAACAGCTAGATGGTGCCATCTCCTTGCTGATTGAAGACAGTGTTGGAGAAGAGGCTGTGGTAGTGTCCAAAGGGAAGAGTCGACTAACCACCACATAGCACTGGTGACCTCACCTTTGGTTTTGGGTAGTGGTCATATGCTTAGGTTTTGCTGAGCATATCTGATGTAAAATTTTCCCTGAGGGTGACATTTTTTTTCTTCTTTTGTAAAACTTTGAAATTTACTGAGTAACCATGCAAACTCTTGTTTTGCAAGGGCATTTCTATGTCTGTACATACATTTTTAGAACACTTACAAGTAGCTGGGCTCCCGATCTGTACACCTACAACCCCTGGCAAAAATTATGGAATCACCGGCCTCGGAGGATGTTCATTCAGTTGTTTAATTTTGTAGGAAAAAAGCAGATCACAGACATGACACAAAACTAAAGTCATTTCAAATGGCAACTTTCTGGCTTTAAGAAACACTAAGAAATCAGGAAAAAAAAATTGTGGCAGTCAGTAACGGTTACTTTTTTAGACCAAGCAGAGGAAAAAAAATACGGAATCACTCAATTCTAAGGAAAAAAATTATGGAATCATGAAAAACAAAAACGCTCCAACACATCACTAATATTTTGTTGCACCACCTCTGGCTTTTATAACAGCTTGCAGTCTCTGAGGCATGGACTTAATGAGTGACAAACAGTACTCTTCATCAATTTGGCTCCGACTTTCTCTGATTGCTGTTGCCAGATCAGCTTTGCAGGTTGGAGCCTTGTCATGGACCATTTTCTTCAACTTCCACCAAAGATTTTCAATTGGATTAAGATCCGGACTATTTGCAGGCCATGACATTGACCCTATGTGTCTTTTTGCAAGGAATGTTTTCACAGATTTGCTCTATGGCAAGATGCATTATCATCTTGAAAAATGATTTCATCATCCCCAAACATCCTTTCAATTGATGGGATAAGAAAAGTGTCCAAAATATCAACGTAAATTTGTGCATTTATTGATGATGTAATGACAGCCATCTCCCCAGTGCCTTTACCTGACATGCAGCCCCATATCATCAATGACTGTGGAAATTTACATGTTCTCTTCAGGCAGTCATCTTTATAAATCTCACTGGAACGGCACCAAACAAAAGTTCCAGCATCATCACCTTGCCCAAAGCAGATTCGAGAATCATCACTGAATACGACTTTCATCCAGTCATCCACAGTCCACGATTGCCTTTCCTTAGCCCATTGTAACCTTGTTTTTTTTTTCTGTTTAGGTGTTAATGATGGCTTTCGTTTAGCTTTTCTGTATGTAAATCCCATTTCCTTTAGGCGGTTTCTTACAGTTCTGTCACAGACGTTGACTCCAGTTTCCTTCCATTCGTTCCTCATTTGTTTTGTTGTGCATTTTCGATTTTTGAGACATATTGCTTTAAGTTTTCTGTCTTGATGCTTTGATGTCTTCCTTGGTCTACCAGTATGTTTGCCTTTAACAACCTTCCCATGTTTGTATTTGGTCCAGAGTTTAGACACAGCTGACAGTGAACAACCAACATCTTTTGCAACATTGTGTGATGATTTACCCTCTTTTAAGAGTTTGATAATCCTCTCCTTTGTTTCAATTGACATCTCTCGCGTTGGAGCCATGATTCATGTTAGTCCACTTGGTGCAACAGCTCTCCAAGGTGTGATCACTCCTTTTTAGATGCAGACTAACGAGCAGATCTGATTTGATGCAGGTGTTAGTTTTGGGGGTGAAAATTTACAGGATGATTCCATAATTTATTCCTCAGAATTGAGTGAGTCCATATTTTTTCCCTCTGCTTGGTCTAAAAAAGTAACCGTTACTGACTGCCACAATTTTTTTTTTCTTGATTTCTTATAGTGTTTCTTAAAGCCAGAAAGTTGCCATTTGAAATGACTTCAGTTTTGTGTCATGTCTGTGATCTGCTTTTTTTTCTACAACTGAATGAATATCCTCCGAGGCCGGTGATTCCATAATTATTGCCAGGAGTTGTAGGTTCTATTCCCGCTCATATACACACAGTACAACTAAACTTGTATAAACCGGATACTCGCACTGACCGGACAAAAACAAAAGTCCCAATGTTTTTCTATGGTTTTTCATGTAATACCGTATTTAACAGATTTTCTCTCACATCTGACAAAACCTCCCATCCCATCGGAATGTATTTCCATTAAAAGCCCCTCGCATATACTGGACAAAGCAGTCTGGACATGCCCAGTCACAACAAAGGTACGAAATGAAGTTCAGCACTGACACTAGCTGTTTCAAGGAATGTGGGTACCATATTTCCTTGATTAAAATCCCAGCCGTTCATTTTTTCAAACTGTGGTCACACCTGGCACCTAAATGAGGCAGGCTTTTATTCAAGGTCAGTGATTATTAACAAAATGCTATTTGTTGCCTGTACTGTAATATGGTGTTAAGTTTCACACATATCCTTGGGTGTGGCAAACCAAAGACAACCCTCTGTCCCTGCGAACCCTCTCCATTGCCTCATGTGCACCTGCTTTAATGACAGAGACCGCAAGGGCTGTGATCGGTCACTTTTCTGGTTTCGCTCCTTCCTCTCCCGTCATAAATGTTTTTGCAGTGTGCATTCCGATTACATTTCGAAACTGGCTCAAATACGTTTGGCAGAAAAGGCCGCAAATATGACCAAAATTACAATGTGGAGTGAAATTCCCACGTACCGTGACTTTACTTTGGAGGTTAATGATTGTATAAAGAAGTGGAGCTCTTTGAGGGACAAATTGGTCCAGAAGAAGCCACTGTTCCTGCTGTAAATTGCTTTAAGACACCCACCAACGCGATGGAGAACTTTAAAAGGGTCACATGTACGTCTACATCATTGCATGACAGAGTTGTAGAAGCATTAATCAGGCTTTAGGATTTTAAGGTACCACTCTGCAGTGTTTTCGCTTGTCAGTATCTCACAAATAAAAAGTGAAATCCCATTGATGGGCTATACAGGCTTAGAAGGGGTTAAGGCAGGCGTTTATTTTTTTCAGATGAAGTTTTGACCCAGTCATTAAATGAGAGAGGCACCTATTCAAGGTCAGTCGTTTACTCAGGGAAATGTGTTACCTTAATTGAAGGTGGGGGTTCCCCTTAGATATTTTGGTGCCTCCTGACTAATCTGTTACATACGAGGTCTGTCAATAAAGTAACGGTCCTTTTAATTTTTTTCTAAAACTATATGGATTTCATTCATATGTTTTTACATCAGACATGCTTGAACCCTCGTGCGTATGCGTGAGTTTTTCCACGCCTGTCGGTGACGTCATTCGCCTGTGAGCACGCCTTGGGAAGGAGTGGTCCCGCCCCCTCATCGGATTTTCATTGTCTGGAAATAGCGGAATGAAAAGGACTTTTTTTTCCATCAGGCTGTAAACATCTTTATTTCTGTTCTAAAGTTGGACATTTTCACATGGACTTGAATGTAAGCCTATTTTGGAGAGAGCCTCAAGCAGCCAGACGAGGGACTGCAACTTTTTCTTCTTCCAGGTGGTCTTCATCTGAGCCCATCGAAGCTTTCCACTTGATGCTACCTACAGTCTATGGATGATACATGTGTGTCCTTGGACAAGGCACTTGCAAGTCCTGTATGGGACTTGCAACCCATCCAAGGAAAGTCATACACTCTCATCCACTTCATGCTATGGAATCCAGGGATAAGCACCAGCACCAGTGGGCCTCAGGACCTATACTGTATAGGACTTTTTTTTGAATGAAATAGGCTATTTATGACCTCCCCAGGAGGCAATGTTTTCAGCCTGGTGCTTGTTTTTGATTTGTTAGCATGCGTAGATCATCTCACATCATCATGAACTCAATACTTCTATATTCATTAAATTTGGTGGCGAGGAAGGTTTTGGGTAATGGAGGAATTGATTGGATTCTGAGGCAGATGCCTATACAGGATAACTTTGCTTTAGTAGTATTTTGGTGAGGCCTCACACAGATTTGCACATTAATTGTAATGTGGAGCACAGTTAAAGAGCTAGTTCCTTTTTTAAACAACTTTAGACACACACACACACAGAAACATGAAACATTGTTAGTAATCAAGCTATGGACAGTTGAGTTTTGCCACTTTCTCTATATTAGAAACATCCAGTTAAAAAAGATAAATGGAAATGCATGGGCATCAACAGAATCAATTAAGCGAAACCCACTTGTAAAAACTAAAATTGTAAAGTATAGTCTTGAATGCATTGTTGCATTTTTTGTGTGTGTGCTGCATCTGCTGTGAATTACTTGGGGATAGCTAACTTCAAAGACTGGAACAGAGTTGATGTAAACAAAGTACATTAACACTAATTGACCAATCTGGTCATGTTTCTTTTGACACTTTGTTCCACAGATGTACTGACAATTACAGACTCAGATGATGGTAGTGTTATATTGTTACTATTTTGAGCATATGGTGGATTTCTAACCCCTGTATGGTTGCCTTATTGACACTTATTAAACCAGTTTTACAAATAAGTAAAATTAATACCCCCATCACACACAGCCAGAATCCTGCAGAATGGTGTCAGAATGATAAATTAGCGGGCATCCGAAAGTGTTGGATTTCAGTTCCAAAGCGTTCTGACAGCCATCTGTGAGAGTCCACACAGTTGGTCAAAATCGGCCACCGGCCCCGAGTGTGATGCACATGTTCAAAACCCTCTGGGTGCCATCGAGATGGGACACCTATCTGACGGAGATCCTTGCGCAATCTGAGGACCATCTGACCACAATTTACATATTACGATAGCGGCAAAACAGGATCCAAAACGATTTGAGCGCATATGAGGGAACGTCAAGATGGATCTGGCATGGCAAAGCCTGCCGGTATGACCTACATGTGCCACGTATAATAATGCCCCCCCCCAGCGCAAAGGAGTTTATGTATGTGGCACACATCATCATGATAATAATTATGAATTATCATATACAGTGAATGTGAACAGCGGCTATCAAACCGAAAACTCCGTGCGCTACTGTGCGCACGCCGCCGCAAATCTGAACAGCTGGCTGTTATATCCACAATAGACCTGACCGTACAGACATTTGTCCATTCCTTCCCATGGGCAACGTAAATAATGTAAACGATTGTCTCCATCATATCTGAATTTAACACAGGCAGCTGCGCCTCTCTGTGGTGCGCAGTAACGCGTCATTGCACGCATCAGGCTCGGAGTTGAACGGATCTCACGCTGTAATAAATGATTACCTTCTAACTCTGTAGGAGATATGACATGGAACTTGTGCCAGGCCAGGACAGCATTAATAGACATGAATCTCACCTCCAGCAGCAGCCCAGGAGTGTTTCACAGCATGGACGTGGAGCCGGACCGCAGCCTGTGGTTAAAATCCTCTCACCCATAATAAAAAAATAAATCCCATGTGATAATCCAACCATCACGGTCTCCAGAGGTGTGTTGTGCTGCTGAAGTGAGCAAAAAAGAAAAAAAGAAGTTAAAGTTCCTCAGAAAGTTTTCGTCTGATGCATGGGACATCATGGCCTGAGGCCAGCAAACTTTCAGCGAAGCTGTCCAGTGGCATCCACATGCACCCCATGCACGTGCATTTAGTGGCTCATTCAGTTATGCATACAACCACACACATTTTATATATATATATATATATATACATACATACACACAGCTGAGTGAAAATTGCAGTCTCATACAGGCGCATGTGTGCCATGTACACACGCACGCTGTGCATTCCCACACACGTGCATGTGAGGAATACAGCACTTCCTCCCATTCCGGTCCGTCTTTGCCATCCAGACATTCGGACATTGGGCAGTCTGCAGCGCCTTTTATGGCCGTCTGACAGCAGTCTGTGTCATCTACCTGTTGTCTACATGCACTTTGGATGCCATCGTGCAGGTGTGTACGCAGTAATCTGGATGCATTCTGACACTGCTGACCATGAGTCGGATTATGGCAATATTTGCTGTGTTGGGCTGGTTCCTGCACATTCTTGCTATGTGTGACGGGGGAGTTAGTAATTTTTCTCATGAAAAACGCAATTCTCAAATGTGACTAGATCACAGAGAGTCTCAACTGTTGACTGTTTTTAATGTGTTGTAAAAAGCGAACTCATCTTTTAAAGACATATCAGAGGAATGTTCAGTATTGACAGAAGTACGTGCTCTCTATCTTCTTGTTGATAATGCAGACAATTTCAAGGAACATTGTCATTACAAAATTTTAACGTGACAGAAAATTCTATTTATTAAAAAAGCAAAAACATTGAACAGTCACCAGGTCGCCATTTTTTCCCCTTATGAAATTTATGAAGTTGAGTGTTTAGGAAAGACTTTCTTTGCATTTGTACATAAACTGTACATCACAGAGAAAATATGTAATTTATTTTTACACTATAATGTTTAATTTTCTGACAAAATGAGGACATGTGAGATGTAAAACAGTAAGCATTATTTTATTACATCAATCATCTAATCAAGATTATCTTATTACAATGACACATTTGCAAGAAAAAAAATCAAAATATTAAATGGTTACACACATCAGCATACAAAAACAAAACAACCTACAAATGATCATTTTAAATAGTTCACAAAAACTTTGTTATAAGAAAAAAGTTTTCATCAGGTCAGTTTAATCACACTAAACTTACCAGTGAAACAGTGGTAAAAATATGTTCTTCAAGTTACATTAACAGTTACTTTTCTTTGTACACTCATGTGAGTGTTAAAAAGCTTACATTTGACAGATTTTTGAATATGTTAAAAAACAAATTTAGACTTCATAAATGTCATTGACCATTTCTCCAATTAAACCAAAATATATCTGTTTGTACATTTTTGTTTTGCACAGATTAAATGTAAATGCATGACTTAATCCATGTATATTGTGAAGTGAGAACCTTAGCACCAGAACACTACAGATGTACATTGGAAACACATATCAGCTGAAGAGATGACTGTTTTTTAGTGCACAACAAAATAGGGAATTCAACAAAAAGACAAAAGTAGGACAAAAATTAATAGTAAAAGATGTTTGTTTGTGTAACTGTGTCCTGCAAACTACATGCACAATATATTTAAATAATGGAATATCATCAGATTACGGTTACATCGTGAAACTCTGTATTCTCACATCTGATTTCTCCTAATTTATTGTTTTAAATGACCCTTATTGTTCAGAACTACCCTAAGTTGAGGAGTACAACAGAAGATCCCGATACTGACTTTTCTTTAATGAAACCAACATTTTTATTTCAAAGCTCCAACGCATCCGGAAAGTCTTCACAGTGCTTCACTTTTTCCATATTTTATGTTTCAACCTTATTTCAAAATGGAGTAAATTAATGTTTTCCCCTCAAAATTCTCCTCATAACACCCCATAATGACAATGTGGAAAAAAATAAATAAATAAATAAATATATATATATATATATATATATATATAAAATTGTGTGTGTGTGTGTTCTCCACTCAGATTGCAATAGCCAATCACAGATTAGCCTTTCTGTCCATCATTTACCTGTATTTTGGCATGCTTGGCGCCAGAAAGTTACGTTGGATCCAAAGGGATCCAAAAAGGCTAGGACCAAAAGTTATATTGGATCAATTCCCACTGACCAATAGTCTTAGAGCTTACTGCCAACAGCTAGCCAAACAGAGAGCGGCATACAATTATTCATGAGATGACATCACTAATGACGTAGAGGAGGTCAGGAACTTGCTGACAGACGCTGGTTGAAAAAATGGTAACAAACATGACAACAGTAGAAAATTGTTTGCCAGCGAGGTTTGCTGAGTTCACAGAGGAGGAACTGGTGGAAATATTGAACTCCAAGGATGCCAAAAACACTAAGAAGGTAGACAAGCACGCTACTGACGTTTTAGAAGCATTCATATGCTGTTCACAACAAAATAAATTGATCTAATTTACTTGACTCTTTGTTGTTTGCTTAATTTGGGAGGGGGTGGAGAACTTAACAACTGATGGATGGCAAGTCGTCCAACATAGAAAAATATTGGATTCAGAAAAGTTATATTGGACGAGGCGTCCAATATTTCTCTATGTTGGACTCCTTACATCCATTATTTATATAATATACTGTGTGTATATATATATATATATATATATATATATATATATATATATACACGAGGTCTGTCCATAAAGTATAGGTCCTTTTTATTTTTTTCAAAAACTATATGGATTTCATTCATGTTTTTACGTCAGACATGCTTGAACCCTCGTGCGCATGCGTGAGTTTTTCCACGCCTGCCGGTGACATCATTCGCCTGTGAGCACTCCTTGTGGGAGGAGTCATCCAGCCCCTCGTCGGAATTCCTTTGTCTGAGAAGTTGCTGAGAGACTGGTGCTTTGTTTGATCAAAATTTTTTCTAAACCTGTGAGACACATTGAAGTGGACATGGTTCGAAAAATTAAGCTGGTTTCCGGTAAAAATTTTAACAGCTGATGAGAGATTTTGAGGTGATACTGTCGCTTTAAGGACTTCCCACGGTGCGAGACGTCGCGCAACGCTCTCAGGCGTCGTCGTCAGCCTGTTTCAAGCTTGAAACCTCCACATTTCAGGCTCTATTGATCCAGGACGTCGTGAGAGAACAGAGAAGTTTCAGAAGAAGTCGGTTTCAGCATTTTATCCGGATATTCCACTGTTAAAGGAGATTTTTTTAATGAAAGATGTGCGGACGGGTCCGTGCGGACGGGTGCGGCGGCACAGGAAAAACACCTCCGTGTTGATAACCATTTGTAAAATCCAGGCAGCTTTTGATGGCTTTCAGTGGAGTGAGTATATGAGAAATTGTTTAACAGCTGGACATGTTCCAACTTGTCCTTAAGGCTTCCAACAGAGGTGTTTTTCCTGTGGTGGAGCGTCGCGGCGGCTGCGAGCCGACGCTGCAATCCGCCCACACGTCTTTCATTAAAAAAGTCTCCTTTAACAGTGGAATATCCGGATAAAATGCTGAAACCGACTTCTTCTGAAACTTCTCTGTTCTCTCACGACGTCCTGGATCAATAGAGCCTGAAATGTGGAGGTTTTAAGCTTGAAACAGGCTGACGACGGCGCCTGAGAGCGTTGCGCGACGTCTCGCACCGTGGGAAGTCCTTAAAGCGACAGTATCACCTCAAAATCTCTCATCAGCTGTTAAAATTTTTACAGAAAACCAGCTTAATTTTTCGAACCATGTCCACTTCGATGTGTCTCACAGGTTTAGAAAAAAGTTTGATCAAACAAAGCGCCAGTCTCTCAGCAACTTCTCAGACAAAGGAATTCCGACGAGGGGCTGGACGACTCCTCCCACAAGGAGTGCTCACAGGTGAATGACGTCACTGACAGGCGTGGAAAAACTCATGCATGCGCACGAGGGTTCAAGCATGTCTGACGTAAAAACATATGAATGAAATCCATATAGTTTTTGAAAAAAATAAAAAGGACCTATACTTTATGGACAACCCTCGTGTGTGTATATATACTCAACAAAAATATAAACGCAACACTTCTAGTTTTGCTCCCATTTTATATGAGATGAACTCAAAGATCTAAAACTTTTTCCACATACACAATATCACCATTTCCCTCAAATATTGTTCACAAACAGTCGAAATCTGTGATAGTGAGCACTTCTCCTTTGCTGAGATAATCCATCCCACCTCACAGGTGTGCCATATCAAGATGCTGATTAGACACCATGATTAGTGCACAGGTGTGCCTTAGACTGCCCACAATAAAAGGCCACTCTGAAAGGTGCAGTTTTGTTTTATTGGGGGGGGATACCAGTCTGTATCTGGTGTGACCACCATATGCCTCATGCAGTGCAACACATCTCCTTCGCATCATCTGTGAAGAGAACACCTCTCCAACGTGCCAAACGTCAGCGAATGTGAGCATTTGCCCACTCAAGTCGGTTACGACGACGAACTGGAGTCAGGTCGATCCCCGATGAGGACGACGAGCATGCAGATGAGCTTCCCTGATACGGTTTCTGACAGTTTGTGCAGAAATTCTTTGGTTATGCAAACCGATTGTTCCAGCAGCTGTCCGAGTGGCTGGTCTCAGACGATCTTGGAGGTGAACATGCTGGATGTGGAGGTCCTGGGCTGGTGTGGTTACACATGGTCTGCGGTTGTGAGGCTGGTTGGATGTACTGCCAAATTCTCTGAAACGCCTTTGGAGACGGCTTATGGTAGAGAAATGAACATTCAATACACGAGCAACAGCTCTGGTTGACATTCCTGCTGTCAGCATGCCAATTGCACGCTCCCTCAAATCTTGCGACATCTGTGGCATTGTGCTGTGTGATAAAACTGCACCTTTCAGAGTGGCCTTTTATTGTGGGCAGTCTAAGGCACACCTGTGCACTAATCACGGTGTCTAATCAGCATCTTGATATGGCACACCTGTGAGGTGGGATGGATTATCTCAGCAAAGGAGAAGTGCTCACTATCACAGATTTAGACTGGTTTGTGAACAATATTTGAGGGAAATGGTGATATTGTGTATGTGGAAAAAGTTTTAGATCTTTGAGTTCATCTCATACAAAATGGGAGCAAAACCAAAAGTGTTGCATTTATATTTTTGTTGAGTGTATATATATATATATATATATATATATATTTGCAAATTTATAAAAACAAATCACATGTACATAAGTATGTGAGTACTTATATGCATCAACAAAGTATTGAGCAAAAGGTTGTGATCCTTTTGCTCAATACTTTGTTGATGCACCTCTGGCAGCAATTACAGCCTCAAGTCTTCTTGAATATGATGCCACATGCTCGGTGCACCTATCTTTGGGCTGTTTTTCCCATTCCTCTTTGCAGCACCTCTCAAGTTTCATCAGTTTGGATTGGGAGCGTCACTGCACAGCCATTTTCAGATCTCTCCAGAGACATTCAGTCAGATTCAGGTCTGGTCTCTTGCTGGGCCACTCAAGGACATTCACAGAGTTGTCCTGAAGCCACTCCTTTGATATCTTGGCTGTGTGCTTAGGATCATTGTCCTCCTGAAAGATGAACCATTGCCCCAGTCTGAGGTCAAGAGCCGTCTGGATTTCAATTCAGTTTATTTCATGTATATTGCGCCAAATCACAACAAAGCTGCCTCATGGCGCCTCACACAAGTAAGGTCTAACCTTATCCACCCCTAGAGCAGGGAAAAACTCCCTCTGTTGATTTGAGGAAGAAACCTTAAGCAGACCAGACTCAAAGGGGTGACCCTCTGCTTGAGCCATACTACCAACACAACTGAAAACAAATATACAGTAAATTTGCTCCAGAATCCATGCTGGTCCTGTGCACCAGCATGGATTCTGGAGCAGGTTTTCATCCAGGATGTCTCTGTACCTTGCTGCATTCATCTTTCCTCAATCCTGACTAGTCTCCCAGTTCCTGCCACTGACAAACATCCCCACAGCATGATGCTGCCACCACTACGCTTCACTGTAGGGATGGCGCCTGGTTTCCTCCAAACATGACACCTGGCATTTTGTTTCTCATGATCAGAGTCCTTCAGATGCCTCTTGCCAAATTCCAGGGGGGCTGCCATGTGCCTTTTACTAAGGAGTGGCTTCTGTCTGGACACTCTACCAAACGGGCCTGATTGGTGGATTGCTACAGAGATGGCTGTCCTTCTGAAAGCTTCTCTCCACAGAAGAATGCTGGAGCTCTGACAGAGTGACCATCTGGTTTTTGGTCACCTCCCTGAATAAGACCATTCTCCCCTTCAGTTTGGACAGGCAGCCAGCTCTAGGAAGAGACCTGGTGAATCTAAACATCTTCCATTTACTGATGGAGGCCACTGTGCTCATTGGGACCTTCAAAGCAGCAGAAATATTTCTGTACCCTTCCCTAGATTTGTGTCTTGAGACAATCCTGTCTCAGAGGCCTACAGACAATTCCTTTGACTCCATGCTGGGTTTGTGCTCTGACATGCACTGTCAACTGTGGGACCTTATATGTAGACAGGTGTGTGCCTTTCCAAATCATGTCCAAGCAATTGAATTTACCCCAGGTGGACTCCAATTAAGCTGTAGAAACATCTCAAGGATACACCTGAGCTCAATTCTGAGCTTCATGGCAAAGACTGTGAATACTTATATACATGTGATTTCTTAGTTTTTGCTTTTTAATAAATTTGCAAAAATAAAAATAAAATAAAATAAATGAAAATAATCACATTGTCATTATGGGGTATTGTGCGTGGAATTTTCAGGGAAAATGAGTTTCCTCTACTTTGGAATAAGGCTGTAACAACAAAATGTGAAAAAAATGTAGTGCTGTGAATACTTTCTGGATGCACTGCATGAGGTGGAGTTTTATGAAGTGGAGTTTTTTTTTTTTTTTTTATATAATCGTGGTTCCTGATGGGAGAAGGGGCATTATGGAGTATCAGTGGAGTTTCCCTGAGGTGTGTTCCATTCTAAATCTGACGGTAAAGCCCAGATAACATATCAGGAAAGGTCTAAATGTGTGGAGTGCTGAAGAGACTTAGAGGAGGGGGAGGTCAGCCCAGTCTGTGATCCTCAGGGTGAGTGGGAGCTACTTCCCTCGAACTTTGGTGTTGGAGGATAGAGGAGAAGAAAGTCGAAGCACACCTGCTCGCTTATCTCTGTCGAAACTAGGGGAGGCTGTGCCAAACGGTCCATCCCCAGACCCTAGATCAGGCTCTGTTGAAGAAAGACAGCAGTTGGAAGGAAGCCTCCCTATTGAATTCTTGTCTACTCTGACGAAGTTGTTAATTTCAGTGCCTTGTCTTTGTATTCAAATTATTTAGCTACAAATATTTCCCAAAGGATTTATTCAATACTCAGTCCTGCTGTAAATGAAATATAGATGAGTGTCCAAAATATGTGGCACACCTGTCCTCTTTTTTTTTACATATTTAAGTATTTTAATTATAAAGAAGTTTTTTTTTTTTTTTCAGCTTCTCCCTTTTTGCTCGTGGATAGCCACAGCAGATCAAGTATGTTGCTGGGCATTGATGCCCCACAGGTTTTACGCCACATGCCCTTCCACATTATATGGAGACCAAGCACAGGTGGCCTTGAACTGTGAAAGCCTCATTCTGAAAGCAAGTACACAGCCACTCGACCAAAAATGAAAGCCTCACCTCAGTGCAGAGGTTGGTGGGGTTGTGTGCGCACACACACACACACACACACACACACACACACGAGGTCTGTTAGAAAAGTATCCGACCTTTTTATTTTTTCAAAAACCATATGGATTTGAATCACGTGTGATTGCATCAGCCAAGCTTGAACCTTCGTGCGCATGAGTTTTTTCACGCCTGTCGGTTGCGTCATTTGCCTGTGAGCAGGCTTTGTGTGAACAGTGGTCCACCCCTCACGTCGGATTTTTATTGCGAATAAATGTCTGAACAATTTGGAGCTTTGCTGCATCAATTTTTTCCAGAAACTGTGAGAGACCTCCAGGTGGACACCATTCGGAAAATTCAGATGGCTTTCAGGGACGATTTTATGGGGATTACACAGATTAAGGAGTGCTCCAGCCGGTTTAAAGACCGCCCACAGCTGAGCGCCGATCGACAGGCTCAATCAACCAAATCATTTCCAACGTGAAGGCTTTGTTGATCCGGGACGTCGTCTGACTTACACAAAAATGGCAGGAGACATGGACATCAGTACTTTTTCGGCACATTCCACTGTTACAGGAATTTTTTTCATGGAAAGAGAAGCGGAGGGATGCGCCACGGAGCCGTTCATGGCGCGGCACAAAACCACCTCCGTGTTGGTCTCTCAGGACGGCTTTCAGATGGCTTTCGGTGGCTTTTCAGTCGTGTGACTATCCGAGAAATTGTGGATGAGCCTGGACATGCCAGAACATGTCCTGTGAGGCTTCATCACGGCGTTGCTTTGCGCCATGCAGCACTGCCGTGACGCGCGGAATTCCTCCGCTCCTCTTTCCATGACAAAAACTCCTGTAACAGTGGAATGTGCTATTCATTTCCAAACTGGACGCTGTGTTTTATCCGGGACGTCCTCTGACTAGCACAGGAATTGCGGAAGACGTGGACATACGACATACGACAGACAGACGTGCGGAGGAATTCCACGCGTCGCGGCGGTGCCGCATGGCGCAAAGCAACACCATGATGAAGCCTCACAGGACATGTTCTGGCATGTCCAAGCTCATCCACAATTTCTCGGATAGTCACACGACTGAAAAACCACCGAAAGCCATCTGAAAGCCGTCCTGAGAGACCAACACGGAGGTGGTTTTGTGCCGCGCCATGAACGGCTCCATGGCGCATCCCTCCGCTTCTCTTTCCATGAAAAAAATTGCTGTAACAGTGGAATGTGCCGAAAAAGTACTGATGTCCATGTCTCCTGCCATTTTTGTGTAAGTCAGAGGACGTCCCGGATCAACAAAGCCTTCACGTTGGAAATGATCTGGTTGATTCAGCCTGTCGATCGGCGCTCAGCTGGAGCACTCCTTAATCTGTGTAATCCCCATAAAATCGTCCCTGAAAGCCATCTGAATTTTCCGAATGGTGTCCACCTGGAGGTCTCTCACAGTTTCTGGAAAAAATTGATGCAGCAAAGCTCCAAATCGTTCAGACATTTATTCGCAATAAAAATCCGACGAGAGGGGTGGACCACTGCTCACACAAAGCCTGCTCACAGGCGAATGACGCAACCGACAGGCGTGAAAAAACTCACGCATGCGCACAAAGGTTCAAGCTTGTCTGATGCAATCACACGTGATTCAAGTCCATATGGTTTTTGAAAAAAATAAAAAGGTTGGATACTTTTCTAACAGACCTCGTATATACATATACATATATATATATATATACACATATATACACACACACACACACACACACATATATATATATACATTTTTTTGATATACACCTCATATTGCAAAACACACGTAGAGGCTCTCAGAAAAAAAAAAAAACAATGAAGAAAAAAATTCACTTTTCAAAGGAATTACAGAAATATTTTAATATGTAATAATAAATTGTGCAGTCTGTGAACCTTGCAAAAATGGGGCATCATGAACATACTGAGCATGGTTTATTGTTGCACTACAAGAGGTATTTTGAAAAAATTTGAAGGCGCTGGTGGGTGTCATCGATTTCTATTTAATCCACTACATGGCGGATGCAGCCCGCGAGCTGCTGCCAGGCAGCTGCCATCTTGCTTAGCGTTATTACACGTCATCAGGCATTAGATTAAATAGAAATGGATGATGCGCTGGCTTAAACTTTGGTTAAAGTGATCTGAAAATGCTGTTTTGTGCAACATTTAGGTGAAGTGACAAGCTGACAAAGGAACAACATAAAGCTGATCCATGCACTGCAGATGTGCTGATAGCGTTATTTTTCTTTGGCACCATAAAAAGAAAAAAACTTGTGGTCTGGTGCTGTTTATATCATGCAAAAAAGTATCCAAAGGCACAGATATCAAAACCAGTTGTTCTTTATTTACAGACCAAGTCTAATGTCAAAAGTGCTTTTAAAAAAGCATTAATGGGTTTTGTAATTAATAATGTAAATTAACACATTTTGAGTTAGTTTAAAAAATTGTAATTCTTATCTTTTTGTCCTACACTATTCGGCTACACAGTCACTGTAGTAATTGTAGAATCATTAACAATCTCCAACTCGAGTTTTTCAAATAATCACTTAGAAAAATTTATTCATTTATTTTCATAAAGCAATATTATATCACAGAAAAACTAGACATCTATGATCAAGATCATCAGATAAAACCTACCTGCTCTGCCATACTAAGCGATTGAATGCGTTATGGTCATGTTTGGACTATGACATAAAATTAACAAATGTGACATTTTAAAAACATCAAAAATCCAATTATCTCCCCTTGATGATGTTGGAGAGGTCGGTGACGTCATTTCCCTGTGGGCAGGCCTTGAGTGAGATGTGGTCCCGCCCTCTCAGCTGAATTCCTTTGTTTCACACGCTGCTCGAGACAGCGCGCGTTGCTTTATCAACATTTTTTCTGGACCTGTGAGGAATATCCGAGTGGACACTATTGGAGAAATTAAGCTGGTTTTCGGTAAAAAGTTTAACGGCTGATGAGAGATTATGGGGTGTTTCTGTTGCTGTAAGGACTTCCCACAGAGCAGGACGTCGTGCAGCGCTTCCAGGCGCCGTCGTCGGCCTGTTTCGACCTGAAAACATACTAATTTAAGGCTTAATTCACCCAGGACGTCGTGAGAGAACAGAGAAGATTCAGAAGAGGCCGACATGAGGACTTTATGCGGACATTCCACTGTTTAAGGACATTTTTTAATGAAAGACGTGCGCGCAAATTCGCCGAGTCGTTTCCGTGACGACTCGGCGAATCTGTGTGCGCCGCGACAGGAAAAACACCTCCGTGTTGAAAACCATTTGTAAAATTCAGGCGGCTTTTGATGGCCTTCAACAAGTGAGTAACTGAGAAATTGTAACAGCTTGGGCATGTTCCAACTTGCCCGTTAAGGTTTCCAACGGAGGTGTTTTTCCTATCGCGACCCCCCGCGGTCGGGTCCAGCCCGACATGCGACTCTGCCCGCACGTTCTTTCTTTACAAAATGTCCGTTAACAATGGAATGTACAAATAAACTCCTCATGCCGACTTCTTCTGAAAGTTCTCTGTTCTCTGACGACTTCCTGGATCAACAGAGCTGGAAATGTGGAAGTTTTCAACTTGAAACGGTGAGACGCTGCTGCCTCGAAGCACAGATCGCCGTCAGGCACCGTGGGCCGTCCTTACGGCAACACTACCAGACCAAAATCTTTCATTAGCCGTTAAAATTTTTACCGAAAACCAGCTGAATTTATTGAATGGCGTCCACTCAGTTGTGCCTTACAGTTTTGAAAAAAATTTTGATCAAACAAAGCAGCAGTCTCTGAGCCATTCCTAAACAATGAAAAAACGACGAGAGGGTGGGCGACTCCTCACTCAAAGACTGCCCACAGGCGAATGACGTAACCGACAGGCGTGAAAAAACTCTCGCATGCCCACGAGGGTTCAAGCATGTCTGATGTAATCACATGTGATTCAAATCCATATGGTTTTTGAAAAAAATAATAAGGTCGGATACTTTTCTAATAGACCTCGTATACACAGAGGATAAAATAAGTATTTAACGACTCACCATTTTTCTCAGTAACTATATTGCTGAAGGTCCTACCAACATGGAATTTTCGCCAGATGTCAGTAACAACCCAAGTAATCCACACATGCAAAGAAACCAAAATAAATAAGTATAGAAATTAAGTTATGTGAAATAAAATGGAATAACACTGGGAAAAATATTGAACACGCTTTCTGAAATTTATTTAATACTTCATACAAAAGTCTTTGTTGGTAATGATAGCTTCAAGACACCTCCTGTCTGGAGAAACTAGTCACATGCATTGCTCAGGTGTGATTTTGGCCCATTCTTCCACACAAACAGCCTTCAAATGTTGAACGTTCTGTGGTTCTCTGATCTTTAGTTTTTTCAATAGATTCTCCAAAGAATTCAAGTCCAGTGATTGGCTGGGCCGTTTTAGCAGCTTTATTTTCAATCTCTGAAACAGAGTTTCCTTGGCTGTGTGTTTGGGATCATCGTCTTGCTGAAATGTGGTGTGTATTATGGCATACAAAGAGTTAAATTTTGGTCCTGTCAGACCAGACGATATTCTCCCACTATTTCACAGGCTTGTCTAAATGTTGTGCAGCAAACTTTAAACGAGCTTCAACATGCTTTTTCTTCAACAATGGAGTCTTGCATGGTGAGCTTGTATACAGGCCATGGTGGTTGAGTGCATTACTTATTGCTTTCTTTCAAACAGTTGTGCAGTTGCTCTCCACAAGTGGTCCTTGGCTCTTGGACAACTCTTCTGATAATTCTTTTCATTCCTCTGTCAGAAAATCTGGTCGTGGCCGGTTTATGGTAAAATGATGTTCTTACCACTTCCACATTCTACCACAGTGCTCACTGGAACAACAGTGGTTTAGAAATCCTTCTGTAACCAATACCATCAGTATGTTTTGCTGCAACAATAAGGTTGAAGATCTTGAGAGAGCTCTTTGCTTTTTGCCCATGTTTCTTGTGTGACATCTTGGTAATGAGACACCTTTTTACAGGCCATCAGTTGGAACTGAACCAGCTGATATAAATGTGCACTGACAAGTGGCAGGATTGCTTTCTATTTACTGATAAATTTCAGCTGGTGTTTTGGCTTTCCATGCCTTTTTGCACCTCCCTTTCTTCAGGTGTTAAATACTTTTTTTCTTGTGTCATTTCACATTACACATAACTTAACTTCTGTACTTGTTTTGATTTCTTCATATGTGTGTATTACAAGGGTTACACTTAGTGTTCCTGCTTTCTCCCTCTGTTTCTAAAACACACACACACACACACACACACACACACACACACACACACACACACACACACACACACACACACACACACACACACACACACACACACACACACACAGTAGTGTTCAGAATAATAGTAGTGCTATGTGACTAAAAAGATTAATCCAGGTTTTGAGTATATTTCTTATTGTTACATGGGAAACAAGGTACCAGTAGATTCAGTAGATTCTCACAAATCCAACAAGACCAAGCATTCATGATATGCACACTCTTATGAAATTGGGCTATTAGTAAAAAAAAAAAAAAAGTAGAAAAGGGGGTGTTTACAATAATAGTAGTGTGGCATTCAGTCAGTGAGTTCGTCAATTTTGTGGAACAAAAAGGTGTGAATCAGGTGTCCCCTATGTAAGGATGAAGCCAGCACCTGTTGAACATGTATTCTCTTTGAAAGCCTGAGGAAAATGGGACGTTCAAGACACTGTTCAGAGGAACAGCGTAGTTTGATTAAAAAGTTGATTGGAGAGGGGAAAACATATGCAGGTGCAAAAAATTATAGGCTGTTCATCTACAATGATCTCCAATGCTTTAAAATGGACAAAAAAAAACCAGACGCGTGGAAGAAAACAGAAAACAACCATCAAAATGGATAGAAGAATAACCAGAATGGCAAAGGCTCACCCATTGATCAGCTCCAGGATGATCAAAGACAGTCTGGTGTTACCTGTAAGTGCTGTGACAGAAGACACCTGTGTGAAGCTAATTTATTTGCAAGAATCCCCCGCAAAGTCCATCTGTTAAATAAGACATGGGCAGAAGAGGTTACAATTTGCCAAAGAACACATCAACTGGCCTAAAGGGAAATGGAGGAATATTTTGTGGACTGATGAGAGTAAAATTGTTCCTTTTGGGTCCAAGGGCCGCAGACAGTTTGTGAGACGACCTCCAAACTCTGAATTCAAGCCACAGTTCACAGTGAAGACAGTGAAGCATGGTGGTGCAAGCATCATGATATGGGCATGTTTCTCCTACTATGGTGTTGGGCCTATATATCGCATACCAGGTATCATGGATCAATTTGGATATGTCAAAATACTTGAAGAGGTCATGTTGCCTTATGCTGAAGAGGACATGCCCTTGAAATGGGTGTTTCAACAAGACAATGACCCCAAGCACACGAGTAAACTAGTTTAGTGATTCACAGGATTGCTAAAAAAGCAGTTTGAACAAAATGGTTTTGAGTTTGTAGCGTCAACAGCAGATGCTACTATTATTGTGAACACCCCCTTTTCTACTTTTTTTTTTTACTAATAGCCCAATTTCATAGCCTTAAGAGTGTGCATATCATGAATGCTTGGTCTTGTTGGATTTGTGAGACTACTGAATCTACTGGTACCTTGTTTCCCATGTAATAAGAAATATACTCAAAACCTGGATTAATCTTTTTAGTCACATAGCACTACTATTATTCTGAACACTACTGTATATACATACACACACACACACACACACACATGTATGTGTGTGTGTATATATATATATACGAGGGCTGTCAATAAAGTAACAGTCCTTTTTATTTTTTTCAAGAACTATATGGATTTCATTCATATGTTTTTACGTCAGACATGCTTGAACCCTCGTGCGCATGCGTGACTTTTTCCACGCCTGTCGGTGACGTCATTCGCCTGTGAGCACTCCTTGTGGGAGGAGTCATCCAGCCCCTCGTCGGAATTCCTTTGTCTGAGAAGTTGCTGAGAGACTGGCGCTTTGTTTGATCAAAATTTTTTCTAAACCTGTGAGACACATCGAAGTGGACACGGTTCAAAAAATTAAGCTGGTTTTCAGTGAAAATTTTAACGGCTGATGAGAGATTTTGAGGTGATACTGTCGCTTTAAGGACTTCCCACGGTGCGAGACGTCGCTCAGCGCTCTCAGCCGCCGTCGTCAGCCTGTTCAAGCTGTAAACCTCCACATTTCAGGTTCTATTGATCCAGGACGTCGTGAGAGAACAGAGAAGTTTCAGAAGAAGTCGGTTTCAGCATTTTATCTGGATATTCCACTGTTAAAGGAGTTTTTTTTAATGAAAGACGTGCGGACGGGTCCGCGCGTCGGGACGTAGCCGCCGCGACGCTCCGCCACAGGATAAACACCTCTGTTGAAAGCCTTAAGGACAAGTTGGAACATGTCCTGCCTGTTAAACAATTTCTCATATACTCACTCCACTGAAAGCCATCAAAAGCCGCCTGGATTTTACAAATGGTTATCAACACGGAGGTGTTTTTCCTGTGCCGCCGCACTGTGTCGGCTGCATCCCGACGCGCGGATCCGTCAGCACGTCTTTCATTAACAAAATCTCCTTTAACAGTGGAATATCCGGATAAAATGCTGAAACCGACTTCTTCTGAAACTTCTCTGTTCTCTCACGACGTCCTGGATCAATAGAGCCTGAAATGTGGAGGTTTTCAGCTTGAAACAGGCTGACGACGGCGGCTGAGAGCGCTGAGCGACGTCTCGCACCGTGGGAAGTCCTTAAAGCGACAGAATCACCTCAAAATCTCTCATCAGCCGTTAAAATTTTCACTGAAAACCAGCTTAATTTTTCGAACCGTGTCCACTTCGATGTGTCTCACAGGTTTAGAAAAAATTTTGATCAAACAACGCGCCAGTCTCTCACCAACTTCTCAGACAAAGGAATTCCGACGAGGGGCTGGACGACTCCTCCCATAAGGAGTGCTCACAGGCGAATGACGTCACCGACAGGCGTGGAAAAACTCACGCATGCGCACGAGGGTTCAAGCATGTCTGACGTTAAAACATATGAATGAAATCCATATAGTTTTTGAAAAAAATAAAAAGGACCGTTACTTTATTGACAGCCCTCGTATATATATATATATATACATATATATATATATATACACACACACACACACACACACACACACACACACACACACACACACACACACACACACACACACACACACACACACACACACACACACACACACACACACACACACACAGTGCCTCCAAAAGTATTGTAACTCTTGGTATTTCACACATTTTAATTTCTTTATGCCATTTGAAGAAAAAAAAAATCTCAAATGATCTTCCTTAAACTCTAACTTAAGGCAAATCTGTACAACTTGATATACCCTAATAAAAATATAAAAGCCAAGGTGATGGGTTGTATGCTTTGGTATAATACCTGTAAATAGTCAGTTGTATTGCCAGTTTTCTTAAGACATGTCAGGGGATGAGCATTTCCAAGTCACTGAATATATCTTGGACTTTACATCAATTATGAAGAAATACAAACAATATGGCACTCTATAGTAAATCTGCATGGAGTAGATGGTTCACAAAAACTGAGTGACTGTGCAAGAAAGAAAAGAGTGAGGTAAGCCACCAAGATGCAGACAACCCAGAAGAAGTTATAGGCTTCTCTGGCTGTGACTGGAGAAATTGTGCATAGTGCATTTTGTATCACCAGTTATACAGCTTCATGATGAAGTGGTATAGAGGAGGATTTTCTTAAAAAGAAGACCTGAAATTTCAGCAACAATTTGCCAGAAGGTACATCTGAGATGCAAGTCTAGATTTGATGTTTTTGTGAAAGAAAATACTCTATCAAACACACAAGACATCAAATGCACTACAGTTTTCACTCAGGGTACCGGCAACGTGACACTAAACTCACTAAAACAAACTGAACTACAAAAACACAATAAATCAATAACACTAAGAACACTGTTAAACTAACATGAACCACAATAACATTTAACACCTCAAAATCCTGAACTTCCATGGTGCATTGCTGCACAACGCCCATTGTTCACTGTTAGCTAATATTGCAAATTTCTCAAAAAAATTAGTTGTATCAACTTTCCGTTTTCGCAGCATTCATCCTTGACCTAAAATATATAAGCATAGTAAATGGCAAATAGTAGCTCTCCTCAGTTTCTCCGTGATCAAAGCCACACACACACACACACAGGCCACTTGGCTATTATAGTATACATGTAGATTCATTTATATCAAGTTGTAGAGATTTGCTTTCAGTTTGCATTTAAAGAAGATTATTTTAGAAATTTTTATTTTTTGTAGTGTTTGAAATGGCATAAACAAATTAAAATATGTGAAATACCAAGTATATACAGTGAGGAAAATAAGTATTTGAACACCCTGCGATTTTGCAAGTTCTCCCACTTAGAAATCATGGAGGAGTCTGAAATTTTCATCTTAGGTGCATGTCCACTGTGAGAGACACAATCTAAAAAAAAAAAAAAATTCAGAAATCACAATGTGTGATTTTTTTAAATAATTTATTTGTATGTTACTGCTGCAAATACGTATTTGAACACCTACCAACCAGCAAGAATTCTGGCTCACACAGACCTGTTAATTTTTCTTTAAGAAGCCCTCTTATTCTGCACTCTTTACCTGTATTAACTGCACCTGTTTGAACTTGTTACCTGTATAAAAGACACCTGTTCACACACTCAATCAATCACACTCCAACCTGTTCACCATAGCCAAGACCAAAGAGCTGTCTAAGGACACCAGGGACAAAACTGTAGACCTGCACAAGGCTGGGATGGACTACAGGACAACAGGCAAGCAGCTTGGTAGAAGACAACAACTGTTATGATTATTTATTAGAAAGTGGAAGAAACACAAGATGACTGTCAATCTCCCTCAGTCTGGGATTCCATGAAAAATCTCACTTTGTGGGGTAAGGATGATTCTGAGAAAGCTCAGAACTACACAGGAGGACCTGGTCAATGACCTGAAGAGAGCTGGGACCACAGTCACAAAGATTACATTAGTAACACATGATACTGTCATGGTTTAAAATCCTGCAGGGCAGCAAGGTCCCCCTGCTCAAGTCAGCACATGTCCAGGCCCGTTTGAAGTTCACCAGTGACCATCTGGATGATCCAGAGGAGGCATGGGAGAAGGTCATGTGGTCAGATGAGACCAGAATAGAGCTTTTTGGACTCAACTTACCATGTTTAGAGGATAAGAACAACTCCAAGAAAACCATCCCAACCGTGAAGCATGGGGGTGGAAATATCATACTCTGGGGGTGCTCTTCTGCAAAGTGGACAGGACGACTGCACCGTATTGAAGGGAGGATGACTGGGGTCATGTATTGTGAGATTTTGACAAACACTCCTTCCCTCAGTAAGAGCATTGAAGATGGGTCATGGCTGGGTCTTCCAGCATGACAATGACCCCAAACACACAGCCAGGGCATAAGGAGGGGCTCCGTAAGAAGCATTTCAAGGTCCTGGAGTGGCCTGGCCAGTCTCCAGACCTGAACTCAATAGAAAATCTTTGGAGGGAGCTGAAACGCCAAACCTGAAAGATTTGGAGAAGATCTGTGTGGAGAAGTGGACCAAAATCCCTGCTGCAGTGTGTGCAAACCTGGTGAAAAACAATAGGAAACGTTTGACCTCTGTAATTGCAAACGCAAAAGCTACTGTACCAAATATTAACATTGATCTTCACAGATGTTGAAATACTTATTTGCAGCAGTAACATACAATAAATGATTAAAAAAATCATACATTGTGATTTCCAGATTTTTTTTTTTTTTTTTTAGATTATGTCTCTCACAGTGGACATGCACCTAAGATGAAAATTTCAGACTCCTCCATGATTTCTAAGTGGGAGAACTTGCAAAATTGCAGGGTGTTCAAATACTTATTTTCCTCACTGTGTATATATATATATATATATATATGTATATATATATATATATGTATCACACTGAGGAAATATTTTGGGCATTTGTGTTTACTAGATGGTTTGGAAATTCCAGACTCCATTCACACTACCGTCAGCAAACCTCTCACTTTGAAGTGGTGTGGTGTAAACTGGCTTAAAAGGTCAGACACCCATCCAGGGCCAAACAATTCTGGGAGTTTCTTTACTTATTTTATATGTCCAGCTGTTAACATGCAGAGGTTATATATATTTCTTTACAATAAAGTTTTATTTGCTTAAAGGGACATTATCATTGCCAAACAAAGCATTTTAGGACATCATATTGGTTACCAATAGAAAACCTGATACTCTTAAAAAATGTTTTAATGCTCGTTATCATAAAACTAAACAATTACTCTCAAACATGGAGGTCGCCATTACTCCTCGAGTCAATGCTTTGTTCTCGGGATCTCGCACGTGAATGTGATGTAGTCCAGCTGTCTGTCATTATTTATTGTTTGTGTAGCAAAGGACAAAAACCTGCTTGCTTATCTATCTATAAAGCAAGAAATGTCTGTGTGTGGGTATGTGGCTCGCATATCTCTCTGACTGTGTCAAATTGACCTCGGCTTTTGGATATGGCTTGCGCATGGCACGATGATGTGCATCCTTTATTATGAACATTTTGGAGATAAATTTTCAAAACCTTTATTTTGACATTAAACCTTTATTTTGACATTGTAATATTAGTACTTCTGACATGCCCCCCCCACTTGACACCTTTGTCCTGCAAAACCTCTGTTTGAATACGGATTTCCATCATACAACACGTCGTTTATAAAACAAAAATTGGGTGCACAGGTTTGAATTTATTTAGGATTTTCTCTAATCTACACACATACAAAATTATACATACAGGCTCAAACACAGACATACACTCACTAAATCTTTTATTAAGCATTATGCATATTTTTTTACCTTTTGTGGATTAGAGAAGATCCAAAATAAATTCAAAATTGTGCACCCAATTCTTGTTTTTTTAATGTCATAAATGATGTATGCTGACAAAAAAGAACAGTTCAAAGACGTCACTAAAAGCTCCAAATTACCGTGACATTCATGCCCATAATGAGTGTATGTTAACGTCTGACCACAGCTGTATTTATTTTTATCTGACTTGCTCGCTTTCAGCTGCACCTACAAGCACATGTTCCCGTTAAATATTTCATAAAATCTAATTAATACATTTATGTTTTATGTTTGGTATCATCCAAAGTGGCTGAGCCTGAGAGTTTGGTAAAATTCCAGAGCAAAAAAATTCATTTCTAACCTAACAGCAGTCACGTGACTTTTTCCCAGTAGCTGAAATGTTTTTCTGAAAGAATTGTTTTTATATTTATATCTGTGCCGTTGTTTCCAGTTGTAGACAGTCAAGGTGTTAAATATTTAATGTTGCAGGAATGATGTCAAATGTTTGCAGGTCATTTCTCATTTGGATGCACTGGTGAATGAGCCCACAGCTGCATGGCAGTGACAGCATTGCCAGATGAAGTGGGTTTCCAGCCAGAAAGCTGTTCAAACTGCCACCATGCTCACAACATCACCCAAAATATTACCTCTATTTTTCACTCAGTATGTTCACTGTCCTGGTTGCTTTGACTAGTGTATCATAAAATGCAACGCGGCCGATGCTAAATAAATTAAAAAATATGAAACAATTTGTGTTTGGCAATAATGGCTTTTGGTGAGCAGAGCATTGAACTATGAATGCGGTGAGCATCTGTAATGAAAACCTGCAGACTCTTGGCCCTTCAATGCATGTGATTTGTCCTCCATACCTTATATGAAACGTGGTACACATAAAATCACAAGACATAGTTCTCAAGCAAATTACTAAAGTAGTATGTGTGCTGCCATCACTCAAAACAATTACAGATACATTTCTACAAACATCTGCTATTGACGCGGTCCAACACTTCAGTAACAAGTAGTAAACAAACGGTGCCCTTTTGCCACTCAACTGATCCTTTGCAGATCTCCTGTGTCAAAAAGGCCAAAATGGCTGTGTGTAGATGGTCAGCAGGGCAGTGGGTGAAAATGTCTCAGCGTTACCTGGCCAGATGATAGCCTCCAGCAGCGTCACCCTGCGAGCCAGAAGCTCAAGGTCTGCCTGCAAGTCGTGGAACATCTGCAAGCTAATGTCCTATCAGAGAGCAGTGAAAGGGGAACTGTGTGAGGGAGTGGAGACACCAGCCTGAGTCCTGGGGCGGCTTGTGACTGTTCCCACTCCCTGTCGCAGGAGTGAGGTATGGGAGTGTGAGCCTCCAACTTTGACCCCTGCCTAAAGCTGACCCTGCCTCAGGCCTCCTACTCACCATGAATACCAATCATAGTCTCAAGGATTAAAACCCTCTCGGCTAAGATCTTCAGCGCCTCTCTGATCTGATGTATTCCGTCCCCCTGTGAAGATAGATACAGCCGTCAAGGTAAAGAGCACAAGCCAAAGAACTGCTTGCCAAGATGCATTTTTTTTTTCTCAGTACAGTTAGACGGTTAAAAGTCCACATATCTGCCCAACAGCCATTTTATTAGACTATCTGCTCCCTGCATATCTATGTATTCCATCATTCACATGCTGCTATATGACGTCAGCCTGCCATGCTGGGCAATGACAGCATGCACATTACAGACCGCCTACACGCTGATGACATAACATAGCTGTACTACGCTCTTTCACCATTTAAATTTGATCATGCCAAACACATTCCTTTTGTTCGGTAGTCATTCAGGCAGGCAGCTATTTTCATCAGCACACTTTTCAGCCTCACTGTGTTCACAAGTCAAGTTCATAGTAAGTAGAAAAGCACCTTTGTTGCAGAATGAAGTCATTATAGATTTAATTACACATTAAAAGAAAAGGCATTTGCTTCTCAAGTGTTCCTTTCAGACTTAAAAAGTAGACTAGAGAAGAGGCACTAATCACAGACAGCTGAGAACGTCAACATGTCATGCAAAGCACAGCTAAAGATTTAGGTGTGAGCAATTTTCAATACGAAACCTGATTTGTAAACAATGCTGAAGCATATTTTGAGTTTGAAGAAAAAAAAAAGGCAAAGTTGCACTGTGCCAGAAAATGGTATGACCCGTAGGCCACCCTGACCCACATCTGTGTGGGCTTCCATGTGGCCATTATAGTCCAGGAACCACTGGTCAGATGGGCTTCATTTTTTGTGGAAATTGTTCGTAAAATTGAAGATTCTATGGGTTCTAATGGAACATCTTCTCAGAGACTGAAGTGTTACCATAGCAACAGCCAAAAATAAGACAACTCACACACTACTCAATACTAGACAGGTGTGAGCGTAGAATGTGGTCTTATTCAATATCTTCAATTTGTACTTGCTCCACTTAAATACCATCTCATCTTCAACCGCTTATCCAGGATTGGGTCGCGGGGGCAACAGCTCCAGTAGGGGACCCCACATTGACCTTTCCCGGGCCACAGTGACCACCTCTGACTGGAGGATCTCAAGGCGTTCCCAGGCCAGTGTGGAGATATAATCTCTCCACCTAGTCCTGGGTCTTTCCCAGGGTCTTCTACCAGATGGACATGCCTGGAACACCTCCCTAGGGAGGTGCCCAGGAGGCATCCTTACCAGATGCCTGAACCACCTCAGCTGGCTCCTTTCAATGTGAAGGAGCAGCGGCTATACTCCGAGCTCCCCACAGATGACCGAGCTTCTCACCCTATCTCTATCTCACTTAAATGCCAAAAAACAAAAACAAAAATGAACACAAATACCTACTTTGATCTTTGACCCTGATGAATGTGAATTATATGGCCGCTGTCTCAGTAACCACTGAGAAATAGAAAACAAATTTTGAACTACCCCCAAGTAGTCTGACTGTCTTCATTTTCCAAAGGTAATTTGTAAAGGAGGCTGTAAAATGGGCATTTTTCAAAAGTTTAGACAAAGTTATGTTTACTTGGCTACTCACGTAAAAATGTCTTTTCATATACATCTTAATGTAAAATGAATATTATAAATGATACTTGGCAGGGGTGGTGGCCAAGTAGTTAATGCGCTTGTTTTCAGTTCAGAAAGCTCTGGGTTCAAATCCCACCCCGTCACATTTCTGCATGTAATGTGGAGTTGCGTCAGGAAGGGCATCCGGCGTAAAACCTGTGCCAATTCAACATGCAGATCCACCTTGGATTTGCTGTGGTGACCCTGAGTGCAAACAAGGGAGCAGCCGAAGGGACTTACTTACTTGACATTAAAGGTTTGAATATGCTGTTTTCAACATGGCCACCATTATTCTGTAAAATTATGTAATTTTAGCAGTACTGAAGGCACTACATTGATCTTGGTGTCAAAATGCTACAAATTTTGATAAAATAGAGAACAAATCTTTTAATTGTATTGTAAGTGCTAAATATAAGTACTCCCCCCCCCCCCAAAATGACTGCCTAACTACAACCCCTGGCAAAAATTATGGAATCACCGGCCTTGGACTGACATGAATCATGGCTCCAACACGAGAGATGTCAATTGAAACAAAGGAGAGGATTATCAACCTCCTTTGTTTCAGTTTATATAGCGCCAATTTATATTTGGCGCTATATAAATAAAATTGATTGATTGATTAAAAGAGGGTAAATCATCACGCAATGTTGCAAAGGATGTTGGTTGTTCACAGTCAGCTGTGTCTAAACTCTGGACCAAATACAAACAACATGGGAAGGTTGTTAAAGGCAAACATACTGGGAGACCAAGGAAGACATCAAAGCGTCAAGACAGAAAACTTAAAGCAATATGTCTCAAAAATTGAAAATGCACAACAAAACAAATGAGGAACGAATGGGAGGAAACTGGAGTCAACGTCTGTGACCAAACTGTAAGAAACCGCCTAAAGGAAATGGGATTTACATACAGAAAAGCTAAACGAAAGCCATTGTTAACACCTAAATAGAAAAAAACAAGGTTACAATGGGCTAAGGAAAAGCAATCGTGGACTGTGGATGACTGGATGAAAGTCATATTCAGTGATGAATCTCGAATCTGCATTGGGCAAGGTGATGATGCTGGAACTTTTGTTTGGTGCCGTTCCAATGAGATTTATAAAGATGACTGCCTGAAGAGAACATGTAAATTTCCACAGTCATTGATGATATGGGGCTGCATGTCAGGTAAAGGCACTGGGGAGATGGCTGTCATTACATCATCAATAAATGCACAAGTTTATGTTGATATTTTGGACACTTTTCTTATCCCATCAATTGAAAGGATGTTTGGGGATGATGAAGTCATTTTTCAAGATGATAATGCATCTTGCCAAAGAGCAAAAACTGTGAAAACATTCCTTGCAAAAAGACACATAGGGTCAATGTCATGGCCTGCAAATAGTCCGGATCTTAATCCAATGGAAAATCTTTGGTGGAAGTTGAAGAAAATGGTCCATGACAAGGCTCCAACGTGCAAAGCTGATCTGGCAACAGCAATCAGAGAAAGTTGGAGCCAGATTGATGAAGAGTACTGTTTACCACTCATTAAGTCCATGCCTCAGAGACTGCAAGCTGTTATAAAAGCCAGAGGTGGTGCAACAAAATACTAGTGATGTGTTGGAGCGTTCTTTTGTTTTTCATGATTCCATAATTTTTTCCTCAGAATTGAGTGATTCCATATTTTTTTTCCCTCTGCTTGGTCTAAAAAAGTAACCGTTACTGACTGCCACAATTATTTTTCCTGATTTCTTACAGTGTTTCTTAAAGCCAGAAAGTTGCCATTTGAAATTACTTTAGTTTTGTGTCATGTCTTTGATCTGCTTTTTTTCTACAAAATTAAACAACTGAATGAACATCCTCCAAGGCCGGTGATTCCATAATTTTTGCCAGGGGTTGTATACATATAATTACATAATATTGTGGCACCCGGAGCAGCTGGAGGGAACCCATGCAAACACGGAGACTGCACAAACCCCACACAGAAAGGACCAGGCTCGATCACACCCAGAACCTTCTGAAAGTGTTACTAAGTAACTTAATTGCCTCCTTTGATCCTGATCAAGGGGCAAGTCCTGCCTTTGATCCATGCTTTTTCTGATTTTATTTCTTGATTCCTTTGATTCTTATTACATAATCAAAGACAGACAGACAAACAGTGATTAAAACATAACCTCGGTGTGAACTTCAAATACCAAAGATTAGTGACAAAAAATATCTGATCAAAGAATAGTGATCAGGATCAATAATAAGGCTCAAACATAAAACGGGATAAAAAACAAGTGCTTATGAATAAACAACAGAAAAATATGAACTGAAGAATGTTTTTAATGACATCTAAAGAATAACTTCATAATGTCGAAGGAGATGTAACTGGAGGACTGTTGGATCTCTGCAAAGCTATGAACTCCCCAAGTACACTTGTAGTTCAACTTATGGTGATGTAATGCAGATGAGAAATGATTTTTGTAAGTTGGAAATAATTTGACACTAAAATCAAGATGATACAGTCAGTCCAAATAATCTGCTTGGGGCAGTTTATGATAAAGTAGGATACACACTGCAAGAACAATCAGCCATGTTACATATTACAATTTTTTTTTTTTTTGGAGCTACTTTGCCTTTTTTTTTCTGTGCTACGTATCAATGAGAAAAACATTTAAAGTTAGTTTTTACATGCACAAGGAAATATGTGGTGCAGTACTCCAAGATGAAATCATGCAAAGTTGCATTGTGGGACATAAGAGGGAAGCTGTATCCACTCCACTCACATTAGAACACAACACCTCTAAACCCAACAGTACCCACCACTGACACATATGGAGTGATTTGGCATATACATTTAATCAGTTTTTCTTTTGGGATTATTAAAGCTCTGATGAAAGACAGCACAGAAATGACTGATTCCAGACAGGAAGGCAATAATAATTTTTTGCTTTCTTTGAGTCAGTGATCTTTGTACGTGTATATGCCAAAGTTCAATGCTGAAAAGGTGACTGTAACAGGTAGCCATGGAGATAGCAGCTTGCAGAGGGAGCCAGACAGCTTTAGGGTCGAGAGGACAGGGGACAGCAGTCCAGAGCACACCCCACGGACCAACAAAAACACATCAACATCAAAAGATTTCACAAGAAGAATCATACGGAACACCAGCTGAAATCACAAAGACACGAGCAATAAGATAAAAAGAGGCAGTTTTTGATTACAGGAAAGAAATTATGAAGCTGAGAACCTGAGCAGTGAATCATGGTTCCACTTAATTTAACCCACTGAATAGATTCACGACAATAGTAAGTGAATTTTTGGTTATGTAAATACATATATACATAAATACATTTATCAATCTTACATTTAAACTGCTCTTTTAACGTGAGAGAGCTAAAGGAAAGGTAGTGATTACACAAAACATTTATTGCACAACATAGGAATGTCACACACTCATCTTCAACCGCTTATCCAAGATCAGGTAGCGGGGAGCTGGAGCCTGTCCCAGCAGTAATAGGGTGTGAGGTGGGGTACACCTTGGACAGGACATCAGTCCGTCATGAGGCCACATATAGATAGATAAACACATTCACACTCGTAATTTAAAGTTTCCAGTCAACCTAACCTGCATGTCTTTGGATGTGGGAGGAAGCCGGAGCACCCACAGAGAAACCACACAAACACGGGGAGAACATGCAAACTCCACACAGAAAGGCCACAGGTGGGAATCGATCCCAAGACCTTCTCGCTGTGAGGCAACAGTGCTAACCACTAAGCCACGTGCTGCTCAGGAATCTTACAATATTTTATTAATATTCTAGCAAACACTCAAAAGCCTTCAGTCCAGGCCACTTATCTCTACCATTGAACTACCCACAACCGCATCTTACCGGTAGGCCCTTCTCTCCTGGCTCCCCCTTTCGGCCTGGAACTCCCTGCAAAGACAGTGTTACCAACAGAAGATTGTTACTGCTCTTCAAAATAACTACAAAAATAGCACAGCAGATTAGGAGGGCTTATTTGTTCTTTGAGACTGTGTTTGTGTGTTTCCTGCAGTTTACCCTAAAATCCATCTATGATGTGTTATATACAGAAGTGTATTGCATTCACTGGATTAAAAAAAATTAGCCTGCTCATCTCGTAATTACGAGATCAGGATCTCATAATTACGCAAAAAAGATTTCGGAATTACGAGAAAAAAAATCTCAATTACGAGAAAAAGATCTTGTAATTATGAGATCTTTTCTCGTAATTATGAGAGCAGGTGTTTAATTTGTTTATATATATATATATATATATATATATATATATATATAGAGAGAGAGAGAGAGAGAGAGAGAGAGAGAGAGAGAGAGAGAGAGAGAGAGAGAGAGAGAGAGAGAGAGAGAGAGAGAGAGAGAGAGAGCATACTGCATTAACCATTAACTGTATAAAAAAAATAGTCCGCTGATCTCGTAATTATGAGAAAAGATCTCGTAATTATGAGATCAGCGGACTATTTTTTTTTTTATCCAGTGAATGCAATACCTTCCGTAGTTGTACTTGTTTACTGTGGTAAAAATCCTGAAGCAGCAGGGTGGAGGTGTCTTACCGGCTCTCCTTTGAAGCCCCTCTCTCCTGGATAACCTAAAGGACCCTGAAAATACAGATCAAGGTCATTAGGCATTTTGGGGCTGTAGAGATCATTGTAAATAGGGCATGCTGAATATGATTTATTTATGGGCGTTATACTCACTCTCTCCCCACGCTCTCCTTTTGGCCCAACAGGGCCCTTCATTCCAGGGGATCCAGGTTTTCCCTATCAAGTCAAAAGAGGAAATTTAAAAAGACAACAACAAATTAGTGCTGTAACAAATGTATAGGCATTCTCTAGCCAAAGGCATACTCTATGCTTCAGAAAATATATAACATAATGACAACACTACTTTTTTGTTAGGAAGCTTACATTCAGTCCTGGTGGGCCAGGAGGTCCAACTGGGCCTTTGGGACCTGGTGGACCTACATATTGTATAGAAAGATTAATATGAACACATAATATTTGAAACCTCAGCCTTGTCAGAAACAAAGAGCCTAAAATACACCATCATATATTAAGCCATGGAGTAGACTGTCGATATTTTGTGTGTGCTTATCTTGTTCAGAACCTAATCCTAATATAAACTACAGAAAATGAAACCACATGATGACAAGAACAGCTCTTAGAAAGCACAAACCATACATCCTCTCTTTATATTTCCTTAATCCGCTTTCTTTTTCCATTGTGAGAGGGCTATTCCTTCGATCTCTAACATTCCTAGCTCCTGTTCACTGACCCTTGGTCCTGATTGCTCACCTTAATCCTGATCTTTTGGTTATTGATCCTGATTGTTAACCTTTCATCCTAATCGCTCCTCTTTGACCTTGATCTTTGATTGTGATGATTGATCTTGGATCATAACTGCTAAACTCTGATCTTGATCGTTGATCCTTATTTTTCATCTTTGATCCTAACCAAGTTTTGACCTTGAGCTTTGATTGTGCTTTCATCCTGATCATTGCACTTTGATCTCCAAACCTCAGCAAAGAGGTTATGCTTCTCTCACAATTTGTCCGTCTATCTTGGTGTGATCATGTCATCATGATAAAAGAAACCAGGATCATGGGGCAGATCCTGGGCCTTTACTGAACTTATTTTAAAGAAACATTTTGTGTACTGTTACAAGATTAGTAATAGTAAGCACTCACCGATGGGGCCAGGGGGGCCCTGAGGCCCTGGGACAGGTGAACCTTGTGAATCATGGAATGTGTTGGTGAAGAAGTTGTCTTTACCTTGATCTGAAGTTAAAATGACAAAGAACAAAGGTGATATAAATTTTGATCATGTAAAATTCTTACTTGACAATGACTCAGACTTTGATAGTTGCAATGTTCTTTTAAAGTTTTTCGGACTCATCCACTTTATCAACTGTCTGCCTCAAAGATTCATCTTTCAAAGCAGAACCAAGCTTTTCACCAAGTTTTGTTTGATCATTTGGGGAATAAGGTCCTTGCTTAAGCACACGTTAGTGATAGTGAGACTGAGATCAGTGCTTTTCTTTCACCTTCCTTCCCCTGTCTATATGGGGATTTAACTTAGAACCGTCCAGTCATGGTCTACTTCAAGTTTATTCGTATAATCAAAAAACAAATGACAAGAGTTTTTCCTGACCACAGTTGCCAATTTGCATGTTTTGGGGGGTGGGTAAGGTTAGACTTTTAGACTTTAGCGCCTCAGGGTGATTTACCAGATGATTTAGTGCTGCATAAACACATTGAAATGAACTGAATTACTGTAATCTCTCATGTGTGTCTTTTGTATGTGCAAAATAACTCTGAAATGGACAAGCAGACATTCACTGAAGTTGGTAGGGCAATTCCTTGGGTGAGTGTCTCCAGATGTTTAACATTTGGACACATCAAACCTCAAGATTAAGGTTGTCTAAAATTTAGTCCAAAAGACACATTTTCCAGGATATCTCCACACCAGTATAGCTACAGAAGTGATGTAAAGCACATATCAATCGGTACTAATTTGCAGTCAAATGCTATGAGTGACAATACATGTGCGCGCACACACACACACACACACACACACACACACACACACACACACACACACACACACACACACACACACACACACACACACACACACACACACACACACACACACACACACACACACACACACACACACACACACCAGGATATTTCCACAACAAATAGGGACAGAGGTGATCCAATTTTTTTTTATCAATCAGTTAGTTATTTACCATTAAGTGGTATAAGTGGGCAGCACGGTGAATTAATGGTTAGCAGTGGTGCCTCGCAACAAGAAGGTCATGGGATTGATTCCCACCTGTGGCCTTTCTGTATGGAGTTTGCATGTTCCCTCCGTGTTTCTGTGGGTTTCCTCTGGGTGCTCTAGCTTCCTCCCACAGCCAAAGACGTGAAGGTTAGGTGGATTGGAAACTTTAAATTGTCCATAGGTGTGCTTGCGGGTGTGAATGTGTTTGTTTGTCTACATGTGGTCCTGTGACAGAGTGGCATCCTGTCCAGGGTGTAGCCTGCCTCATGCCCTGTGACTGCTGGGATAGGCTCCATCCCCCGTGATCCTTAAATGGAGTAAGCGGTTGAAGATGAGTGATTGTGTGTATGTGGTACAAGTACCGTCATAATGACTGTCACTAAAGTGTCATTAAATGACGTCATTATCAACCAAAAACACATTTGTTATGTGCCTATGCAGGGTTAGTCACTCGTAGTCTCTACAGTCTTCAAATCAGGGTCTGCTGGTTGTTTCAAGAACAAAGCGGTTGAGGTTGTAGAGTCTAAACTTTGGTGCCCTCTCGCATAGGTTTAAAAGGCCACTATGGGCACTTATAAAAAGCAGCTCAACACCTGCTTACTTAAGCTCACCTCTGGGTATTTTCATTTTATCTACCTTTTATTCTTTTTTTTATGAATAGTTTTTTTTTTAATCTGTCTGTTCTTGAAAGGTCCTATTTGCCCGCCCACCTGCCCACACACACACACGGTATTGAGGAATATCAACTCTATGCTTTCCTGTCCAACTCAAACTTTAAATAAATAAATAAATGGTCTGCATTTATGTCGCACTTTTCCATCTGCATCAGATGCTCAAAGCGCTTTACAATAATGCCTCACATTCACCCAGAGTGCTGCCATACAAGGTAATCACTACACACTGGGAGCAACTAGGGGATTAAGGACCTTGCCCAAGGACCCTTAGTGATTTTGTGGTCAGGCTGGGATTTGAACCGAGGATCCTCTGGTCTCAAGCCCAACACTTAATCACCAGACCATCACCTTCTCCAAACATTTCCTGTTGAAGATTTGGGTCCATTAATATGATGGATTTGACAAAGAATCCAGAGATAAAACATAAAAAGGATACTTTAGCTCAATGCTGGATGTCTACAGGCTTTTTTTTTTTTGTGACCATTGACTTAAAGAAGTCATCAACATCAGGCTTCAGTTCATTAGGCACAGTGGAGAAAATCCAGATCATCTCGTCCTGGACATCCACTGGAGGGTCCAGTGCAAAGGACCAGACCATGTTCCCTCAGGAACAGCCATCTTTACCAGACTATTTGAAGCTCGACACTGTCACACTGGACTCTGTTTAAGACGACCAGGCATGATGTCCATATCTTCATAACACCAGAGACACTCCCACTTGGCTACACCCTGACAGATACTGCACTGCCTCAGAGTGTCATCTAGCAGGTCTGTGATGTCCAGACTGAGAGTGGGCACGATGGCATCAAATATTTTGAAGTCCTTCCCAAAGCAGGGCATAAGCAGCAAGAGGCAGGAGGGAGCCTCCACAAATGTCAGCCAAGCATGTCGGAAGGACGACTCCAGCAAGCACTTTACTTGTTTTTGTGGCTGACTTAGCTGTCTTATGAATGGTCTTTCTGCATCACAGGAGTCTTGTGATTCTGATTAATTCTAAGTGCAATACAGTGTTTCATGATCCTTGCGATGCCAATTCTGCCCCCCCCCCCCCCCCCACCAGTTTGGACATAATGGATTATGTCATGGTTGAATACAGCTGGCCTGAAAGGCTGGAGTAAAGGCCAGTGATGTTTATGCCATTACAATTTCCTCCAGAGGGCAGTGTTTTCCAACAAATACTCAGTCTTCAGCCAAATACTCCAGCAGGGGAACATACTACACTAAAAAAGTGGTTAAACATCCCTGCAGTAATAAGATCCATCATTGCTTCATATGTGGAGGAAAAGTTGCTAAATACTGCATAAAAAGTTTTCCACATTTCGTGATGAGAACTACAATAAGTCCATCAGCACATAAAGGACTTGCTGAAGAGGGGCATGCACATCCACGGGAGAGATGAGGTTAGTGTGTCACAATTGGCATGAATTAGATCTGATTACTGCAGCATGAGATAACAGGCATTCAGAGAGTCAGGAACGCCCTCCAGCTGTCACTTTGCTACATACCACAAACAGATCGAGACCAGAGGTGACATCAAAACAATGTTCTCTCTTTTTCTGCCATGTGACTTTAATGTGCACATTTCATATCCTAATTAGAAGACAGCATTCTGTGGCCCAGACAGTTCTGCTGTACTTTCAACCTAGCAGGCCTCTGTTGTACGTGGTTCTCTATTCTAGTTGCTCATTAGGAACTCCTCTTCCACAGAAGGGAATTCCAACCTCCAGATGCAAAGACAGAGGCCAAATAAATCTGTGTTTTCCAAAGGAAGCTGAGCACAGAATCCCCCGTGTTCCCTACTGTTACTTTGAAGTGAAAGAAATGGATCACAGGCTCAGGAATCATCATGCCAGCCTTAATGCTTCCCACACAGGAACGTAATGCTTACAAATCTGTGTGCTGCATATTTTATTTTACCGCTAAATCCACATATAATAACTGCCAAAACATTGTCCCTGAAAGAGTCGGTGCAAGCTCTCATCCATCTCTCACACCCCCCTCAGCTGTTTGAAGAGTACACATCTGGAAGTTGTTGAGTAACATCGTTGGTGGACAGGTCCTCATCCCAGCATGTGAAGTCTGTGTCAGTCTCAGCCTGTATCTGCACCCCCCCGCCCCGGCCACTAAATAACCATCGTTATTCTGTCTGCTGTGGCTGCTAAATAACAGGAAGCAGCATCATCTACTTGTCCGTTTCACCTCCCCTTTGATGCTCATTTTAAGTAAAACCTGCAAAACTCAGACAAAGCAAAGGTGAAAATATCTGAGGTAGATACAGACACCTTAAGAAAAATAATTTGAAGTGTCACACTAAAATATGTAAAAGTGGTCTTCATCCTGCCTGACAACACAGATAACAAACCAGTAGATTTTAATGCATTTGTTTACATACGCTAGCGCTGAGTTCACAGCAAATTGTCTCTGGATGGAGGTCATCTGTTTTGACCTAGAAAAAGATCACCTCAAGTGAGGAGTAGGCAGACATAGTGGAGTGGCTGTCTGATATGGATGGAATGAAATTTGTGGCCCCTGGGAATGTTTCAGATGCATATTTACGTGTGTCAAATCAGTAGAAAGAATTTTAAAAACACATAAATGAAAACATACAAAAAAATCTGATATAGTACATGAAGTAAGCAACAGAATGTTTTTTTTTTTGCATGAGGAGTGAGATGTCCAGGTTCTTACTTTCGTCTGGTTCTGGAATGCGGGCACTGGCTGGTCCAGGTGGGCCTGGTGGCCCTGGTAGACCCCTCTCTCCTGGAAGTCCTGGAGGACCACGGGGCCCTGAATGAATGAGTGGCAGACATTAATGTGGTGGCAAACACTCGCAGAGTGTGTTCTAGGAATATCATGATACATGACATTTAGTTGTCAGGACCAACACCAGTGAAATTCCGCAATTCTCCACACCCAATTCGATACATAGTAAAAAACAAACAAACAAACAAACAAAAAAAACAGATGAGATTAAAAAAAATGAGGTCAAATATTTAAGTTTTAAGTGGACATTCACAAATAGTATTCATTACTAGATGGTTTGCTATGCCAGTAACTTCACCCTGACTGATCATTGGATAGTCATAGTCACTTCCTGTCTTCGGAGTGAGATTGCATCAGAATTTTGGCTGTCTGTTGGGACTGTTTACACAGAGACTGCTACCAGCTGCTTTGGACTTTGAACTAACAGTCTTTTTCAAGACTTTTTTACTTTTTTACCTTTTTACTGTGCTCCAACGCCTAAGGAAGACCTCTAACGGTCGAAACATCGCGACGGAGCACTTTTATCAGCTAACTTTCATCAGCGTTGGCAAGCTAACTAGCTTGCTAACGCTTTCGTTTTTATTTATTTTTTTATTTTTTTTAGCACTGTTGTCGTGCGTTACCTGTGCTGCTCCACAGCGTGTTTAGTCGATTTTTATTTTATTTTAGCACCGTTGTCGTGCGTTCGCTGTTGTGCGTTACCTGTGCTGCTTCATGGCCTGTTTGGTGCCTTAATTAAGGCACTCCTGCTGAATCACCTCTAAATTATTTACACATTATTCACTTTGTGTGTTTTTAGGAATCCGCTAGGTTGCGTAGCTACTAGCTCTTAGCCGATTTAGCATGGCGGCTTCTCCTGTCTCTCCCGTACTTTTCTGCTCTGGGTGTGAAATGTTTAGTTATTCCTCGGCCTCCTTTAGCAGTAACGGTACTTGTAATAAGTGCAGCTTATTCGTAGCTTTGGAGGCCAGGCTGGGCGAATTGGAGACTCGGCTCCGCACTGTGGAAAATTCTACAGCTAGCCAGGCCCCTGTAGTCGGTGCGGACCAAGGTAGCTTAGCCGCCGTTAGTTCCCCCCTGGCAGATCCCGGGCAGTCGGGAAAGCAGGCCGACTGGGTGACTGTGAGGAGGAAGCGTAGCCCTAAACAGAAGCCCCGTGTACACCGTCAACCCGTTCACATCTCTAACCGTTTTTCCCCACTCTAGTAATACTGTGAGAAAATCTTGGAGTCATTTTTGATCAGGATATGTCATTCAAAGCGCATATTAAACAAATATGTAGGACTGCCTTTTTGCATTTACGCAATATCTCTAAAATCAGAAAGGTCTTGTCTCAGAGTGATGCTGAAAAATTAATTCATGCATTTATTTCCTCTAGGCTGGACTATTGTAATTCATTATTATCAGGTTGTCCTAAAAGTTCCCTAAAAAGCCTTCAGTTGGTTCAGAATGCTGCAGCTAGAGTACTGACGGGGACTAGCAGGAGAGAGCATATCTCACCCGTGTTGGCCTCTCTTCATTGGCTTCCTGTTAATTCTAGAATAGAATTTAAAATTCTTCTTCTTACTTATAAGGTTTTAAATAATCAGGTCCCATCTTATCTTAGGGACCTCGTAGTACCATATTACCCCATTAGAGCGCTTCGCTCTCAGACTGCAGGCTTACTTGTAGTTCCTAGGGTTTGTAAGAGTAGAATGGGAGGCAGAGCCTTCAGCTTTCAGGCTCCTCTCCTGTGGAACCAGCTCCCAATTCAGATCAGGGAGACAGATACCCTCTCTACTTTTAAGATTAGGCTTAAAACTTTCCTTTTCGCTAAGGCTTATAGTTAGGGCTGGATCAGGTGACCCTGGACCATCCCTTGGTTATGCTGCTTTAGACGTAGACTGTGGGGGGGTTCCCATGATGCACTGTTTCTTTCTCTTTTTGCTCCGTATGCATCACTCTGCATTTAATCATTAGTGATCGATCTCTGCCCCCCTTCACAGCATGTCTTTTTCCTGGTTCTTTCCCTCAGCCCCAACCAGTCTCAGCAGAAGACTGCCCCTCCCTGAGCCTGGTTCTGCTGGAGGTTTCTTCCTGTTAAAAGGGAGTTTTTCCTTCCCACTGTAGCCAAGTGCTTGCTCATAGGGGGTCGTTTTGACCGTTGGGGTTTTTCATAATTATTGTATGGCCTTGCCTTACAATATAGAGCGCCTTGGGGCAACTGTTTGTTGTGATTTGGCGCTATATAAGAAAAAAGTTGATTGATTGATTGATCCTTTGAATGGAACATTAATTTCATAATTTTATTTTCATCATTATAAACAATGGGCCCATAGAATTTATGTTACATCATAACAGTGTCATATTATCGTGAGCTTTTTATAGCATATCAGGGTATCGAACTCTGAAGTGTAAAATCACCTATTTATGACAAACTGGTTCTATACTATGTTAGAAAATGTCTGTTTTGTGTACAGCTGTGATGGATTAAATAAATAAGGAGAGTCATTTATAGATTTAATGTATCATCAGTCTAGTAATAAAATGTCATCTTAGTTTGTGCCTAGAGCTCGAGTATCCTTTACATCGTGCACAAACTTACAGCAGGTTTGTGTGGGTTTTATGACAGAGTTACACTGATTGTGGAGCTACACGGGAGCTCATGTCTGAGCTGTATTACTTGTACGTACAGTATATCCCCTTTCACACACACCGCAGCACCCCCAAAATTTCCCAAGGCCCCAGAACGTCAACAGGTGTAGCTTCCCAGAAAAAATAGTAATCGAAATAGCAAAACTGAGTGAGGAGATATGGAACAAGACATATGTGTGAGTGTGTGCACATGTTGACAACAATGTGCTTAAGGACAGGGATTGTATGCACTGGGTGACTGCATTTTTCTCTCATTAACGGGGTACTGGAAACCCACTTAAGCACATGGGAAAACTCAAATGGCTTCAAACTGTGCAGACAGTTACTGGCACTACTACACAGTAAATTAAATGCCCCCTACCGAGTACACAATGTGTGTGTAGCAGTAACAGCCTCTAACTAGAGCATTTCTCAAAATGTGGGGGGAAAAAGTCACCAAAACAACTGCTTCTGACCTCATTGTTTGCTCTCTCCCGAGGTAATACTGAGCTCAACATGGCCTCTCCTGCCACTGAAATGCCTCCTCTCACCCTCCTCCAGCAGATCTGTCTTCTGTCACCAACTTTATGTCATGCATCTGTCATTGACAGGTCTTGTGCTGCGATTGCTACATGAGCTAATGTTATTTCTAAACAGCAAATGTTTTCATCTGAACGTGTTTGCTGGTTGCTATTATTTTAATGAATTACCCAACGTAATTGCCCTTTTTTTGGGATCAATAAAGTTGTCTGAAGTCTGAAGAATTATGAGTCTGATCTCACAAAGCTTCGTAAAAAGGTTTAGAAACATTTTAAACATTATTTTTAAAAGTTACAAATGTTTTGAAAATTGAAGGGTTTATTTCCAAAATGAGATAAATGCCATTTTAAAAATAAATAAATAAATAAATGAATAAAGGAAGAAAGAAAGAAATAAAGAATAATGCTAACCCATAAGGAATTTGCACCAACATCACATATTTAAGCAGTTAAGCGGTGGGCAAGAGACCAGAGGATGCTTGGTTCATACCTCTGTCAGGCCTGAAAATCACTAAGGGTCCAAGGGCGAGGTTCTTAATCCCCAACTTGGTCCCAGTGTGTAGTGAGGAAAAGTGCGATACAAATGCAGTCTATCCATTTAAAGACCAAGGGCCTGTACTACGAAGTGGGGTTACTGGCTTATCAGGGTAACTTCTGGAGAAAGTTGATGACGTATGGAGTAACTTCCCGGTTAACCCGTACTACGAAAGGTGGATAGGTTTCGATCGAGGCATGCTGCCACGGCAACTTACGCTTTGCGCCAAACCTGCTCCGAGCAGGTTATGTTCCAGGATTAGCGTGAGGTTTCCGCTTAACCACTCCCTTTATAAGTACCGTCCATCCACCTGCATCACTCCGAAGACAATGCCGGTGTTCTCTCAAGATGAGGTGCGTTTGACAGATAAGTCTGTCGAGCGGAGGTGCGCCGTCAAGATGAGGTGCCTCGCGTAAGCACGTGTGTACTGAAAAAATTACTTGATGAAGTTCGCTTATTTTGATGGGCAAGTAAATGTATAAAAATCCCAGAAGACCGTAGAGCATGTCCATAACTAATGTAAGCGCTAATCAATGTAGGCGATGCTACAAGTTTACAAAGCCACATGCTGAGTAAAATAAAGCCTTTTAAGAGAAAGGGTCTGTGCTGATCGTCTGAAACGGACTTGTGCATTTAAGGTGAAGCAGTGTGTTTCTATATATATTTTTTAAAAACGTCGTTTGCTCCACTGGCTGTTCACCTCCGCAAATGAAGCGCACTTCTCCGTGGTGGGTAGAGGGGGGAAAAAAACAACAAAAAACAAAATGCGCATGCGCAGTTGCACATCGAGTGAGTTACATCATCTCCACATGTGCAATTGCGTGACGCACCTCATCTCGACGGGTGACCAAATCTGGGTAGAACGATGTGCGCATGCGCACGCATGCACAGTAGCGCGACGCACCTCATCTCGACGGGACACCCGGCCTACCTGGATGATCCGTTTGATATTGGGGCACAAATTGTGGGGGCTCTCTCCGCAGGGCGAGGGTTTTTAAAGACCGCTGGAATCCGCTGACATACCCGGACGATATTCTCTATGAAAGATATAGATCCTCAGCCGAGGGAATTCGTTATCTTTGACAGCTGATCGGGCCAGACGTATGTAACATCACCCATCGTACACTGTAAAAAAAAAGGTTGTTTTTACAGGAAGACACTGGCAGTTGTGGTCACCACTGTAAAAAATACAGCGGTTAAATGTACAAAAAAAAAAAGAGCTCTTGTTTGTAGATGTAACAGTTCCTTTAATGTGAGTCAGCCGTGGTTCATTCACTGTAAATCCACATACATATTATGTCTGTAATGTTATCTACTGTGCTGCTGTATGTTTTACAGGAAGTCCCTGGTAATCACAGCTGCCAGCGTTTTCCTGTGAAAACAAGTCATTTTTTACAGTGTAACAATGCCCCGACGATCGAGCGGATAATGTGCCTTGCGCTTAGATATTCTGCCAGTGGACAATATATGTATTCCATCGGTGATGCTGAACATCTGAGCAAGAATACTGTATGTCGTATTATTCGCAAGGTAGTACTTGCTCTATCTAAACTGTTGGATGCATATCTAAACTGTTGGCCGTTTATCCACAATGCAAATCAATGAAGGGTTTTATGCAATCGCGGGTAATTACTAATATCAAAATAGGTCTAATGCATGTCCATTAATTAGGCGAAGTGGGGCTTATCAAGCTATGAATATAAACCTACCGTTTTGAAGGATGAAGGATGTTTTTACGAGGTCTATTAGAAAAGAAACCTTTTATTTTTTAAAAAACTATATGGATTTGATTCATATGTTTTTACGTCAGCCAAGCTTGAACCTTCGTGCGCATGCGTGAGTTTTTCCACGCCTGTCGGTGACGTCATTCGCCTGTGAGCACGCCTTGTGGGAGGAGTGGTCCAGCCCCCTCGTCAGAATTCCTTTGTCTGAGAAGTTGCTGAGAGACTGGCGCTGTGCTTCATCAAAATTTTTTCCTAAACTGTGAGGCACATCCAAGTGGACACCATTCGACAAATTAAGCTGGTTTTTGGTGAAAATTTTAACTGCTGATGAGAGATTTTGGATTGTTTCTATCGCTGTAAGGACTTCCCACGGAGCGGGACGTCACGCAGCGCTCCGAGGCTACGTCGTCATCCTGTTTCAGGATGAAAACCTCCAAATTTAAGCCTCTGTTGACCCAGGACGTCGTGAGAGAACAGAGAACTTTCAGAAGAGGTCGGAATCAGCAGTTTATCTGGACATTCCACTGTTAAAGGAGATTTTTTTAATGAAAGACGTGCGGACGGATTGGCGCGTGGGCTCGCAGCCAGCGCAGCGCGCCCGCCACAGGAAAAACACCTCTCCACGCGGCTTTTGGTGGCCCACGTGCCAATCCGTCCGCACGTCTTTCATTAAAAAAATCTCCTTTAATAGTGGAATGTCCGGATAAACTGCTGATTCCGACCTCTTCTGAAAGTTCTCTGTTCTCTCACGACGTCCTGGGTCAACAGAGGCTTAAATTTGGAGGTTTTCACCTTGAAACAGGATGACGACGTCGCCTCGGAGCGCTGCGCGACGTCCCGCTCCGTGGGAAGTCCTTACAGCGATAGAAACAATCCAAAATCTCTCATCAGCCATTAAAATTTTCACCGAAAACCAGCTTAATTTGTCGAATGGTGTCCACTCGGATGTGCCTCACAAAACTCTTGCATGCCCACGAGGGTTCAAGCTTGGCTGATGTAATCACACGTGATTCAAATCCATATGGTTTTTAAAAAAAATAATGTCAGATACTTTTCTAATAGACTTCGTATATTTGGCACTGCTATTGCATCTGACATATTGACAGGATTAGGAATAGCAATCATACAGTCAAGGTAGCCTATTAAGGAAACATTAAATTAACCTAACATTTATTAGTAGGCCTATGGCCACTTCTGAATCGTGTTGCATCTGGGCGTAATTAATGGAAGAGGGGCATTTTTCTACACATATCAGACATTCCACAGGTTAATCATCTGTAACAGATTTGGATTTAAATTCCTCGCAGCGCCGCATAATCGTGCATTCTTCTCCGGTAAAGTAAGGTGACCGCGCCATCATTGAAAAAATGGTGATGTGTGCTGCAAAACGCCCCTTTTATGTGAACGCGCACATACTCCACTTAGGTTAACACAGGTTCAACAAATCAACATCATATTCAGCGTCGTAGTACCGCTTACCACCACTTGAGGGAACCAGGTTTTGTCAACCCTGGTTTAAGAGGTTGACCCTGGGTTACATCTGAGTAAGTTAACCCTGCTTCGTAGTACAGGCCCCAGCAGTCTACTGCAGGGTCAACATACACAGAGAGACAAATACACCTACAGTCAATTTAAAGTTTCCAATTCACGTATTCTGCATGTCTTCGAAAGTGGGAGGAAGGCAAAGCCCCTGCAAACACGGAGAACATGTAAACTCCACACAGATAGGACCAGGGGCCTGTACTACGAAGCAGGGTTAACTTACTCAGATGTAACCCAGGGTCAACCTCTTAAACCGGGGTTGACAAAACCTGGTTCTCAAGTGGTGTTAATCAGTACTACGACGCTGAATAAGATGTTGATTTGTTGAACCTGTGTTAACCTAATTGGAGTTTGTGCGCATTCACATAAAAGGGGCATTTTGCAGCACACGTCACCATTTTTCAATGATGGTGCAGTCACCTTACTTTACCGAAGAAGAATGCATGATTATTATGCGGAGCTACGAGGAATTTAAATTAATGTTAAGGGGGAAATCGAACACATCGTCTGCCAATAAAGCAAGACAGGCTTGTTGGAAACGTATTGCTGATCGGGTAAATGTGTAAGTACAATTCAATTGTTCCCCAAATCTGTTACAGATGATTAACCTGTGGAATGTCTAATATGTGTAAAAAAATGACCTTCTGTCATTAATTACGCCCAGATGCAACACGATTCAGAAGTGGGCATAGGCCTACTAATAAATGTTAGGTTAATTTAATGTTTCCTAAATAGGCTACCCTGACTGTATGATTGCTATTCCTAATCCTGTCAATATGTCAGATGCAATAGCAGTGCCAAACGCACCTGGCGGCAGGTGAAGATGAAATATAAAAACATCCTTCAGAACGGTAGGTTTATATTCATAGCTTGATAAGCCCCACTTCGCCTAATTAATGGACATGCATTAGACCTATTTTGATATTAGTAATTACCCGCGATTGCATAAAACCCTTCTTTGATTTGCACTGCGGATAAATGGCCAGGGAAAACGACAAATGCATCCAACAGTTTAGACAGAGCAAGTACTACCTTGCGAATCTCAGATGTTCAGCATCACCGATGGAATACATAAATTGTCCACTGGCAAAATAGGCACAAGGCACATTATCTGCTCAATCGTCGGGGCATTGCTACACTGTAAAAAATGAGTTGTTTTTACAGGAAAACGCTGGCAGCTGTGGTTACCAGGGAATTCCTGTAAAACATACAGCAGCACAGTAGATAACATTACAGACATAATATGTATATGGATTTACAGTGAATGAACCACGGCTGACTCACAATAAAGGAACTGTTAAATCTACAAACAAGAGCTCTCTTTTTTGCACTTTTAACTTCTGTATTTTTTACAGGAATTCCCTGGTAACTACAGCTGCCAGTGTTTTCCTGTAAAAACAACAGTCTTTTTTTACAGTGTACGATGGGTGATGTTACAGACTTCTGGCGCGATCAGCTGACAAAGATGACGAATTCCCTCGGCTGAGAATCTATATCTTTCATAGAGAATATTGTCCGGGTATGTCAGCGGATTCTGGCGGTCTTTAAAAACCCTCGCCCTGCGAAGAGAGCCCCTCACAATTTGTACCCCAATATCAAACGGATCATCCAGGTAGGCCGGCATTGTCTTCGGAGTGACTGAAGGTGGATGGACGGTACTTATAAAGGGAGTGGTTAAGCGAAAACCTCAAGCTAACCTAGAACATAACCTGCTCGGAGCAGGTTTGGCACACAGCGTAAATTGCCATGGCAGCATACCTCGATCAAAACCTATCCACCTTTCGTAGTACGGGTTAACTGGGAACTTACTCCACACGTCATCAACTTACTCCCAAAGTTACCCTGATAAGCCAGTAACCCCGCTTCGTAGTACAGGCTCCAGGTCCGAAGCAAACCCGGGATCCGTGTTAACCACAAAGCCACCATGCTGACAATCAAAAAAGACATGCTTCTCCTAATTTACCTTTCAATGGGATAACAATGCAAACTAAATGCCATTTATGACTTTCACTTACGCTTTGACTGCAGTGAGTCATATCTCTGTGAGTGAGACTTTTTATTTGCAGCTTCACGCAGGGATAGATGGCTGTCCCAGAGGTGACACTCTGGGGATGGGTGATTTTATTGGGACTACAGACATTGATCGGAATGATTCCATGTACTGTATTCACCCTATTGAGATATCCCAAAATCCCTTGGGTGCCAGAGAGTCACTACAGTCTAAACAACAGAGAAACCGCATGACAACAATTGCAAATGAACATTATAAGATCAAATTGTAAATTTTTAGGCCTTTCATCACATTAATAAGAGACTGCTGCATGAGACCCTGAAAACCTGCTAAAGCAAATATTCCAAATAATTTTTGTCTGCTACATTTAACCTGTGTGGAACTTTCATAAATGCAAACCAAATTTCAGACATCTTATATATATATTACTCTGGAACAAACAGGACAAACAGTGCTGTCAAGGACAATAAGCAGAACATTAAAGAGCAAACCTCACTTTCCCCCAGAACGACATGAACAAGAAGCGATCGCAGCTCACGGCAATTCCCATTGAAAATAATGAAGAAACAACCTGAGCTTCTCACATGTTTACATAAAACAAGCACAATAATAATGTCTAAAAACCTACATAATACATTCACGAGAGTTTTAGGCACAATATATAAAGAGTTTTATGTGCAATGTTAATGCTGTTGTCCATGTGCAGCGGTTAAATTGCAGCCATATCAGAGCGCCTCAATGCATTTCTCAATGTTACTGAGATCTCGCAAAGCGGCAAACTCTGACATTTTGCCAGATTTTGCGGGATTCGTAACCGCAATCGGGCAAATTGGTCCCCATGGATCTGGCAATCATGGCAAGTGCTTAAATCAGGGGTGCCCAAGTTCGGTCCTCAAGAGCTACCTTCCTGACACTCTTAGTTGTCTCCCTGTTCCAACACACCTGAATCCAATGAAAGACTTGTTAGCAGGCTTTTAATGAGCCTTTCATAGGATTCAGGTGTGTTCGAACAGGGAGACAACTAAGACTGTCAAGAAGGTAGATCTTGAGGACCGAACTTGGGCACCCCTGGCTTGCTCTTTGACTTTTCATAAAGTCATTGGCTACAAGTTCTTGAATCACAGTTTTGGCATTCAGAGTGACACTGCTGGACATGGCATTCTAATACTAGTGATGTAGTGAAGAAGACTGATTGTGTTCTCGTAGGAATATACCGCAGACTCTTGCAGAGCTGCAGGATCTACAAAAGTGCCCAGTTTGTGAACTCAGACGCCAGACTTGTTGGGGTTCCAATGAAATTCCACAAACTGCAGTTTGCTCCAGCTGGACTAAGCTAAGGTAAATGATGAAGGAAGATCATTTTACAAGCAACAAACTAAAGTGATTTTGATGTTTTTACAATCCTCATAGTATTTTAAATTTTTGTTTTTTTTTTTAGAAAATGAGGCAGAACAAAGCCTAAAAATAGCTGTATCAGAGAAAAGGAGTCTGCAGGTGCAATCAGGACTAAACTGGAAAGAACCAGATCAGACCAGTTTTGAAGTGACATCATTCAAAACCCTGGTGTGGCTATGTAAAATTTTGAGCTGTGAGGGATTTGGCCGGGACAGGGCGCCGAGCCCTTGTTTTTCCCCGTTTTGTGGTTTTCCATCTGCTTCGGCTTTGATTTATCAGTAATTATTTTCATCATGAGTTATTCTGTTATGTTTTTCTTATCACTTTGTTACTTTCCATACTTTAGCCATTGTCCAGTTTTGTTCTAGTTCTGTTCAGCCTGTTTGTGTTTTCATTGTTTATCAATTAGCTTTCATCTGTATATTTTTTCTGTTATACTTTTATATTGGGTTTTGATTTCTGTTTATTAGTTCCTGTTTAATTTTGCTTTTGTATTGATTTCTTGACCAGTTCTAGTTGCTTTTGTACTCATGCTCATGTTTGATTTTGCTTCCTGTTGTTGTTGCATTATATTCTGACCATGATTTCCAATTTAGCTCTGTTCTATTTTTGCCATTTGTTTCCACTCCACACCTCCCATCATGTCTTCGTTCCTTGCCTCACGCCCAGTTACTTATGTTCACTCCACGTCCTGCACCTGCCACCTCACTTTGATTCAGTCTGTTTTGTTTCCATTCACTCACGCTCTTGCACCAGCTCACGTGTCTTTGCCTATTACATCACGCCACTTTGTGCACTCCCTTCCTCACTGTCTTGCCCCATATATAGTCTTTGTTCACTAGCCACACCCCCTTTCTAGACCCTTCTCCTCACCTGCACCTTGTTAACACTTGCTTATTTAATCTCCTCCCAGCTACCACCCGTTTGCCAGTTTGTTGTCGCTTTTTGCACACATCCCAGCCTTTTGTTCTCAGTCCTGTTTTGCTAAGGCGTGTATCGATTGTTGCTCTGTTTTTCCTTGACCACGTTTTTTGCCTCGTCCTTGATAACTGTTTGCTCGTGCCTTGACCCCAGCTGGATCATGACTGCGTTTTTGTCTGAGCCCAATTGTACCTCTGCTTCACTGCTTGATCACCTGTGCACCGAACCTAAGCCTGAAATAAAGACCATGTTTTTTCCTACTCCAACAACAAGTCTGGAAGTCTGCATTGTGGGTCCAGCCGCTATGGATGTCAGGCAGTCGCCCGTCCTGACAGAACAAACTGGCCATAACATGGTCCCCGCAGGCTTCACTCTGTCCACAGACGCTTTTGCCTCGAATCCTGACATTGAAGAGACAAAAATATTTTTTTGAGACCTCTCATTCTTTTTCATCTGTTTTCATGACTGCTATGCGCCCAGAGAAACGTTTGATTACTTGGAGCAGGCCTGGGAGTTGGTGAATTCGCACCCATGGCTTTTTGACGTTTTCCCTGAGCTACTGAGCCTAGATGACATTTTTTGCAAACCAAAACTCCCAGATTGGATGAAGCAGCTTCCGTCTGCTTCGGCTTTGATTTATCAGTAATTATTTTCATCATGAGTTAGTCTGTTATGTTTTTCTTATCACTTTGTTACTTTCCATACTTTAGCCATTGTCCAGTTCTGTTCTAGTTCTGTTCAGCCGGTTTGTGTTTTCATTGTTTATCAATTAGCTTTCATCTGAATATGTTTTCTGTTATACTTTTATATCAGGTTTTGATTTCTGTTTATTAGTCTGTTCCTGTTTAATTTTGCTTTTGTATTGATTTCTTGATCAGTTCTAGTTGCTTTTGTACTCATGCTCATGTTTGATTTTGGTTCCTGCTGTTGCATTATATTCTGACCATGATTTCCAATTTAGCTCTGTTCTATTTTTGCCATTTGTTTCCACTCTGCACCTCCCATCATGTCTTCGTTTCTTTTCTCACTCCCAGTTACTTATGTTCACTCCACGTCCTGCACCTGCCACCTCACTTTGATTCAGTCTGTTTTGTTTCCATTCACTCACGCTCTTGCACCAGCTCACGTGTCTTTGCCTGTTACATCACGCCACTTTGTGCACTCCCTTCCTCACTGTCTTGCCCCATATGTACTCTTTGTTCACTAGCCACACCCCCTTTCTAGACCCTTCTCCTCGTGCACCTTGTTAACACTTGCTTATTTAATCTCCTCCCAGCTACCACCCGTTTGCCAGTTTGTCACTTTTTGCACACATCCCAGCCTTTTGTTCTCAGTCCTGTTTTGCCAAGCCGTGTATCGATTGTTGCTCTGTTTTTCCTCGACCACGTTTTTTTGCCTTGTCCTTGATAACTGTGTGCCTTGACCCCTGCTGGATCATGATTGCATTTTTGTCTGAGCCCAATTGTACCTCTGCTTCACTGCTTGATCACCTGTGCACCAAACCTAAGCCTGAAATAAAGACCATGTTTTTTCCTACTCCAACAACAAGTCTGGAAGTCTGCATTGCGGGTCCAGCCGCTATGGATGTCAGGCAGTCGTCCATCCTGACATGAGCCTTTAAAGGTTATAGAAAATTGCAGCCTTTGAGATGACCCAGTTATTTCAGACCATTTATGGAAATATAAAAAAGGGACAGAGTTTTAGAAGAATGGGGGTTTCTCCCAAGAGAATAAAACACGACATTTGAGCAGACTTGGGTCAGGAGGGTTTCCGGGACCTTGCCTCAGCATTTTTAAGATGTCAACTGCTTTTTGACATATTAAACCATCTTTTTTGCATCAGATTCTGTTTCCTCGCATCTTTTTGGACAGGAATTACGCTCTATTAGAATAAAAGTGGCCGAAACCCTCAGCGGTTGCAGCTGGAGGTTTTCTGACACTACACAGACTTCAAGATGTTTTATGGGAATTTCAAGCAATCTAGGTGAAGGGCCTGCAAATGTAGACATGAAAAAAAAAAAAAAAAAAGATCTCAATGGAATAATGGAAATCTTTCATGACAAGAAAAGCTGCCAGGTATTTTATTGGTGTCACCAGTGTTTACAGAAGGAGGAGATTAATTTCTGATGACACTCTGAGCTTGGTGGAAATTCTGGGCTTCATAAGTAGGTGAGAAAGTGGATTTTGATGTCAGTGAGGGTAGATAAGGAGGCATTAGTTAGAGGAATCTGTGAGCAAATGACACACCACCTGGTGTCTCATGATGATGCTGATGCCTATAGAGGAATCAAAGCACTATGTTTGTTTAAACCTAAACCTCGTCCCATCACAATCATAGCATGAGATGGTTCTGACAGATGACTTTGTTGTATGGTCCTGTTGGCCCGGCTACTTTGGGCAGTTGTATATGGCCGATCCTCCTGCCAGGAGACCACCGGTGAAACAAATGTGCTGCAGAGATCTGTGGTATCAAGGATGAAGTCTGTCAGGTGGATGGAGATAATATGCTAGCATTCAATACAAGCTTTTGTGAGATTCCATTAAGTTGCTGGACATCATACACTAACCTACACACAGATACTGTGAATGCTGTGTAAATTAACGGCAGAGTCCCTGATGTCTTTACAGTTAACTCTGGCTTTCACCACATAAGTCTTCTAGGTACTACTTGTTCAATAGCTGCACTGTAAAAAAAAGTCTGTGAAATTAACAAGGAAATCCTGTAAAATCACAACATACAAACTGTGAAAATAAAAACAATGGAGTTGTTTAATTGATAGCAATAATTTGTAAAATGTGTAACGAAACTGAACTGTGACTCTAACAGTCCAAATATGTTAAAATAATCATATACCAGTGTAGAATTTACAAATTACTGGAGTTTAAAGACAGAAAAATGTAATACCAAAAAACTGTACAATGTAGTTAAAATTACAACATGACTGTACTCAAACATTCTATACCATATGGAGACCTTTCTTGTCATATCTGGAAAAAATGGATACCAGTGACACTGAAATTATAAACCCATATTATATGTAATCTACAATTTAAATGTTTATGTTTGTGTGCACATGTAGCCTATATTTATTTTCTGCACTTATTTTGATTTAATAATTTCTACTAATATATTTTTATCTTTTTTATTACCTCCGCCAAGGAGGTTATGTTTTCGGTCGTGTTTGTTTGTTTGTCTGTCAGCAGGATAACTCAAAACGTTTTGAAGGGATTTTGATGAAATTTTGTGGAGTGGTTGGAAATGACAAGAGGAACAAGTGATTAAATTTTAGTGGTGATCCGGATCACGATCCGGATCCCGATGCTAATGCGTTAGCATTAGCATCTTGTCTCAGAGTGATGCTGAAAACCATCAACATGTTTATTAGACCCCATTCCTACCAGGCTGCTCAAGGAAGCCCTACCATTATTTAATGCTTCGATCTTAAATATGATCAATCTATCTTTGTTAGTTGGCTATGTACCACAGGCTTTTAAGGTGGCAGTAATTAAACCATTACTTAAAAAGCCATCACTTGACCCAGCTATCTTAGCTAATTATAGGCCAATCTCCAACCTTCCTTTTCTCTCAAAAATTCTTGAAAGGGTAGTTGTAAAACAGCTAACTGATCATCTGCAGAGGAATGGTCTATTTGAAGAGTTTCAGTCAGGTTTTAGAATTCATCATAGTACAGAAACAGCATTAGTGAAGGTTACAAATGATCTTCTTATGGCCTCGGACAGTGGACTCATCTCTGTGCTTGTTCTGTTAGACCTCAGTGCTGCTTTTGATACTGTTGACCATAAAATTTTATTACAGAGATTAGAGCATGCCATAGGTATTAAAGGCACTGCGCTGCGGTGGTTTGAATCATATTTGTCTAATAGATTACAATTTGTTCATGTAAATGGGGAATCTTCTTCACAGACTAAAGTTAATTATGGAGTTCCACAAGGTTCTGTGCTAGGACCAATTTTATTCACTTTATATATGCTTCCCTTAGGCAGTATTATTAGACGGTATTGCTTAAATTTTCATTGTTACGCAGATGATACCCAGCTTTATCTATCCATGAAGCCAGAGGACACACACCAATTAGCTAAACTGCAGGATTGTCTTACAGACATAAAGACATGGATGACCTCTAATTTCCTGCTTTTAAACTCAGATAAAACTGAAGTTATTGTACTTGGCCCCACAAATCTTAGAAACATGGTGTCTAACCAGATCCTTACTCTGGATGGCATTACCCTGACCTCTAGTAATACTGTGAGAAATCTTGGAGTCATTTTTGATCAGGATATGTCATTCAAAGCGCATATTAAACAAATATGTAGGACTGCTTTTTTGCATTTACGCAATATCTCTAAAATCAGAAAGGTCTTGTCTCAGAGTGATGCTGAAAAACTAATTCATGCATTTATTTCCTCTAGGCTGGACTATTGTAATTCATTATTATCAGGTTGTCCTAAAAGTTCCTTAAAAAGCCTTCAGTTAATTCAAATGCTGCAGCTAGAGTACTGACGGGGACTAGAAGGAGAGAGCATATCTCATCCATATTGGCCTCTCTTCATTGGCTTCCTGTTAATTCTAGAATAGAATTTAAAATTCTTCTTCTTACTTATAAGGTTTTGAATAATCAGGTCCCATCTTATCTTAGGGACCTCGTAGTACCATATCACCCCAATAGAGCGCTTCGCTCTCAGACTGCAGGCTTACTTGTAGTTCCTAGGGTTTGTAAGAGTAGAATGGGAGGCAGAGCCTTCAGCTTTCAGGCTCCTCTCCTGTGGAACCAGCTCCCAATTCAGATCAGGGAGACAGACACCCTCTCTACTTTTAAGATTAGGCTTAAAACTTTCCTTTTTGCTAAAGCTTATAGTTAGGGCTGGATCAGGTGACCCTGAACCATCCCTTAGTTATGCTGCTATAGACGTAGACTGCTGGGGGGTTCCCATGATGCACTGTTTCTTTCTCTTTTTGCTCTGTATGCACCACTCTGCATTTAATCATTAGTGATCGATCTCTGCTCCCCTCCACAGCATGTCTTTTTCCTGGTTCTCTCCCTCAGCCCCAACCAGTCCCAGCAGAAGACTGCCCCTCCCTGAGCCTGGTTCGGCTGGAGGTTTCTTCCTGTTAAAAGGGAGTTTTTCCTTCCCACTGTAGCCAAGTGCTTGCTCACAGGGGGGTCGTTTTGACCGTTGGGGTTTTACATAATTATTGTATGGCCTTGCCTTACAATATAAAGCGCCTTGGGGCAACTGTTTGTTGTGATTTGGCGCTATATAAAAAAAAATTGATTGATTGATTGATTGATGTCTATGGCATTTTCAATGTTAAAAGTTAGCATTAAGCAGTTGCAGCTGTCATCACGTTCGGGTGCATTTGTTTTCAAATTGTAATATTTCTTAATTTTATTTTTGTTTATAGAAATTTTGTGGAGTGGTTGGAAATGACAAGAGGAACAAGTGATTAAATTTTAGTGGTGATCCGGATCACGATCCGGATCCAGGAATTTTTTAAAGGATTCTTCACCATTGCGGGATAGGGGGAATTTTGACATTCTAGTTTCAAGACAAGGCAGAAAGGCTTGGAAAAAAAACTAGGGTGTAACATAGTCAAATGTTCTATCAAACAACAAAGTTTGGTGATGATCGGATCCGGATTCCGGATCTGGTGATTCAGAATATGCAAAAATATAGGGAAAATAGAAAATGTGTCAGTGTGAGGTGACAAATGAAGCTAGAGATGCACAACTAACACCAAATTGTAGCTGAATCTGTACTGATTCAGTAAGGTGTCATCAGATTTGATGTAGCTTCAAATGTTATGGAGCTAGATCCAGAAGAAAACCGCCATTACCGAAAAATCGTTTTTGTACAATAACTTTTGAACTAATAAAGACATAAAAGTGATTCCAAGTTCTAGTGGTATGTTTTCATGGTCAAGGATGTCAAATATAAAGGAAAGAAAAGTGTATGTATCATAGTTTTGGTTGTAACACTGAATTGTTGAATAGATCACTGTGCCAAGGAGGGAATCTCTTTAGGGTCAGTGACCTTACAGCCTTGTTTAGAGAAGTGTTTCATAAATGTTAAAAAAAATCATATATTTGCAGTTTAGTTGAATAATAAATTGAATTTTGTCTCTTATTTGTTTTTGTCTATAAGCACATGCAATATCAATATCAGTGCTCAGATGACAGCAGCTTCTGGGAAAGGTGCAAGTTGAAATAAACTGTGATGCCAAGCGCTAAGGATACATGCTATCCAGTCACAGCAGATGAAACTTTTTTTTTACTACTGAGCAAACATCATTGTTAGACTTTTTTGGGTTCAATGATTCCACGGCGTGTAGATGTTATGGCGTCAGTGACCCCATGGCCTTGGCGGAGGTTTGCACTCTGAGTGCTTCAAGTTTATTTTGTAATTTGCTTTTTTTTTATTTTTTGTGTTTGTGTATTTATTCAATTATTATGTGATAAAGTACCTATGTTGCAGGGTTGGGGCTCTGTTGGAGCATGTTGGGGGGTGGGTGTATGTCTGCAAATGTGTATTTGAATGGTTGATTTTGATGCAGAAGATAAATAAAAAAGAATGTTGGAAAAAAATTTGCAACATGACACTATTAAAATAATGGGTTTTTTCCCTGTTAATTTGAATTTACTATTGTTTAACTATTGTTTTAGACTCTTAGACAGATAAGAATTGTCTACAAATACAGTAAAACACTGTAAATTAAGGCTTTGAAAAAAGATGTGATGTGTCTGTTTAAACCGCATTTTGAGGATATTTAAACATAAGGTGGCCATTTTGCAGAGATTTTATCTTCTAAATAGACAATTAATAGTTTATGTGTTCCATATATTTGCATTGTAATTATTAACATGCAAAAATAAAGAATGGATTAATTCTGCATTGTAATAATTATTAATTAGACAGATAGACAGATAACAATGACTATTTGTTAGTAGGTAATATACTTTTAAACATGACAGTAACAAAATTTAATCTATGTTTATGTAACTGTAACGTTACAGCAAGAATAACATGTTTGAATTTCAAACTGGAGGCGCTCGTTCTCGTCAAATCTCTATGAAGTGGACTGATTCTGTTCTCTCAGGCCAAGTGGTTCGTACACTTGGTTTCAGTGCGGAAGGTTCCCAGTTCAAGTCCCACCCCTGCTACATTTCTCCATGTAATGCAATGTTGCGTCAGGAAGGGCATATGGAGTAAGACTTCCTCATTGAATCTGCTACATATTTTATGCAAATCTATTTACATATTCATTGTAATTTTTACAGAATTCCCCTGACAACCACAGCTGCCAGAATTTTTCCGTTAAAAACAACATAATTTTTTTTTTTTCTTTAACAGTGTGCATGTACTGGTGTCGGATAAAGTCATGGAGTTCTGAATTGTCAAGGAGGCAAATTCCCTGACTTGACTTTGCAGACCATGCTTTCTGGAATTAGTGGATACCCTGATTAGAGCACTTGAGAAGCTGAGTGAGGAGCTGGAGTGTCCTTAAAAACTAAGATTCAATGGCTTCCTGGCCTTAGCCACTAGTTGCGTATCTATTTGTAGGGAAAGTGGCAAACGTGTTGATTCACTTATTTCAGCAGTGACATTTATGTCTCTGGGATCTAAGTCTTTGAGATCACGAGATGCCTGGGAAGAGCTTATTATATCATGAAGCTAAGAAACCCAGAGTTCTCTTTTAAAATTTGATGTCATAAGTGAATTAACAAGAGTGCCCTGAGAACACAATACGCTGGCAAATGCTGCTTTGGTACAAGTGCTTGCTACATTCCGATAACATTTCAAGGCATGTGATAGTTGATTTCAAAATGCAGACACCAAATCATATAAGTGGCAGTGTCTAGGTTTGTTTGTTGTGTCAATCTTGTACAGTATTACAATATGCGTATTATTAACCTATAACAAGGAATTGTACCACGTTTCCCAAAATTCCTACTAAAAATGTGAGAGGAGTTGATTTCAGAAAGGAGCCACTCACTCATGAAACTGACAGAGTGTTCATTTGTAATTCAAGGGCCGTAACTCTTGTAAAATGGGCTCAACTCGAACGATAAGATAAGAATCGTCTTACAAACCTATAACAAGAACTTGGACCAAGTTTTACAAAATTCTTCCCAAAAATGTGAGAGGACTTGATTTCAGAATGCAGGCACCCACTCATGAAACCAACGAAGTCTAGATTTGTTAATCAAGGGCCTCTGGTAAAATTGGCCCAACTCAAACAATATGATAATACGCGTATCACCAACATATAACAAGGACTTGTACCACATTTCATGAAATTCTTCCTAAAAAGTTGAGTTCATTGAGTTGATTACAGAATGCAGAAATCATAAACTGCCACAACATTGGCAATTTATGCCAATGTCTTCGGGAACTTCGGCCAGCAGGGGATAAAAAGTTCAATAGCTTAAGGGTTCACAAAATTTTCACAGAAGTGTAGCTGTCTACTATCTAATGATTATGTCTAGGACTGTTGCAAGGAATAATGTTATCACATGCATGATTGAAATTAGAAGCAGCTGTGGTTGTAGTTATGTGTTCCTTGAAATAAGATTGTCAGCTTCTTTCATTTGCAAAAGCCTCAGTCTAATGGCCACCAAGGTCCCTGCTGCTTGATGTCATCTACCTTTTGTCTGGTATAATATATGGTCCAGTCCATCTTTCATTAAAAAAAACAAACAAAAAGGAACCAGCAGAATAAAAAAGTTTCAGACAGAATATAATGTAATGCTGGTAGAGACTTACATTATGAAGTAAGGTAGATAGAAAAACTAACACTGGCACATGGAAATCATAAGAACATAGGATTTGTATGTATATATTCATTTCAGATTGAAGTCATATGGTGCTTCTCTAAAAGTAGGTTTGTAGCTTAACTTTTGCTTTAGATCTCATCTTTACCCAGCAGCAGGCACAGAGCAGGGGTCAAAAGTTAGAAAGGAAGAGAGTGGTATTCCCTTCATATGCTGTAGTAGAAAAATAACAGCCCATAGCTAGAGCAGATGTTCAGGCCATAATGTTACACACACCTTGGTTAAAAACTTTCAAACTCAAATTTCCTAAACTGCACGTTTTGTTTTATCACACAATATGTGAGGTAATTCAACTATCATGTCTACTTAATATCCAAATGAACTTTTTAAAAAAAATCCTAATTACAAGATAGATTTAATTCAGTTTTAGTCACTAAGTTAAATTTTCAGCATCTAAAAGGTTTACCTACGCCAAAGGTGAATACCTCTTTAAACTGCATGATAGATTCCAGAAAGTAATGGAATTATTTTTGAAAGCCTCTGACTGATGAATTGACAATATAAAGAATTAACTGTGGCTGCCTTATTATGTTTAAAAGAATGGATAAAGATCTAAACAATTAAGCCAAGGCATCCATCACATTTTGAATCTCCACAAGCCAGGTTCCTCCTTAGGAGCCACCCCAAAAAGCTCCAAGATATGACCTATAACCAGTGGTGGGCACACTTCCGATAATCCGATAACAGATAATTATCGAAGATAATGTTTTCATTATCGGAATATCTTTTTAGATAAATTTAAAAACCATCATCGGACTAATTATCTTCCGATGAATTACCGTCCGATAACCTTTAGACCGATAACGTACTAAACTAAGCTGAACAGAGAAAAACATTTTCAAAACTGTTAAAGCTGTTGAGACCTACCTGTTAAAAGTTTCCTAATAGAGATGTTGTTCTACCCTCTGCAAACAGAAACCACTCTGTCGTCTGTAAGCGAAGGAGAACTGGTGACCGAAAAAAGTAATTTCCTTTAACACCATACTAATAGAATCGCAATGTCACCAAGTCATCCAGAGGCATACATGTTTAACTTATGGTTCAAATTTTAACCACTCATTTTAGACAAGTTATTTAAAATTATTGTCATGTCTGAAGTTTATAAAGTGAAAATATCAGATATACGTTTTCGTTTTAAAGTAATGTGCTAATTTTTAAGGTTTTGTGAGCACATGCTGTGCCAGGCAGCAATGCATTATGGGTAGCATAAGGTAATCTCAGACTTTCACGACAGGACAAATGCATTTCAGACACTCTGTTCAGGGTCCACAGATAACAGCATTAAACTCTAGTGCCTAAAACTCTCGTGAATATATTCTCTGGGTTTATAGACGTTAGTGTATTTGCGTTTGTTAAATTCCACGCATCTTAAATGTAGCAGACACGGATTATCTGGAATTTTGTTTGACATTTTTTCAAGGCCGCTACTGCCATCTACTGGCCAGGAGTGTTCATGGCAGTATTAAACGTCTGGGTACATGGCTGCTGTCAAAGTGTTGGTATTGTCCATTGTCCAGGCGCTTTTTGTGTGCATATATTTGTTAACTTTGTATTCTAAAACTACGGTTAGAAGTAATTCCGACTCCTTATCGGTCCACACAAACGAGGTTGGCGCCATGTTTTTAGTTTTTGTGGAAGTGACGACAAGAGAATAAGGCTCCTGATTGGATAGAATTTTAATCAGTACCGCCACCCAAAGGTTTGGCAGACTAATTACAACACATTTATACGGTTCGATGTGGATGGATTTTTTTTTTTAAACGACGTAGTGTGGATGAAGTTTTTTCCCCAAACTGAAAGGGTAAGATATTCGGTTTTACAAATACCCGACAACGTGTGTACATGGCCTTATGTCTGTGAAAGGCACTATATAAATAAATTTACTTACTTACTTACTAATATTGAGTACACGTTTTACAACATCATAAAAGTTTTAAAACATGCAATTGCGATGACACTTCCAGGGCTCCGTAAAAATGCCTGTTTTTACAAATAAAAATGGAATATTTTACAAAAGCACATTTATCTTTAAACCAACACACGACACACGTCACATTAACGTGTTGGTTTACATAATGGATTACTGAACCAATCACTGTTTAGCACTTTTACCCAGAATGCTTTGCAGTCTGTGTTTGTTACAAAACCTCAGAATTAGTGCCTTATTCAACATTAAAAGATATATGTTATATTTTAACTTTGTACAAATGACAGAATTGACATTAATGGAGTTATTCTATCAGTATTTTCAAAAACCATAAATTAGTATGACTATTTTTCAAGACCTCCGCCTGACTGCAGTGTTGAAATTGATAGGGAGCTGGCCTTATGACTGCTCTCAGTGTGCCTCTGTTGTGGGAGCACTGTTGTAAACAAGAGCTTCCAGCAGGGGCAGAATGTTGAAAGAAAAATGATTATGATTAGTAAAGAGTTGATTTTGTGCGTGCTCAGGATTTGTCTGTGCTGTTTCCTGCAGGGGGCAGCATGGTCAGACATTCTTGGTTATTCTTTAGGTCTTTTGATGCTTTCAAAAGCGATCATGTTAAAAATCAAATTCAGCTCTTTAGTAACTGCAAATGTCACACAGACAACACTGGAATTTATCGGTTATCGATTATCTGTAACTTCCGATACATTTTTGGGTGGTTTATCGGTTTATCTTTATCAAAGATAACTTTTCAGTTATCTTATTATCTGTTATCGAAGTTAATTTTTTGGTTATCTGTGCCCACCACTGCCTATAACTGTACAATGTACAAATTCATGTGAAGCTTGGACCATGCAAATGAACAGCCAGGAATTAATGAAGTTTTTTATACAGGTCCTACAAAACCACAGGATTGCAAATAAGGAATTGATGAAGTTGGAAACATCAGCTTGAAATGTGACATCCTCCACTTTAAAGAAAGTGCTCCATCGCCATGACCTAGAAGGCTGTTAACCAACGAGGAAGCCATTAAACCAAATCTGGGAATAAACAGGCTCAGGCTTTGTTCTGGTGATCAACTGTATAAACTTGTGTTGTGCTTTTTGAATGTCCATTCTTAATTAATGGCTTCCTTCCGTCCATTTCTGATTAATGGCATGGCGGGGTGGTGGCCAGAAGACTCAAGAAAAAGGAAGAAAGTTTAATGGTTGCTCCCGTATACACTCTCTTTTGGTTGCTAATGAAGGCTAACAAGCTTGAGAAGCCTCATTTTTGTGAAATGGGGGATAATACATATTGCTAGTCACAAGAGAAAATGGCGGAGCCTGAGTCCCCATCACCAAAGAAACAAACATATGAATGGAAACAAAACTATGACAGCCACAATCCAACCTGCAATCTCCCCATTAGCTGACACTAACTCCTACACACTATACTATAGCTTTAAAGAAGCAGCCATCTCGGTGTATGTAAACCTTTGACCCACTGAAAGATGATATAGGGAATCACATCAGAAATACTAAATCTATTTTTAAGTATTTTTTTAGTGATTTTATGTTGTGACGAAGGCACATTCTAGTCGACCTGACATCTGTATTGTCTGGTAACATAAAATGTGTGACGTTAGTTAAAATAGAGTTTGATGAAGGTTTTTCTTCAAGTTGCATGTTAACGTAAGACCTCAAATGTAGATTGCTATATTTAGATTTTTTTTCACATCACAGCTGCTTATCCACTTTTTGTTTTAACAACAGCTTATTAGTATGTGCACACTAAATGTATTTATGCCTCAGTTTTTGTTAGAGTTGATCATCGTGAGCAGTAGAACACAAAGGGGTTGAACTGCGAGTTTATGGTGTCTGCAGGCAAATGGTTTTACTACCCATCAAACAATACTTTTAGCAACTTCTGATTTTAAAAGAAAACCAACAAAGTGCCCAGCATTCAAGCCCCAGAGACAAATGGAATGCTGCACGTTTACCACTTATGGGTGTGGGATGATGGAGTGGTTTAACAGAAACGCAAGCAGAATATCACAAGTCAGTCTTTTATAAGATGATTGTTTCCACAAGGATTTGGTCAATTGTGTAAAAGTCTTCTTCAATAAATGACTGTTTAAGCAGACAGATGAGCCTGGCATTTTATTCTCCCATCACTGTCAGACGCACACAAACCTTGACAGCATGAACAAACTGTCAACATCTTGCTTTTGGGTTCGTCTCACTCAGCTCACTATTGTCTGTTACTGTAACTGTGCTAGTTTTAGTTCTCTCTCACCCACTGGTCCTGGGGATCCCTTTGTTCCTGGTGCTCCAGATGGGCCCCTTGCCCCAGCCTCTCCCTGAGGCCCACTGGGACCTGGCAGTCCTCGCAATCCTGGCTTCCCTAAGAGGATGACACAGCCATGAGTAATAATGGAACCTTAGCTGGTTTGCATCAACTTAAATGCTTTTACTTTGAATAAAAGGCAAACACAGTAACAAGTTACCATCCCTGCCAGGAACCCCGTCTCTTCCCTTTTCTCCCTGTGGCCCTGTAACCAAAACAAAGAGGTGAGCTGTGTGCTGCTTGAAAACCTGGAAATCTATAACAAATTAGGTGAGATGATCTAAATTGTTTGGACCTTCCTCAGAGATCAACAAAGAAATTTTGTAGTGTCATACGGCACTTGTCACCACACACACACACACACACACACACACACACACACACTATGAGCACAATTTCTTTTATAATTGATGGAACATTTTTATTGCTAGCTATTCTGTGTGATTAAACTTTATTTTGGCTCAGCCAAAGGATTTGTGAACAGGTTAAAACATTTCAGATGTTAGTGGCAGCAGTCCTGTTGTGTGGGCCGCCAGAAGAGGAGGTACTGCTGGCCCACCACCAGAGGGCGCCCTGCCTGAAGTGCGGGCTTCAGGCACGAGAGGGCGCTGCCGCCACGGACACAGCCGGGAGTGACAGCTGTTACTCATTACTTCCTGACAGCTGTCACTCATTCTTCATCATCTCACTCCATAAAACCCAGACGTCATCTCCACCTCATCGCCGAGATATCGTACTTCATTGAAGGTAATATCCTCAGCCGTTTTGTGTTACAATATATCTGTATATTGTGAGTGTTTGCAGGAGTACCGGTTCCTCTTTCTGTGGAAGCTGAGTGAGTGCAGGACGGCACTCTGTTCCCCTGAGGAATCACTGCGGTACTCATCACATATTGAGTGAGAGGTGGAGGTGGCATTCCCACCGTTGTTGTTACTGGGTGTGCACACACCCACACTTGACTGTCTTTGTTCTCGCCAGCAGTACCAGATCCGACAGTCGGAGACGGTGATCACCTGGGAATTCGGGACTTGGCGGCTCCAGTATTCACCAGGTTCGGTGGTGGCGGAAATCGTGTGGTTCCGGCCCTTCTCAGGACAGACGTCTTCTATCCTCGAGCCTGCCCACACGTCACCTTTGTAATTTGACTGTAATCATATTCTGAGATTGTCTGTATATTCGTTGTGCACATTTCACAACATTAAATTGTTACTTTTTGGCTCATCTATTGACCGTTCATTTGCGCCCCCTGTTGTGGGTCCGTGTCACTACACTTTCACAACAGGATATCTCGGCCAGCGTCATGGACTCCGAGGGGCGTCACCCGGCTGTTGAACGACCAATGGGAGAGCAGGGAGCGCAGGCGTCTGCAGGAGGCGTGATTGGTGAGCTGCAGCACATTCTCACCGCCTTTACGGCTCGGTTGGATCAAATGACTGAGCAAAACATCCTCCTGAACCGCAGGGTGGAGGCTCTCTCCGCGCAGATGGCGGCGAGCGCTCAGGGCGCTGCTGCAGCTCGTCCTCCTGTCGACCCTGTGCTGGATATAAATATCCCAGTGGTGGTTCAACAACCCCTCCCACCATCCCCTGAAGCATACATAAGCCCTCCTGAGCTGTACGGAGGTTGTGTGGAGACGTGCGCGGACTTTCTTATGCAGTGTTTGCTCGTCTTCGCACAACGTCCCGTCATGTACGCGTCAGATGCTAGTAAAATAGCTTATGTGATTGCTCTGCTTCGGGGTAAGGCACGCGCCTGGGCTACGGCGCTCTGGGAACAGAACTCACGGTTGTTATCAGCATACACTGGGTTTGTGGGGGAGTTCAGAACAGTGTTTGATCACCCTAACAGAGGAGAGACCGCTTCAACTGTGCTGCTGTCAATGAGACAGGGACGCGAGAGCGCAGCCGCTTATGCAGTCAACTTCCGCATCGCGGCTGAGAGGTCCGGCTGGAATGACGTTGCGCTCCGCGCCGCCTTCATAAACGGACTGTCGTTGGTTCTGAAGGAGCAGCTGGTAGCTAAGGAGGAACCGCGGGATTTAGATGGGCTTATCGATCTCGTTATACGGTTAGACAATCGGTTGGAGGAACGCCGTCGGGAGCGAGGCGAAGGACGTGACCGGATACGCGCCGCCCCTCTCCCTTCCGGGTTCGAAAAGGGGCCGCCCTCCCCACGCTCCACAGCCGCAGCGCTTTGTGGGGCAACAGCTCCCCCTGCTGACGTTGTTAGGGAAACGCACAGGGCCAAAAGGAGGAGGCTGATCCACGGGGAGTGTTTTCTCTGCAGCTCAAAGGAGCACATACAGAAAAACTGCCCCAAACGGCCAAAACGACAACACTCGCCCTTAGAGACTGGGCTAAGGGGGTGTCAAAACATTCAAGTGAGACACACACAGATTGCCACACGACTCCCAGTCACAATCCTGAGCGGGGATTTAACCCTTCAAGCCCCAGCACTGGTGGACACGGGGTCAGAAGGGAATCTGCTAGACATTAGATGGGCAAGGGAGGTAGGGCTCCCTCTGGTGGCGCTTCCTTCGCCATTGCAGGTGCGGGCACTAGATGGCACCCTCCTCCCTTTACTCACACACAAGACACAACCAGTAACTCTGGTGGTGTCTGGAAACCATCGGGAGGAGATTGAGTTTTTTGTAACTCCTTCTACCTCCTGCGTGATTTTGGGCATCCCATGGATGTTGAAGCACAATCCCCGGATTGATTGGCCATCTGGGGTGGTGGTTCAGTGGAGCGAAACCTGCCATCGGGTGTGTTTAGGATCCTCGGTTCCTCCCGGTTTACAGGCTAAGGAGGAGGTCAAAGTCCCTCCCAATCTGACGGCAGTGCCGGTTGAGTACCACGATCTTGCTGACGTCTTCAGCAAGGATCTGGCACTCACCCTTCCCCCGCACCGTCCGTACGATTGTGCCATTGATTTGGTTCCAGGCACTGAGTTCCCGTCCAGCAGGCTGTACAACCTCTCACGACCTGAGCGCGAATCAATGGAGACCTACATCCAGAACTCCACCTCCCCGATGGGGGCAGGTTTCTTCTTTGTGGGCAAGAAAGATGGCGGACTCCGTCCATGCATTGATTACAGGGGGCTGAATGAGATTACGGTTCGCAATCGATACCCGTTGCCATTGTTGGATTCCGTGTTCACCCCCCTGCATGGAGCCAAAATCTTTACTAAGCTGGATCTTAGAAATGCGTATCACCTGGTTCGGATCTGGAAGGGAGATGAATGGAAGACGGCATTTAACACCCCGTTAGGTCACTTTGAGTACCTGGTCATGCCGTTCGGCCTCACCAACGCCCCCACGACGTTCCAAGCCTTGGTTAACGACGTCTTGCGGGACTTCCTGCACCGATTCATCTTCGTATATCTGGACGATATTCTCATCTTTTCTCCGGATCCTGAGACCCATGTCCAGCATGTACGTCAGGTCCTGCAGCGGTTGTTAGAGAACCGACTGTTTGTGAAGGGCGAGAAGTGCGAGTTTCACCGCACGTCTTTGTCCTTCCTGGGGTTTATCATCTCCTCTAACTCCGTTGCCCCTGATCCGGCCAAGGTTGCGGCGGTGAGAGATTGGCCCCAACCAACAAGCCGTAGGAAGCTGCAACAGTTCCTCGGCTTCACTAATTTCTATAGGAGGTTCATTAAGGGCTACAGTCAGGTAGTTAGCCCCCTGACAGCCCTGACCTCTCCAAAAGTCCCCTTCACCTGGTCGGATCGGTGCGAAGCCGCGTTCAAGGAGTTGAAACGACGGTTCTCTACTGCGCCAGTTTTGGTGCAGCCCGACCCTAGCCGCCAGTTCATGGTTGAAGTGGATGCCTCTGACTCAGGGATAGGAGCCGTGCTGTCCCAGAGCGGAGAGACTGATAAGGTTCTTCACCCATGTGCCTACTTTTCACGCAGGTTGACCCCGGCTGAACGGAACTAACGGAACTACTCAGTCACAGTCAGTCAGAGCTGCGTGTCGTCAGAGCGAGCTGCAAAAAGTTTGTACCTGAGTTTTCAGAGGTGGTGTTTGTAGTTGCCATCTGCCACGCCGGTGTTTGCCAACCCGGACAGTGGGAATACCACCTCAACCGGCAACTTAGCCCCGCGACTGGACAGCAACAACGTCCGAGGCCTGCCCAACGTGGTGAATTCACTGAGGCCGCGCGCTGCGTCATTAGAGCCGCGCGTCACGAGTGCCGCTTCCCCGAGGCCTCGTGCAGCCACCGCGGATCCATCAGCGCAGAAACACCGAGGCCGCGAGGCACCAGCGCAGTGCAGATCCATCCCGGTGACAAACAACGCAGGCTGTTAACATCAGCGATTGACAAGCTGCTCATAAGCCGACCATGGGGCCTAAGAAGGTTCTGACAGCGGAGGAAGGTGACGATATAAAAAAATCTCTGGACTTTCTATCAGAGGACATTTCTGTTGTGAAGCAGCAACAGAAATCAATCATGGATCTGGTGGAGGAGGTGAAGGCATTACGGCTCCAGAACGCCGAGAAAGACCGGCATCTGGTGCAGCTGGAAAATAGAGTGGCTGAATTGGAGCAGTACACCAGAATTAACGACGTCATCATCACAGGTCTTCACATCAAACCACGGTCCTACACACGGGCGGTAACAGATGAGAGCGGAGGGGAGCCCAGTGAACAGGAGGTCAGCTCTGTGGAAAAACAGGTTGCTGATTTCCTCCTATCTAAAGGTATAGAAATGGATTTAAATAACATTGAAGCGTGCCACCCTCTGCCCCGGAGAAATGACGGTGATAAACGAACCGTCATCATGAGATTCATCAACAGAAACACAAAACAGCACTGTTAAAACAAGGAAGAAAACTGAAAGGGACAAACGTATTCATCAATGAACATCTCACCAAACGGAATGCCGACATCGCCAGGAAAGCACGCTTCTTAAAGAAACAGGGAAAAATCCAGCACACATGGACTTCAAACTGTAAAATATTCATCAAACTGAACGGATCACCAGAACAAGCAAAAGTCATGGCAATAAGGAACATCGAGGAGCTGGACAAATATGAACAATAGGTATGAGGACTCAAACACATCACAGCACCATGATGCAGACTGGAGCAACCCACTCATCCACATCATCTACACCCGGAGACAAGAGAGACATAATGACTAAGGATAATGATCTGTTTATTTCTGCCCAGGAGCTCTGTCTAGATACATTTAATTATAATAACTCTGCTAACCACCCCTTCGAATCTGAAAATGATCCTGATACCTTTTTCAGTGAGAATATTGTGAGACAGTGCAAATATTTTACAGAAGAACAATTCAAAAATTATAAAATCAATGATGAAAATTTTTCAATTATACATTTCAACAGCAGAAGTCTTTCTCGTAATCTGTCCACTATTAATGATTGTTTGAAAACATCCAAAAAACGTTTTTCAGTTATTGCAATTTCAGAAACATGGTTAAATGAGGATAATAAAGATCTGGTATATCTTGATGGTTATGAATTGTTCCTGGTTAATAGGCAGATGAGAAGGGGCGGAGGCGTTGCATTGTTTGTAAGGTCAGATTATAACTGTAAACTCATTAACAACATGTCATTTACAGTGGACAACATCATGGAATGTGTTACCATAGAAATGACATCTATAAACTCCAAAAACATAGTTGTTAGTTGCATTTACAGAGCTCCTGGGACAAATATTGACACCTTTGAAGACATTATCTTAGGAATGTACAACAAAATCAACAGAAATAAGCATTTATTTGTCTGTGGAGATTTCAATATAGATTTTTTAAACCCTCACAATCATCCACAAATTACCTCATTTATAAACACCTTGTACTGTTTAGGACTGTTTCCAACCATCATTCATCCTAGCAGAATAACTATGGACTCAACAACTCTCATTGACTATATTTTAACTAACGTTATATCCGGTAATCTTAGTGGGGGACTACTGGTCAGTGATATCAGTGATCACTTGCCAGTTTTCTCAGTCTTTGCATTGGAGGGTTGTTGTATGTATCGAAGCAATATCAAATTCATGAGTAGAAAAGTAACACCTGAAACAATTGATAATTTAAGGGAGGATTTATCAAGTCAGAATTGGTCAGATGTTTTTGTTGATGATGTTGACAGGTCATATGATGCTTTCATTTCCATTTTTTCCAGTTTGTATAATAAACACTGTCCATTTGTTGACAAAATATATAGAAATCAATATAGGCAACAAACCGATGGATAACTAAGGGACTTCAGAGGGCATGTAAAAAGAAAAACGTACTATACGAGGTCTATTCAGAAAAGTATCCAACTTATTATTTTTTCAAAAACCATATGGATTTGAATCACGTGTGATTACATCAGACATGCTTGAACCCTCGTGGGCATGCAAGAGTTTTTTTCACGCCTGTCGGTTACGTCATTCGCCTGTGGGCAGTCTTTGAGTGAGGAGTCGTCCACCCGCTCGTCGATTTTTTTCAATTGTTTAGGAATGGCTCAGACTGTTGCTTTGTTGATAAAAATTTTTTCAAAACTGTAAGGCACAACAGAGTGGACACCATTCAATAAATTCAGCTGGTTTTCGGTAAAAATTTAACGGCTGATGAGAGATTTTGGTCTGGTAGTGTCGCTTTAAGGACGGTCACGGGCGCCTGACGGCGATCTGCGCTTCGAGGCGGCAGCGTCTCGCCGTTTTCAAGTTGAAACTTCCACATTTCAGGCTCTGTTGACGCAGTAAGTCGTCAGAGAACAGAGAACTTTCAGAAGAAGTCGGCATGAGGAGTTTATTTCGGACATTCCATTGTTAACGGTCATTTTGTAATGAAAGAACGTGCGGGCAGAGTCGCATGTCGGGCTGGACCCGACCGCGGGGGGGGTCGCGTCAGGAAAAACACCTCCGTTGGAAATCTTAACGGGCAAGTTGGAACATGCCCAAGCTGTTAAACAATTCTCAGTTACTCACTTGTTGAAAGCCATTAAAAGCCGCCTGAATTCTACAAATGGTTTTCAACACGGAGGTGTTTTTCCTGTCGCGGCGCACACAGATTTGCCGAGTCGTCACGGAAACGACTCGGCGAATTTGCGCGTACGTCTTTCATTAAAAAAATGTCCTTAAACAGTGGAATGTCCGCATAAAGTCCTCATGCCGGCCTCTTCTGAATCTTCTCTGTTCTCTCACGATGTCCTGGGTGAATTAAGCCTTAAATTAGGATGTTATCAGCTCGAAACAGGCCGACGACGGCGCCTGGAAGCGCTGCAGGACGTCCCGCTCCGTGGGAAGTCCTTACACCGACAGAAACACCCCATAATCTCTCATCAGCCGTTAAACTTTTCACAGAAAACCAGCTTAATTTCTCGAATAGTATCCACTCGGATATTCCTCACAGGTCGAGAAAAAATTTTGATAAAGCAACGCGCGCCGTCTCGAGCAGCGTGTGAAACAAGGAATTCAGCCGAGAGGGCGGGACCACATCTCACTCAGGCCTGCCCACAGGGAAATGACGTCACCGACAACGCGTGAAAAAACTCACGCATGCGCACGAGGGTTCAAGCATGATTGGTGTAATCGCATGTCATTCAAATCCGTATAGTTAAAAAAAAAAATAAAAGGGTCGGTTTATTATCTAAGAGACCTCGTATAAACAATTCATAAAACTACGAACTAAGGAAGCTGAAAGTAAGTATAAAACATATAAGAATAAGTTAATCAATATCATGAGACTCAGTAAAAAAACATATTATAATGAGTTACTTGTCAAAAATAGAAATAACATCAAAAACACATGGAACATATTAAATGAATAGTAAAAAAGAATAGAGTAACTAGAGATTATCCTTCATTTTTTCAGAGTAACAACTACATCACGATTGATAACGACGAGCTCTATTGCTGAACACTTTAATGAATACTTCGTTAATGTGGGTAAAAATCTTGCCAGTAAGATTGACTCATCAACTAATAACTTCTGGGTAAATAATTCAACGTTTAACAAATCTGTTTCAATGTTCATTGGTGGTACTCATGAAAGGGAAATACTTGATCTGGTTCATGGTTCAAAAAGTAAGAAATCGACTGATTTTAATAATTTGGATATGGCTTTATTAAAAAAAGTTATTGATTGTATAGTAAAACCGTTCAATTATATTTGCAATATGTCACTAGTACTGGTAAATTTCCTTCTCAAATGAAAATAGCCAAAGTAATTCCTCTGTTTAAAACTGGTGACAAACACACATTTTCTAATTATAGACCTATATCACTCCTGCCACAATTTTCCAAAATTTTGGAAAAAATATTTGCTAAAAGATTAAATGATTATTTACTGAAGCATAACATAATTTGTGAAGAACAATATGGATTCAGAAGGTCTCGAACTACATCACATGCTTTGATGGACTTTGTGGAAAGTATTGCAACTGCAATTGATAATAAACAATACACAATAGGTGTTTTTTTTTATTTACAGAAAGCGTTTGACACAATTAACCATGGAATACTATTAAGTAAACTGCAGAAATATGGAATCAGAGGTCTGGCATATGAATGGATAGCTAGTTATTTACAAGGCAGATTTCAGTATGTTCAATTCAATAATACAAATTCTGAACTCAGGGATGTCACATGTGGGGTGCTGCAGGGCTCAGTGCTGGGTCCTTTGTTGTTTATAATCTATATAAATGATATAAGTTGGGTGTCGAGTTCACTGAGATGTGTCCTTTTTGCAGGATGATACAACTGTGTTCTGTAGCGGTGAAAATCTTGAACAGCTTCTGGACATAGTGGAGAAAGAACTGGAAAAATTTAAGGTTTGGTTTGACGCTAATAAGTTGTCACTCAACCTTGGGAAAACTAAATGTATTATATTTGGAAATAAACAGGCACCAAAATGTAAAAATTTAACTATAAACAATAAGGAAATTGAGTTAGTAACAGAGAATAAATTTTTAGGTGTTATAATTGATAATAAACTTAGCTGGAAACCACATATAAATTATGTGAAATCAAAATTGTCAAAAACTATAGCCATTTTGTATAAAGCCAAAGACCTACTGCCGCAAGAAGGGTTACTTACTTTATATCATTCTCTGATGGTACCATATATGACATATTGTGTTGAGTCATGGGGAAACACTTACAAATCAAATACCAATCCAATATTCCTTTTGCAAAAACGAGCCATACGAATCATCTGCAATAAACAATATCATGAACCAACTCATTCTCTATTTGTGTCTTTAAATTTATTAAAATTCATTGATTTGGTCGATTACATTACAATTCAAACTTTATTTCGAGCGAAAAACCAAGCCTTACCGAGACATGTCCAGAGTCTGTTCCGATTGAGGGAATCCAGATATAGTTTAAGAGGTTGTGCAATTTTTATGAAACCACCAGTAAGAACAAATGTAAAGGGTTTTTGTGTGTCTGTGGTTGGGGTGAGGAAATGGAACAAATGTTCAACAGAGGTTAGAATGAGTAGTACCTTAGTGAGATTTAAGAAACTACTCAAAAAGAACATTATGTCTAAGTATCATAAAGAAGCAAATATAATTTGATTTATATGGAATGTTCAATTTATAAGTGGGACTTATTGTATATTTGAATGTGTGGGTATGTATATGCGTATGTAGATATATAGATATGGGTAGGTGTATATGTATATAAGTGACTGTGTATATGTATGTATATATTTATGTTTGTAAAGTATATACGTATGTATATAGGTATATGTGGCACAGCCCAAGCAGAGGGTCACCCCCAAGAGCCTGGTCTGCTTGAGGTTTCTTCGTTATAGGGAGTTTTTCCTCACCACAGTTGCCTAGTGCTTGCTCTGGGGGTTGGTAAGGTTAGTCCTTACTGGCGTAAAGTGCCTTGATTTGACTTTCTTATGATCTGGTAGTATATAAATATAATTATAAGTGAATAGTATATTGATGTGTATGTCTGTGTGTCGACATGTAGTAGTGAATTTATATTTATGTAAATATGACTGATTAGAATTGTTGGACTTGTACTAGCAGGGGTGGGCGCTAATAAGCTTTGCTTCAGCCCACACCCTTTCGGACTCACTGTTTGTTTGTGGAATTGTTCATTTTTTTTCTATTTGAATATTTTGTGTGCCGAATTAAAAAACTTTGTCACTTTGTCACTTTGAAAAACTTTGTCACTTTGAACTATGACGTCGGCAATCGAGAACTCCTTGCGGTGAAAGAGGCTCTTGAGGAGTGGAGACACCTGTTGGAGGGAGCGTCTGTGCCGTTCACGGTTTTCACTGACCATCGGAACCTGGAGTATATCAGGACCGCCAAGCGGCTGAACCCCAGGCAAGCCCGCTGGTCACTGTTCTTCGGGCGTTTTGACTTCCGGATCACCTATCGCCCCGGGACCAAGAACCAGAGGTCGGATGCCTTGTCCCGGGTACACGAAGAGGAGGTCAAAACTGCACTGTCGGATCCACCGAAAGCCCATCCTGCCGGAGTCCACTATCGTGGCCACCCTCACCTGGGACGTGGAGAAGACCGTCCGGGAGGCCCTGGCACGGAGCCCGGACCCAGGAACAGGTCCAAAGAACCGTTTATACATCCCACCAGAGGCCAGAGCTGCAGTCTTGGACTTCTGTCACGGTTCCAAGCTCTCCTGTCATCCAGGGGTGCGAAGGACCGTGGCAGTTGTCCGGCAGCGCTTCTGGTGGGCGTCTATGGAGGCCGGCGTCCGGGAGTATATCCAGGCCTGCACCACCTGTGCCAGGGGCAAGGCAGACCATAAAAGGTCCCAAGGACTTCTCCAGCCATTACCGGTGCCTCATCGCCCCTGGTCCCACATCGGCCTGGATTTCGTCACGGGCCTCCCGCCGTCCCAGGGCAACACCACCATCTTCACGATAGTGGACCGATTCTCCAAGGCGGCCCACTTCGTGGCCCTCCCGAAGCTCCCAACAGCCCAGGAGACAGCAGACCTCCTGGTCCACCACGTCGTCCGTCTGCATGGGATACCCACCGACATCATCTCTGACCGTGGTCCCCAGTTCTCCTCACACGTCTGGAGGAGCTTCTGCAGGGAACTGGGGGCCACCGTGAGCCTCTCGTCCGGGTACCATCCACAGACGAACGGACAGGCAGAGCGGGCCAACCAGGAGCTGGAACAGACCCTCCGCTGCGTAACATCCGCGCACCCGACGGCCTGGAGTAACCATCTGGCCTGGATCGAGTATGCGCATAACAGCCAGGTGTCTTCTGCCACCGGCCTCTCCCCATTTGAGGTGTGTTTGGGGTACCAGCCCCCATTATTTCCCGTGGTGGAGGGAGAGGTCGGTGTGCCCTCAGTCCGGGCCCATCTTCGGAGGTGCCGTCGGGTGTGGCGCACCACCCGTTCTGCCTTGTTGAAAGCCCGGACGAGGGCCAAGACCCATGCAGACAGACGGCGGACCCCGGCCCCTGCATACCAGCCCGGGCAGGAGGTGTGGTTGTCAACGAAGGACATCCCCCTGCAAGTACAGTCTCCAAAATTGATGGACAGGTTCATTGGCCCCTTCCGTATCCTCAAAGTCCTGCCGTGGTGAAGCTCCAGCTCCCAGCTTCACTGCGGATCCACCCGGTCTTCCATGTTTACAGGATCAAACCTCACCACACCTCACCCCTCTGTGCTCCCGGTCCGGCGCCGCCTCCTGCCCGGATCATTGACGGGGAGCCGGCTTGGACAGTGCGCCGGCTCCTGGACGTCCGTCGAATGGGCCGGGGGTTCCAATATCTGGTGAACTGGGAAGGGTATGGACCCGAAGAACGCTCCTGGGTGAAGAGGAGCTTCATCCTGGATCCGGCCCTCCTGGCCGACTTCTACCGCCGACACCCCGACAAACCTGGTCGGGCGCCAGGAGGCACCCGTTGAGGGGGGGGGGTCCTGTTGTGTGGGCCGCCAGAAGAGGAGATACTGCTGGCCCACCACCAGAGGGCGCCCGGCCTGAAGTGCGGGCTTCAGGCACGAGAGGGCGCTGCCGCCACGGACACAGCTGGGAGTGACAGCTGTTACTCATTACTTCCTGACAGCTGTCACTCATTCATCATCTCACTCCATAAAACCCAGACGTCATCTCCACCTCATCGCCGAGATATCGTACTTCATTGAAGGTAATATCCTCAGCCATTTTGTGTTACAATATATCTATATATTGTGAGTGTTTGCAGGAGTACCGGTTCCTCTTTCTGTGGAAGCTGAGTGAGTGCAGGACGGCACTCTGTTCCCCTGAGGAATCATTGCGGTACTCATCACATACTGAGTGAGAGGTGGAGGTGGCATTCCCACCGTTGTTGTTACTGGGTGTGCACACACCCACACTTGACTGTCTTTGTTCTCGCCAGCAGTACCAGATCCGACAGTCGGAGATGGTGATCACCTGGGAATTCGGGACTTGGCGGCTCCAGTATTCACCAGGTTCGGTGGTGGCGGAAATCGTGTGGTTCCGGCCCTTCTCAGGACAGACGTCTTCTATCCTCGAGCCTGCCCACACGTCACCTTTGTAATTTGACTGTAATCATATTCTGAGATTGTCTGTATATTCGTTGTGCACATTTCACAACATTAAATTGTTACTTTTTGGCTCATCTATTGACCGTTCATTTGCGCCCCCTGTTGTGGGTCCGTGTCACTACACTTTCACAACAAGTCCTGTGCTACTGTAAGTGACAAGTTAAACACTGACTGTGCATGAGAGTGATTTCAGGAAGCCTCTACTAGCTAATTATGAAGCACTAACATGGCTAACTAATTTCCTTGATTACACCCCACAAAGTGAAAATATTTGGGAAAAATAGCAAGAATAAACAACATAATTATGAGCATGTTATTCTGAGAAGGTAAGAACTTTAATGCTGCATTTACTGCTGTAAGAGGCAGAAAGTAAACCAAATGTTCCATTGTTTTAATGAGAAGATGAAGTCAAACGTGTGCCACCTATGGCTGTGAGCAAGTCAATCACGCACTGCGATGGCATTTGCTACCAAAGTTAAAACTTTCAAGTGTTACTGCCTGCAATAGCAAAAAGGACAAATCAGAAGTTGTTTTATCTTTAATGAGGAGAAAAGATGGACAACAAAAATGGATTATTTAAGTGCATAGAGTCACTCGGTTTTAATCAGAAAAATGTGAATAATTTCTGTGATTTACAGAGAGGAATTCATCTATAACTTCACTGAAAGTTTACTTTTGAAGGTACAGAGTCAGGCCTTCCTGTTTAAATATAATGCTATGCAAAACATTGAAGCTCTAATGAATATTTAAATTAAGTCAATTATTATCCGTGTCATTAACATTGAAAAATGACCGCACCTCCCTTTCTCGCCTACAGTCTGCTGCTATGATGATGATTTTTCTCCCACCAACATATCAACACAGCACTAGTCTGGGTTGAGCAATGACAGCTCCAGAAGCCCCCACCCCAGTGGGAGCATGATTATAAAGGAGCAGGGCAACAGAATTGGTAGTAAATGTGTAAATATGAGTATTAAAATAAATCTAAAGCACTTAATACATGCATGGTGAACTTGGTAATTTTTAAATCTGCTCCTCAATTTGAGATGTTTTAGGTTTCAGCTTTTCAATTGGGACAAATATTATTTTAATTGGTCCAGTATGCAGTTAGAACAGCAACACAGTCATGGGCTAAATGGGGACACAATGTAATAGTACGGGGCAAGCTAAAACTCTCAAAGTAAACCACTTCTTGTCACCATGATTTTAGTACAAATGCCATTAGAAGTGTCTGATAGTATGGAGAAGATGGTTAAGGATGTACAAGTGTGTCTATTTACCACAATAAATGTCAAGAAAGCTTTTAAAATAGAACCCAACAATCAATATCATGTTACATTGCTGAGTATCAAATTTATAAGAATGTCTTCCTTTATTCAGAAACTCACATGACTGTGGCAGGACTGTCCCTTGACTAACGTGCATATGAAGCGCAATTCACATTGACACTGACAGCTCCACTGAGGTGGCCATGGGAGCTGGCCATGGTGCTGAACCATGGTACTTTTCCCCAAAGAGGATGGAGGGTGTGTACTTCTGCAAAACATGTGCGCTACTACCATGGTCATATGAAGACATGCTATACAACACACAGCACACACAGACTCCCTGACGTTTTTCCCACGATGCACCCCAACATATTTATGTCTTGAGGTGTGTCATACTTACAGTAGGTCAGAAGTTAAAAAGTGCACCACAAATAGTACAAGTTCATGACAGAAAATACTGCGCTACCTAAGAGAGCAGGTTATAAAATGGACAGAAATAGCATTGTTCATTTTGGGTGAACTCACTATGTATTCTGGACTGCGCCAAGAATGTTATGCCTACAAATCCAATTTGTTTGACAAGATGCTCTGGGTTGTGGTCGGAGCAGGCCTGCTGGAGTGGGTCAGGCCCAACTTGCAAAGGTTTCCTGTGGTGTGGTCCATTTGGACTGTGCGCAAGACCAAATGGGAAAAAGATAAAATCCAGATGCGTTCTGCTTTCTGTGGAGTGAATGCTTACTCGCTGCTGATTAAACAGATGTTTTATATTAAGCTTCCAAATTTATAGATTTCCAAAAGGAGTGTTTCTGTAGCATGGCAGCATGGACACGTGAAGTATAGTAAATGGATTGCATTCATATAGCATTTTATGGTCAAAGTGCTTTACAGTGATGACTCACATTAACCGATACACACATACACACACACATCAATGTCAAGGTGCTGCCATGCAAGTGACTCACTACACACCAGGAGCAACTTTGGGATTTAGGACCTTGCCCAAAGGCTCTGACTGATTTTCCAGTCTGATGGTGATTTGGACAGAGGATCCTCTCGTCACAAGCTTTACCGCTTTAGCCACTTAACCATCACTTCCTCCGTGAGCGCACATAACACAAGACCATATATATATATATATATATAATATTATTATTACTCCTTGGACAATACAGTCTTCATTTCATTCAACAACATTAGGTTAAAAAACGGTCTGGTTTTTCACAGAATTCATGAAGGTGAATCGTGGTCAGCATGCAAAAGCTGCAAAATGTTTCCTCTTCTGCTTTCGTGAAAATCTTACTGTATGTGCAGTATGACTGATTCATCAGTTCCTTATTTGATAAATTCTTTGGGTGAGATATGCTTTACATGGGGAGGTGGGGTGAAGCAATTACAAATTATCCTCACTATTTTGCTGCTTTTGAATGCACTATATGGAGTGCAGTCTCCGCCTTTTACCTTCTGTAGAGTGATCCACAGGAACTGCCTCAGTTTCTATTAATATTACGAGTGTCTGTGTAAATGAGGTTTTCTGCTGTTTATATCCTGGCATGTAGGTGCATAAAAGACACATTTGGAACACTTTGTTTTTGGCTCACTTACATTGCTGCGCACAAATAGTCCATGGCTCGAATTGCAGATATACAATTTTTTTTGTATGTATGATGCTCTTCACATGGACCACTTTCCAAATATCAGCACTGGAGCTGCTCTTTCTTTTCATGCACTCCTCCTCAGAATCAGTGTTTTCCACTCCAACCACATCGTGCCATTTTAAACCAGTCACCAAATTTTACAGTTGTGGGAGTTGCAGCCTGTATTTCCAACATGTTCAGGATATGCTCTGTGACTGATTTTCAGCCCTCGGCACAGTGCTGACATCCATTTTTTTTTTAGTGATAGTTGAGAAAATGTGGTGTGCACACCTGTGACATTTTGTCTTGAACCTGTGGCGAGGTGGTCTAAAATTAAGGCCGAGTTAAAAAATTCTACAGTTCCCCTTTTCAGCACACATACAAAACACAACAGATAGGAGTAACAACAGCAATTGTTTATAAACTACTGTTGAACTCTTCTGGCAGGCTAAATTAAAATTTGTGAAAAGGTACAAGCAGAGCAAAAGATAAAGTCCACAGCTAACATCAAATGATAGTCAGGACAGAGGCTGCTCTCCTTTTGCTGTATTTTTGAACTGTCATCCTCCACTTTTTAATTCCTGGATGAAGTTATTGTTACAAGATAATCCATTTTAGCATGCCAAGTAAATACATATTGCATTATTACTATTTGAGTGCTGTAAAGGTACTCAACAAATGAACAATATCTAATGGGTGTTATAAAAGCCAAAGGTACTATAGAAAAGTATTAGTAGCAGAATGGCAGTGGTGGTAAACTGAGGCTGACAATATCAGATTTTGAATGGAAAGTGTCAACTTTCTGGTAGGGTTATAATGGGACTACTGAAATTCTTGGTTGGGTGGCTCTTTGGCAGCTCGAAGATGGCTTGGCCAAGAGCCAGCTGTTGCTCTTACAGCAGTGTGTTGGAAATTACCTGGTGTCCATAAAATTTAATCAGAGTATTTTCCTAGGATCATGACTATTCTCAGAAAAATTACACAACAATCTCATTTTACAGTTTGAGATAGAGCATCTTATACGAAATATGACATTTTGGATTAAAATGACACGAGTGGAAAGCTCATAAAGAGTTTAATATGGAAAAGATTCATCCTCTGAGGAAAACAAACGCATTTGGTAAATTTGATAAATATTCATTTATATTTCTTGTATCCAAATGAAAGAAACATATGGTTAGAACCTCTGGGAACAACAACTCGCACTCACTCACTCATCTTCAGCCACTTATTCGGGATCGGGTCACGAGTAGAGAACAACAACTCATACCAAATTACCAATTCAGCAATAGTGGCATTAAATGACAAAACAGTATCATTATCTCAGATTTCAGATATGAGAGCAACTAACAGCTTACAGTTACTGCAGCGCTCTTTAACCAGCACTCACTCATTATTCACATGCTGTGCAGCATTTGGCAGTGGTGCATTTTAAAGAGAGCTGAATAGAAATTGAATCACTTTTGGAAGTTTTTTTTTTTTTTTTTTGACAGTGCAGCAGGGTCAGTGTTTTCAACTATGGCCAGTGCTGGGCTTGACTCCAGGGAAGGAGAAGGCTTTCATGCTCAGAAGTATTCCTTTTCCATGCTGTAACAGACCGCTGAAAGTGAACAACTGGGCTCTCGTACTAAACAAAACAAGTATACATGCCCTGGAAATAAGATGTGAGCAATGAGCAGGTAGGGAGAAGAGGAAAAAGTTGCAGGATGATTTTGAATTTAGTTTTGCAAGGCAAAAAACCTTATCTCTACATTTTTAAAAACTCACATCCTATTCATGCACCACAGTGTGTTATATACACTATTACAAAGTTACCTGTTGGTCCCTGCTCACCAGGAGCTCCCTGAGCGGGCACAGCCCCCATCAGTGAGGAGGCCTCTGGTGTAGTTTCTCCCTTTAAGTGCTGCTGTGATATGGAGGCTGGAGCATTGAGTAACTGGACCTGCAGGGGACATAAAACAAATGTAGATTATTAAACAACATAATGTGAGTGTAACACATTTCTTAGCACACTGTTGTCTTGGTGAGTATGGACCTTTATGCACTGTTCTTACCTTTGCCTCCAGTGAGCTCAGTCTGTCACTCAAAGCTGTGATTCGAGAGCAATTGAGGCAATCTAGAGGGAAAAAAGTTTATTTTTCCTCCAGGAATGAGACAATTTTTTGATAGTGCTAATTGGTGCAGCAACACTTCATACTAGAGATTTGTTCCACCGTGCAGGAAGGTGGGCGACGTAGACTGGATGGTTTCCTCAGTGCCTCCTGAGCCACGAGCTGATTCCCTGCATCTGTAACATAAGACAGAGACACATCATTTCTGTCAGATGCACTTCTATCAAAATGACTGACCATTTGAGGCAAAAATGTACAGTAGTTACATATGGTGGAATTGGCTGTTTTTGAGAGTTATACTCCTATAAAGATCTGTGAAAGAATCTGCGTGGCATTGAGAGTTGTGCTGAGAGTTCATTCCCAGCAATACCAAAGCACACACAAACCAGTCTATCCTGCAAACAAATATACTAGAGCTTGAATTACATAAAAAAAAGAGGTTGGGCGAGGTAGATGGCGTTTCTGTGGCTGATGTTGTAGCTCTTGTGGCTGGTACTGATCATAAGCACATGAAAATAGAGCATTTGGAATTTGTGGGTGAATATGACAGGAGGTTATGAGTCATCTAACCTTACAGCTAATATATGACTGCACTAGTTATGATGAGTGAATAAAATACTAAACAAGAATGAAACAATTAGCACAGCTGATACAAAAAACCCCCAATAAAGCAGCCGATGTAGATCATCCAACAAGATGCCTTAACCCCCCACACTCTCTTGTCCATCAAATTTCATGGAATATTGTTAATCAGGGGCTATCAGAAGGTTGTGGAAAAATTCACCTGTTTGTGTGCAGTTATGAAAGAGGTTTGCTGTCTTCCAGATGAGCTTACTGCTCAGCTACAACAGTGGAAGAAGAAGTAAGTCATTTTTGTAGAGGCCATTAGGCCCATTAAAGTGGATATGACACCTAAAAAATTAGGTAAAACTGATATAATTATCAAAATATACATACAGTATAGTATATAAGTTGAAAGTGGTTTTAATTATTATCACTGAGAAATAAAGTTTGTACAGTTTCTCAAAAGTGTGTTTCTTGGAAAGCGCGCTGGTAGCGTTCCATCAGTGGTCACGTGATGCCGTGATGTCACAGAATGTAGAGTCCCGTCTTTGTTAGATTGACAACAGGAACAGATGGACCTCAGCATGGACAGTGACGAGATAAGAACTTTTCTGACTCCTCTTCAAGTGTGGATTATTTCTGACTCGGATCCTGAGGACGTCGCAGCAGTGATTAGACCCTACAGATTGGAGCCGTATCTTTCGGACAAACATTCAAACAGGAGCATTCTGGCAGCGAAAATAATGCCGACGGTGTTTATGGTGGAAGCAGAGGCAAGAGACGTGCCAATTCCGATGGATTTTGAAAGGCTGCAGAATATGGAATGGTAAGGGAGGTTTTGATTTTTGTTGCTGCTGTTTATAACACTCTAATTACTGTATAGCATTTTCGATTCGAGTGTCTGTTTACTGCCTTTGTTATTGTTCCGGAGCCGTGACAGTGTAGCTATTACTTGTGGACCACCGTTATTACCTTCGGGTTTTTGCTGTTTTTGAGTGCCTGGCAATGCATTCATCCGTGTTTAGTTACATTATTTTCATGAAAGAATAGGAAATAAACGGCGATGTTTTTGAAAAAGATCGCCAAAAACAACACTGAACATGCCACCGCCGTGTTTACATGCCGCCGCCGTGTTTACTACGTAAGTTCCTTGAACATTTCAAGATTATTGTGAACATATTATTTGGGGTTGACATTTTAGGTGTTCCTGTGAGCGGTGCGAGAACATGGAGACGGTAGAGGAAAGTGTCTGCTGTCGGGAGCAAATGTGGGTGTGCGAGCGGAGCAAGCGGCAGTCGGACATTTCGTGCATCACACAACACCGCGGCTTTTGATCAATCTGCCTGGACTTGAAAAGGCTAAAACCTTTCACCCTTGTGTTTGTGCAATATGCTGCGACACACTGGTCAGGCATATCGACAAACAAGTCCCTGAGAGCTGTATTTAATCAAAATTTCTGCCGCTAAAAAAAGTGTAAACAACGGCCGCCAGGCGCGCGAGCCGATACGGTGTACATGTAGTGACGTATTTTAGGCTTGGTGCTCAGGGGGAAGCTGGTCACGGGGTGTGTACATTTTTCAGTGGCGGGACGTTCAAATGTTATATATAATGGGAGAACTGCGTCCATTTTCCCAAAACGCTTAGGTTGACCGAATTATATAACCTTTGTTACATGTAATAAGACTACGTTGTCTTTAAGTGTCATATCCACTTTAATGCTGGTGCTTGTCTCCAGATACTGAAGAAGTGGATGAGGGCGTATGACTTTCCATGGAATGATGCTGATCCATCGCAATGGCCTACATGCAAAGGACTAGTATCATTACCTGTACTAGACAATGCAAATAAAGTGTCTTGTCGATGGACACAGACAGGTAGCATGACTGGGAATCAAACCAAGTCTACAAATCAGCAACTCAACTCTTACCCCATCAAGCTACCTGCACTACAAGTACAAAACACAGAACAGAACTTGAAACCACCAGTGAGCATGTTTACATGACCATAATAATCAGATAACTGTTATTAATTAGATAACTATAATAATCTGATCTGACACATTTACATGCACTTCAGTAAAGCAATAATTGGAAAAATCTGGTTTACATGATTTCTGTTCATTAGTTAGATTTCTTTGGAAGTGGACAAAAGAAGAAACAGCAACTCTTGAAGAAAAAGCATAGACTGTATAGAGAAAAACAGCGCACTCTCTCCTTCTTGCTCTCCAAGGAGGTGCGCAGAGTTGATGTCCTCACGCATGAACAGTGATGAAATATGACATCATGCTTTTAGCAAATTCTGCTCAGTTCCACAGTGATGAAATATGACATCATGCTTCTAGAAAATTCTGCTCAACTCCACAGTGATGTGAGTGGACCTTGAGAAAAACCATGAAATTTTTTTTTATGACGTCGGGGCTGCCATTCCTAGTGGGAGGTCTGGGGATCCTCCACCAGAGAATTTTGAGGTATTACATGCAATTTGGTGCAAATAAGCTAAATGAGAGCTATTTCTCAGTCCCATTTTCTTGCTCATTTTAGTCATTAAAAGCATATTTTCCCATACTGGCAACATGACAAAACTATAATACATACAGTCTGTCACACGGATTAGAATATGGCGTGATTACTATTTAATAAAAACACATTTGCATTGGACTGTTAGTGTTCTCTCTCTACATTTATCAAAACATTTGACTTCAGCAATTTGTGCTTTTACAACAAATGATAGTGTCTGAACATGAATACAAATTAAATTTGATACAAGTAAAACTGCACCTACTGTTTAATAAAAGTCACCAATATGACTTTTAGTTCACAGGAACACCGACTTGGGTTTATATTTGATTCTTATTTACTTATATAAATTTGAAATACAATAACACAGATTTTTACATGCAGTGATGACATCAGCATTTCTGGGATACTCACAATTCATGTGTCGTCCAAAACAATGTACAAACATTTTTCACATTAATATTTGACTTTTATGACCGTGTTTAATGTTTGTATTTTCTTCCATATGAATATTTCACACCCATGTAATAGAAGAAACCATAAAATGCAGATTTTTGCAGGCTACCTCAGTAAATAAATATATCCAGTTTGCACTGGAGACTGTTTGAAATTCATCACAGACAAATTCAAATTGATCCCAAGGATAGATTTTAATTTGTGTGAAATAACATCAACTGACAACAAGTCCATCAAAAACATGATATAATAAGATCAAAGACGGGAGTGTTAGCTTTTCCGTAAAAAAAAAGTCAGGTTGGCATTTTGGTCCTTTTGGTTGAACCAACCTCACTTGAATTTATTTGTGATGAACTTTACGAGGTCTGTTAGAAAAGTATCCGACCTTTTTTGTTGTGTGGGCCGCCAGAAGAGAAGGTACTGCTGGCCCACCACCAGAGGGCGCCCTGCCTGAAGTGCGGGCTTCAGGCACGAGAGGGCGCTGCCGCCACGGACACAGCCGGGGGTGACAGCTGTCACTCATTATCTCATGACAGCTGTCACCCATCTACACTTCATCATACCACTCCATAAAAACCGGATGTCATCTCTGCCTCATTGCCGAGATATCATCGACCTGTGAAGGTAATATTCTCAGCCTTAAAACTAACTGTGTCTTAGTCTGAACTCGTTTTACAGCTGTTTTCCTGTGGAGTGCCTTATCTGGGAGATTGGCGTAATCAGCGACGGCTTCGCTTCACACCCCAGCCAGATAAGTGTTTGAGACAGGAGCTGCACGAGTGTGTGTGAGAGGTGGAATCTCCACCATTGTTGTTACTGGGTGTGCACACACCCACATCTTATTGTTTCTGCTCCTCGCCAGCAGTACCAGATCCGACATTCGGAGACGGTGGCCACCTGGGGACTCGGGACTTGGCGGCTCCAGTATTCTCCGGGTTCGGTGGCGGAGGAAATTGTGTGGTTCCGGTTCTTCTCAGGACAGATGTCTTCTATCCTCGAGCCTGCCCACACGTCACCTTTGTGGATTGACTGTTTGCAAAATTCTGTATTCCTCTGTATTGTGGTTGTGCTCATTCACAACAGTAAAGTGTTCATATTCGACTCTTTCATTGTCTGTTCATTTACGCCCCCTGTTGTGGGTCCGTGTCACTACACTTTCCCAACATTTTTATTTTTTTCAAAAGCCTGATGGATTTGAATCACGTGTGCATGCATGAGCCAACCTTGAACCTTTGTGCGCATGCGTGAATTTTTTCATGCCTGTCGATTGCGTCATTTGCTTGTAAGCAGCCTTTGTGTGAGGATGGGTGGAGTCTCTCGTAGTTTTTTCTTTGCAAGGAAATGGCGGAACGACTAGAGCAGCGCGACTGCATCAAATTTTGCCAGAAACTGGGCGACAACTAGGTGGAAACCATTCGGATTATTCAGACAGCTTTCGGTGACAATCCTATGGGCATCACACAGATTAAGGAGCGGTACAACCCGTTTAAAGACGTCTACACAACGGTGGAGAGCAAGCTGCGCTCCGGGCGGCCATCAACATGCTGAAATGACCAGATCATTTCCAAAGTGAACGCTGTGGTGATGTGGGACTGTCGTGTGACTATCTGAGAAATTGCGGAAGAGGTGGACATCAGCACTTTTTCAGCACATTCCACTGTGACAGAAGATTTTGCCATGAAAAGAGTGGCGGCGAAATTCATCGGCATGAAGCTGATGGTGCAGCAAAAACGCCTTTGTGTTGAAGCCTCACAGGACATGTTGTAACATGCCCACCTCGTCCACAATTTCTTGGATAGTCACATGACTGAAAAGCCACTGAAAGCCGTCTGAATCTTTCGAATGGTGGAAGAGCTGGGCATGTCCTGTGAGGCTTCAACACGAAGGCGCTTTTGCTGCGCCATCAGCTTCGTGCTGATGAATTTCGCCGCCACTCTTTTCATGGCAAAATCTTCTGTCACAGTGGAAGTGTTCACTTTGGAAATGATCTGGTCATTTCAGCATGTTGATGGCCGACCGGAGCGTGGCTCGCTCTCCACTGTTGTGCGGCCCTCTTTAAACTGGTTGTACCGCTCCTTAATCTGTGTGATGCTCATAGCATCGTCACCGAAAGCCGTCTGAATAATCCGAATGGTTTCCACCTGGCTGTCGCCCAGTTTCTGGCAAAATCTGATGCAGTCGCGCTGCTCCAATCGTTCCGCCATTTCCTTGCAAAGAAAAAAACGATGAGAGACTACACCCATCCTCACACAAAGGCTGCTTACAAGCAAATGACGCAATCAACAGGCGTGAAAAAATTCACGCATGCGCACAAAGGTTCAAGGTTTGCTCATGCAAGCACACGTGATTCAAATCCATCAGGTTCTTGAAAAAAATAAAAAAAATCAGATACTTTTCTAACAGACCTCGTAAATAGTCTCCCTGCAGCAGAACAACATTTCCATCAATTTGTTTTGTAGTTTCAACACAACATGCAGTTCGCGGTAAAATCTGCAACGGTGTCTCACATTCAGTGCTGTGTGGATGGGCGGCAGCACGATACATTTATCCTTCAGTCTCGGATAAGGACGTGAAAACGTGAGACTTAATATCCACTGTGGCATCTCAGAGACGTTTCCAAACGATTTTACACATATGAACATCATGAAATCAGACCACACACTAAAGGAAAACAAAAATAACCAAGAAACATCATGGAAGTATAAACCCAGATTTCTGGGAATTCCCAGAAAACTCCCATCACTGACTCAAATATATTTGTCTATAAATCGCATAAATTGACAAGAAATTTGCTCTTTAGAATGCTGAAACAACACACAGGGATGGTGAAGCACGCTTGTGCGTCATGGCATTTTTTTTTTTTTTAAACACACAACGTCCCGCTGCACCTCTGGAAATGTGAGGGCCAACTGCTTTTACACGTGTAAATATAAAAGAACAAAATATATCAGATTAAAGGTTTACATGTACCAAAGAAATCAGAGTATTGGGGAGACATCCAGATGTGTTAATCTGATTTCTTATAATCAGATAACGGTCGTTATCGGATAAAGATATCGGATTTTACTGTTTACATGACCACTTAATAATCAGGTGACAGCAAGTAATCAGACAGCAATCTGGTTTTAGTGTGCATATAAACAGGCCTAGTGACAGTTACACCACACAGTGTGCACCTCGCTTCTGTGCAAAGGTCGCCTCCTGTTGTCATAACTTCATGGAATAAAAAACACAAGGTCTGGTAGATAACAAATTTCCTTGTGCAAACAGAATGAGCATTCTCACCTCACATTCTGGTTTATGAGTGATCTGAATGTGTAGAATTCTAGACTGACTCCTATGTCTGGTCTGCTCGAGCTTCACCCAGACCAGGCGCTCCTGATACAAATAAGAGACTGGGTTCAAGCACCTCATTAGCCAACAGGAAGCATATCTTTCCTTTCAGCGGTCAGCCGCTACGGTCAAAGCCAAGTGCTGTACAAAAAGAAGCAATGAAATAGCACCTGCAGCACGAAACTAGAGGAGGAGAATGTATTTGTCTGACAGAGCTATACTTAGTGTAAGATCAGATGTCTTGATCTGCCTAGATCCACTGGAGACTGGGAAACTGAAAAAGGAGAGCTTATTGTTACAAAGACAAAGCATTTGAGAATTTACAAAAGTAAAGTAGACCAATTACTCACGGGGGGGGCGGGGGGGGGGGGGGGGGGGGGGTCAAAAGGAGAAGTACGAAAAACACACATGGCTTTGAGTAAATTGAGATGGCTGTAATAACCTAACCGACCCCCCCTCACATCCCTGTGCTCATAATTTCAGTGTTTTTGGGTTCAAGTATAATTCTCAGAGGATTATGAGTGCAGATGGATTAAAACCATGTAAGACCTGAGAGGAAAATGTTATGGCGTGCGCTGTACTTTGGTGAAAAACTCTTCTGCACTCTGACCGCAAAGCAAACGTCGTTCAGAGACAAAGAGAATGCATACTTTGTTCTGCTTTACTGGTCTGCGTGGGGAAGAACTGGCGGCACAGGACAAACAGAAAAGAGCAGTGTGCACATGTGCACGCGTGAAACACATTTTCCCCTGGAGCTGGGTTCATGTAGATGGCTGCATTCAATTACAAAGGGGCTCTGGATAGGAAATCTAGCTTGCGACCATCCCCTCCCAACAGCACCTCTTCCTCCTCTAAGAAGAGGAGAGCACTCAAGTGCCAAGTTCCCCTCACCCACACTCAAGCTATTGTATGAAGCATTAAGCCAGTGTTGGCATTAGGACAACGGTCTCCCACACATTTCAATTCTCTACAATATTTGTTACACACTCACTCCCTTTGTCTTGCAACACCAAATATGAAATTGTGCAAAACCTCTTGTATCATTTTCTGTGTATCTGAAGTTGAGGCCTGACAGACAAAGCTTGTGCACATGCATGATGTTTTCAAATCTGATCCATAGCTCTTGGCTAACAATAACATCATCACAGTTAATGAATGCTCCCTGATGGACATGGTCTGATGTATCCCGTCTTTGTTCTCAGTCAGCTAATTGTCCCAGTGGGAGCAGTCAAACAAATGTGTGAATGTGCTTGACCTTTAGTCTTGTGTTGCAGTGGGTTCTCATCAGTCAGAGCTCTTCATTAGAGAAGTACTCCTGCAGAGAGTTCAGTGTGGCAGAAGGCGCCGTGACATAAGTAAAGTCTTCCACCTACTGTTTCTTTCCTTGTCTCTCACTCCCACACACACATATAAGAGTACATACATGAAGAGTTTTGTCATTTGTTTTACAACACCCCTACTGGTAAAATAATCTCATAGGAAGACATGCAGACGTGAGAGAACATCAAGAGGGTCATCTGCTTCCAAAGCGATAACACTGAGTATCTATATGCCAATTAAAGATGGCCTAAGGGGCCATTTCAATTACAGTTAATGATATGTACTATATTTTGAGTAGGATGTCTGCAAGAAAAGCAGTTTGGATTTTGATATTAATTAAAATATTCCACATCCTACATTTGTACATAGCTGGGATGAGTACTGGACTTATTCTAGCTCTGGGAGGAAAATTTACCAAAATGAGAAGAGATGAGGCTTGGGCAAAAGTGGAAGTGTAATAATGTCCTGTCAGAACTCCAGTGTTGGTGCACTGGCAGACTGCAGATAAACTAGCTTTCAGTGTGGTTCACTTGACAGCTGACTGGTGCCAGAACTCTTACAATCTGGTCTGCAATCTTTTTTAGCACTTTTGCCTCTCTATTTAAGTGTATCCGTCATTATAAAGCAATGTATCCACACACACACACACACATACCAGTGGGCTCTAATCTGTAGAAACATCTCAAGCAGGGTCAATGGAAACAGGATGCACCTGAGCTCAATTTTGAGCTTGATGACAAAGGCTGTGAATACTTATGTACATGTGATTTCTTAGTTTTCTTTTATTTTTATAATTGCAAAATCTCAAAAAAAAAAAACGTTTTTCATATTGTCATTATGGGGTACTGTGTGTGCAGAATTTTGAGGCAAAAAAATTTATTTCATCCATTTTAGATTAAGGATGTAACATAACAAAATGTGTAAAAATTTAAGCATTGTGAGCACTTTACGGATGCACCATATGTACAACCCCTGGCAAAAATTATGGAATCACTGGCCTCGGATGGTGTTCATTCAGTTGTTTAATTTTGTAGAAAAAAAAACAGATCACAGACATGACACAAAACTAAAGTCATTTCAAATGGCAACTTTCTGGCTTTAAGAAACACTATAAGAAATCAAGAAAAAAAGATTGTGACAGTCAGTAACGGTTACTTTTTTAGACCAAGCAGAGGAAAAAAATATGGAATCACTCAATTCTGAGGAAAAAATTATGGAATCACCCTGTACATTTTCATCCCCCAAACTAACACCTGCATCAGATCAGATCTGCTCGTTGACATTGACCCTATGCCATGACATTGACACTATGTGTCTTTTTGCAAGGAATGTTTTCACAGTTTTTGCTCTATGGCAAGATGCATTATCATCTTGAAAAATGATTTAATCATCCCCAAACATCCTTTCAATTGTCCAAAATATCAACGTAAACTTGTGCATTTATTGATGATGTAATGACAGCCATCTCCCCAGTGCCTTTACCTGACATGCAGCCCCATATCATCAATGACTGTGGAAATTTACATGTACTCTTCAGGCAGTCATCTTTATAAATCTCATTGGAACGGCACCAAACAAAAGTTCCAGCATCATCACCTTGCCCAATGCAGATTCGAGATTCATCACTGAATATGACTTTCATCCAGTCATCCACAGTCCACAATTGCTTTTCCTTAGCCCATTGTAACCTTGTTTTTTTCTGTTTAGGTGTTAATGATGACTTTTGTTTAGCTTTTCTGTATGTAAATCCCATTTCCTTTATGCGGTTTCTTACAGTTCTGTCACAGACGTTGACTCCAGTTTTCCTCCCATGCATTCCTCATTTGTTTTATTGTGCATTTTTCGATTTTGAGACATATTGCTTTAAGTTTTCTGTCTTGACGCTTTGATGTCTTCCTTGGTCTCCCAGTATGTTTGCCTTTAACAACCTTCCCATGTTGTTTGTATTTGGTCCAGAGTTTAGACACAGCTGACTGTGAACAACCAACATCTTTTGCAACATTGCGTGATGATTTACCCTCTTTTAAGAGTCTGATAATCCTCTCCTTTGTTTCAATTGACATCTCTCGTGTTGGAGCCATGATTCATGTCAGTCCACTTGGTGCAACAGCTCTCCAAGGTGTGATCACTCCTTTTTTAGATGCAGGACTAACCGAGCAGATCTGATATGATGCAGGTGTTAGTTTTGGGGATGAAAATTTACAGGGTGATTCCATAATTTTTTCCTCAGAATTGAGTGATTCCATATTTTTTTCCTCTGCTTGGTCTAAAAAAGTAACCGTTACTGACTGCCACAATCTTTTTTTTCTTGATTTCTTATAGTGTTTCTTAAAGCCAGAAAGTTGCCATTTGAAATGACTTTAGTTTTGTGTCATGTCTGTGATCTGCTTTTTTTCTACAAAATTAAACAACTGAATGAACATCCTCTGAGGCCGGTGATTCCATAATTTTTGCCAGGGGTTGTATGTATCTCAACTCAACCTTTATTTCTAAAGCACATTTAAAATGACAGCAGTCAACCAAAGTACTGTACATAAAAAATGGGCACCAAGTTACCCTCAATCGTAAATAAATGAATTAAAATAACAATAATATTACAACAGGCAATAAAACAAATAAAAGACAACGTAAAATAAAGAGTAAAAGTAGTAGGAAATAATTTAATTTGATTTAATTAAATTTGTATTATTTACATAGTGCCAAATCACAACAAAGCTGCCTAGGGCGCAATGCATAAGTAAGGTCTAACCTTACCAACTACTAGAGCAAGCACACAGGCAACAGTGGTGAGGAAAAACTCCCTCTGATGATTTGAGGAAGAAACCTCAAGCAGACCAGACTCGAAGGGGTGACCCTCTGCTTGGGCCATGCTACGGAAAGTATACAAATAAGGTATAATTTGTCAACATTAAGCAACAGGAAAAACAGAAGGAATACTAAGGTGAAACAGAGATGGAATCACTCATTTAGGAAACGCCAGAGAAAAGAAATACGTTTTTAAAGAGGCTTTAAAAGTCGTTAGGGACAGGGATGATCTAATATTAAAGGGGAGACTATTCAGCCTGGGGGCAGCCGCTGCAATGCTCTGTCATCTCTAGTCTTTAATCTGGCTTTAGGCAGCTCCAACAAGTTGGTCAGAAGACCTTAAGGCTCTGGTTGGGGTGTGAGGTAAAAAGAAGGTCTGAAAGATACACGGGCCAGGCCACTGAGGGCTTTAAAAATAATTAGAAATTTAAAATCAACATGGTAACAGACTGGAAGCCAGTGAAGAGTAGCCAAGACCGGCGTAATGTGGTTGGACCTTTGGACCTGAATAAGCTGAAGGCGGTTTAGAGAGGTCTGATCCAACCCAACATGCAGAGAGTTACAATAACCTAGTCTACTTGTGATGAAGGCATGAATAACCTTCTCAAGGTCAGTCCTAGAGAAATATGGCTTGGACTTGGCTAAGAGACGGAGTTGGAAGAAACTTGTTCTAACAACAGCACTGATCTGCTTATCAAATTTAAAATGGCTGTCAAAAAAAAATCACCCCAAGGTTCCTCACACAGGGGTGAATGTTGGAACCCAGGGGACCCAGGACATCAGCAGAGGAGGCTGTGGAAGTTCTCCCCCAAACAGGATAACCACCATCTTGGATTCATTAAGATTTAATAGGTTAGCACTCATCCGAGATTTGACCTGTACAGTTGTGCTCAAAGGTTTACATACCCTGGCAGAATTTTTGCGTTTTTGGCCATTTTTCAAAGAATATGAATGATAACACAAAAACTTTTTTTCACTCATGGTTAGTGGTTGGGTGAAGCCATTTATTGTCAAACAACTGTGTTTCCTCTTTTTAAATCAAAATGACAAGAGAACTACCCAAATGAACCTGATCAAAGGTTTACATACCCCTGTTCTTAATCCTGTGTATTGCCCCCTTTAACACCACTGACAGCTTGGAGTCTTTTGTGGTAGTTGTGGACAGTAGACAGTTCTCAAAAACTGAGTGACTGTGCAAGAAGGAGAAAAGTGAGGAAAGCAACCAAGACACCCAGACAACCCAGGAGAAGTTATGGGCTTATGTGGCTGTGATTGGAGAAATTGTGCACAGCGCAAGCTTTGCATTTTGCATCACTACTCTTAGCTTCATAGTGGAGTAGAGCAGAGACGGATATTCTTTCACCAAAACAGATCAAATCCAGGCTTGCATCTCAGATGTACCTTCTGGCAATTTGTAGCTAAACTTTCAGGTCTTCTTTTTAAGAAAATCCTCCTCTATACCACTTCATCATGAAGATGGATAACTGGTGATACAAAGTAGAAGTATGTAAACTTTTGAGCACAACTGTATGTACTTTTTTCTGTAGCTTAATGGGCTAAGGGGTTGTGCTACCAATATGTAGACCTGTATTTGATTCCTGGCCATGCTCCCTGTCTGTAGACACTTCATCTAAACTGTTCCAAGCCACCCAGCTGTAAATGGGTACCAGCCTTTGTTGGGCACAGAAATCTGTGTCAGTCTGGCATACCATGCATGAGGAATCACAGACTCTCATCCACTTCACATTATGGATTAACAAATCCGAGGATAAGCACCAGCACTAATGGACCATAGGCCCAATATAGACTTACTTGTTATTCTTACTTTTCTATATTTCTTGTAAATTGGTGTTGGCACAACCCTGAAAAGCCATCAAATTTGAAGTTGTGAAACATCATTTCAAACTTATTGAGGAAATATGTCACCTCCTTGAACAAACCCAAGAAAACCTGCTAATCCCATTACATTAAAACTGAGAACTGCTCAAAAAGAAAGTTGGTGAAACTGCAGCACCAGGTGTGCAGCTGCAGGATAAGGTTACCATGCTGTGAAGCTCATATCTAATCATGACAGAACTGTTTCACTAGCAATTCCTTTCCAACACATTCAGTAAATGAACCTCTCCACAGATGAGTAGATGAATAATCAATTTATAATTGAAAGAACAAATAATTCTGACATTGCCTCTTTAATAGTAGAAAAAACAGGGAAAGTTGTCTTTCATTTTGACAAACATCTGATTAGAATGACAGTGGGTATTTGCTCAGTCCTCACAGCTGTATCCAGGCTGTGTCTGATACAAACAGCAACCTCACACCTGATGGTAAAATTCACCAGTGGACAAACTACAACTGTTGCATAAAAAAACCCAAACAAAAACAAAAGCAAAAAGTGAATGGCCTTTTCAACGGTATATAAAATGTCACACTGACCCTCGCCTCATCGCAAAAAAAGACTTGCCCCCTCCTTAAGGCACCTGGAGACTTGCACGCATTTAATCCCTGCACTGCCGCGCAATTCGTCATGCCAATATGACTGGCTTTGTCCCCCTGGATGCTGCGCTTTGTGCCACTGGGTGCTGCGCTTTGTGCAGCTGAATGCTACATTATATAAAATAATTATTTCGTAGCGGATAATCATTTGCTCTCAGAGTATGGCTGATGAAACCACCTCTAATTGCTCCGGAATCACACAGGAATTTTCTACAGCTGCAGCTGTTCTTGTGCGCTTCATGACGTGGAGAACGCATTTTCAATCGTCTTAAAGGTAATTAATTATTTATAATATTTACATTGTAAGGGCTTGGTAAAACTGTTGCATTTTCATTTCTTCTTATGAGTATCTGTAAAATTCTGTTTATTATAGATTTAACGACTTGTCATAATTGTTCAGATAAGCTGTGCTGTGATCCGCTGCGCTGACATAATGACTCACACTGACACTCTGTTTTTGAATTGTTTGCTCAATGTTCACGTGTAGTTCACAAAATTAATGCTTGCCAGAGATTTTGAACATTTCACAATTTTCTTTGCGCACTTTTATGCAGCTGCGCACAGTTAACAGTTCACAATGATTCATGCTTTTGTTTCTTCTAGACTAGATTATTGTAATGTTCTATTTTCAGGGTTACCACAGTCCATCATTAGGGGTCTTCAGCTGGTTCAGAACAGGTGGATTCTTCTTCTTCTCTCTCCTTTTTATTATTTATTGTAAAGAATAAATTCTCTCTTTTTTCCATCTTTCTACTCAAGGTTTGTGTTCAATTCATTTGTTTTTACTATGTATATACAGTAGTTCGGTGTTGGCCGTTTTGTTTTTTCTTTTAAAAAAGTAATTGTAAATTGCAATTTCATGTGATGTTAAGAAAAAATATAAAAAAAAAAAAAAATCAATGAAGGCACAGACACTCAACCTTTGATATTTTCACGAGGAGATTTCAATATACCGCTGCTGATTTAAAGCCTGTAAAACATTGTCACTATGTATACACATTGCACTAGCGCCGTTCTATTTCCGATTGACCTTTTAACTGGAAGAGCTAACAGGACCTTTAGCCATATTGTGCATGCTCCTGGTGAGATAGTGACTTTGTCTACTGGCACAACTTTTACGCCAGATGCCCTTCCTGACACAACTCGATATTACATGGACAAATGTGGCTGGGGGGGGTTTGAACTGGTGTCGCCAACCGAACCGTACCCCCTAAAAATCGGTCCACACTGCTGCGCATGTGTCATTCCAGAGTGTCAGCAGCAATTCACAGATTATCGCCTCGTTTCTGCTTAAAACTGTACTCCAGTCATCATCTATCTCAGTGACAGATATCTGAAGCTTTTTACAACAACCACATGAATTCAGCATTATTTCATAATAAAAGACGGGAAAGTGATCAGAGCGCCACACCAACACGTCTGAGTCGGATGTGCTGCTGCACATACATCATTTCAGAGCGTCAGCAGCGAATCACCAATTATCTGTTGTGAAAGTGACGTGACACGGACCCACAACAGGGGGCGTTAATGAACGGACAATGGATAAGCCAAAAGTAACAATTTAATGTTGTGAATCGCACAACAACGTACAGACAATAAAAATATGGTGGACTGTCAATCATACACCAGGTGACGTGTGGGCAGGCTCGACGATAGAAGACGCCTGGAGAGAGAAGAGCCGGATCCCCACACAGCTTCCACCACCAACGGAGCTGAAGAACACCGGAGCCGCCAAGCCCTGCGCCCCAGGTGGCTGCTGTCTTCAGCAGTCAGACCCGGTACTGCTGGCAGAAAACAGAGACAGTCCAGATGAGTGTGAGTTCGCACACTCAGTAATCCCACAGTCTGTCTTAAGTAAAGGAGGGAGAACCTCCACCTCCAATCACACACACTCGTGCAGCTCCTGGTCAACCACTTATCTGAGTTGGGGTGTGAGGCGAAGCCGTCACTGTCACACCAAACGCCAATCCTCCAGATAAGGAAACACTCCAGGAAAACGGCTGCAATAGAAGTTCAGGTTAAACACACACAGTGTCAGTCAGCAGAGAAATTACCTGAATGGTAGTTGATTTCTCGGCGGGGAGGTGGAGTTGCAGTCCAGCCTTTATGGTGGTGGTGATGAGAAGTGAATGAGTGACAGCTGGTATGGATGATGAGTGACAGCTGTCACTCCTGGTTGCTCCGACGCCCTCTCGTGCTTGAAGCCCGCACTTCAAGCAGGGCGCCATCTTGTGGTGGTGGGCCAGCAGTACCTCCTCTTCATCGGCCCACACAACAGGACCCCCCCCTCAACGGGCGCCTCCTGGCGCCCGACCAGGCTTGTCCGGGTGCCGCCGGTAGAAGTCGGCCAGGAGGGCCGGGTCCAGGATGAAGCTCCTCTTCACCCAGGAGCGTTCTTCGGGTCCATACCCCTCCCAGTCCACCAAATAGTGGAACCTCCGGCCCTTCCGACGGACGTCCAGGAGCCGGCGCACGGTCCAAGCCGGCTCCCTGTCGATGATCCGGGCAGGAGGCGGCACCGGTCCGGGGGTACAGAGGGGTGAGGTTTGATGTGGGACACATGGAAAACCGGGTGGATCCGCAGTGAAGCTGGCAGCTTCGGCTTCACTGCGGCTGGACTGAGGACTTTGAGGATGGGGAAAGTTCCGATGTATCTGTCCTTCACCTTTTGGGATTCCACTTGCAGGGGAATGTCCTTTGTGGAAAGCCAAACCTCCTGCCCAGGCTGATACGCAGGGGCCGGGGCACGCCGGTGGTCTGCATGGTTCTTGGCCCTCGTCCGGGCTTTGAGCAGGGCAGAGCGGGCGGTACGCCACACCCGACGGCACCTTCTCAGATGGGCCTGGACCGAGGGCACCCCGACCTCTCCCTCCACTAGCGGGAACAATGGGGGCTGGTACCCCAAACACACTTCAAATGGGGAGAGGCCGGTGGCAGACGAGACTTGGCTGTTATGAGCGTACTCGATCCAGGCCAGATGGTCACTCCAGGCCGTCGGGTGCGCGGAGGTCACGCAACGGAGGGCCTGCTCCAGTTCCTGGTTAGTCCGCTCTGCCTGCCCGTTCGTCTGGGGGTGGTACCCAGACGAGAGACTGACGGTGGCCCCCAGTTCCCTACAGAAACTCCGCCAGACCTGGGAGGAGAACTGAGGACCACGATCCGAGACAATGTCTGATGGAATCCCATGCAGACGCACGACGTGGTGGACCAGGAGGTCTGCAGTCTCCTGGGCCGTCGGGAGCTTCGGGAGGGCCACGAAGTGGGCCGCCTTGGAGAACCAGTCCACTATCGTTAGGATGGTGGTGTTTCCCTGGGACGGCGGGAGGCCCGTGACAAAGTCCAGGCCGATATGAGACCAGGGGCGACGAGGCACAGGCAGAGGCTGGAGGCGGCCTTGGGCCTTGTGGTGGTCAGCTTTGCCCCTGGCGCAGGTGGTGCAGGCCTGGACATACTCCCGGACGTCGGCTTCCATAGACGCCCACCAGAAGCGCTGCCGGACCACTGCCACGGTTCTTCGCACCCCTGGGTGACAGGAAAGCTTGGAACCGTGACAGAAGTCAAGGACCGCAGCCCTGGCCTCTGGTGGGACGTACAGTTTGTTCTTCGGACCGGTTCCCGGGTCCGGGCTCCGTGTCAGGGCCTCCCGGACGGTCTTCTCCACGTCCCAGGTAAGGGCGGCCACGACAGTGGACTCGGGGATGATGGTTTCAGGGGGGTCTGACAGCTCGGTCTTGACCTTCTCTTCATGCACCCGGGACAGGGCGTCAGATCGTTGGTTCTTTGTCCCGGGGAGGTAGGTGATCCAGAAGTCAAAACGCCCGAAGAACAGTGACCAGCGGGCTTGCCTGGGGTTCAGACGCTTCGCGGTCCGGATGTACTCCAGGTTCCGATGGTCCGTGAAAACTGTAAATGGTACCGATGCTCCCTCCAACAGGTGTCTCCACTCTTCAAGAGCCTCCTTCACCGCAAGAAGTTCCCGATTGCCGACGTCATAGTTCCGTTCAGCTGGGGTCAACCTGCGGGAAAAGTAGGCACATGGATGGAGAACCTTGTCGGACTCCCCGCTCTGGGATAGCACGGCTCCTATCCCTGAGTCAGAGGCATCCACTTCAACAACAAACTGGCGCTTGGGATCGGGCTGCACCAGAACCGGTGCAGTCGAGAACCGGCGTTTCAACTCCCTAAACGCGGCCTCGCACCGATCCGACCAGGTGAAGGGGACTTTTGTGGAGGTCAGGGCTGTCAGGGGGCTAACTACCTGACTGTAGCCCTTGATGAACCTCCGGTAGAAATTTGCAAAACCGAGGAACTGTTGTAGTTTCCTACGGTTCGTTGGTTGGGGCCAATCTCTCACCGCCGCAACCTTGGCCGGATCAGGGGCGACGGAGTTGGAGGAGATGATGAACCCCAAGAAGGACAAAGAAGTGCGGTGGAACTCACACTTCTCGCCCTTCACAAACAGCCGGTTCTCCAACAACCGCTGTAGGACCTGACGTACATGCTTAACATGGGTCTCAGGATCCGGAGAAAACATGAGTATATCGTCTAGATATACGAAGACAAACCGATGCAGGAAGTCCCGCAAGACGTCATTAACCAATGCTTGGAACGTCGCAGGCGCATTGGTGAGGCCGAACGGCATGACCAGGTACTCAAAGTGACCTAACGGGGTGTTAAATGCCGTCTTCCACTCGTCTCCCTCCCGGATCCGAACCAGGTGATAAGCATTCCTAAGATCCAATTTCATGAAAATTTGGGCTCCATGCAGGGGCGTGAACACTGAATCCAACAGAGGTAATGGGTATCGGTTGCGAACTGTGATCTCGTTCAGCCCTCTGTAATCAATGCATGGACGGAGTCCGCCGTCCTTCTTGCCCACAAAAAAGAAACCAGCACCCATCGGGGAGGTGGAGTTCCGGATCAACCCGGCAGCTAACGAGTCCCGGATGTAGGTCTCCATTGATTCGCGTTCCGGACGTGAGAGGTTGTACAGCCTGCTGGATGGGTACTCAGCGCCTGGTATCAAATCAATGGCACAATCGCACGGACGGTGCGGGGGCAGCGTGAGTGCCAGATCCTTGCTGAAGACGTCAGCAAGGTCGTGGTACTCAGCCGGCACCGCCGCCAGATTGGGGGGGACTAAAACCTCCTCCTTAGCTGTCACACCGGGTGGAACCGAGGATCCTAAACACTCCCGGTGGCAGGTTTCGCTCCACTGAACCACAACCCCAGATGGCCAATCAATCCGGGGATTGTGTTTTAACACCCATGGAAAACCCAAAATCACTCGGGAGGTAGAAGGTGTTACATAAAACACAATCTCCTCCCTGTGATTCCCAGACACCACCAATGTCACTGGCTGAGTCTGGTGTGTGATTAGTGGAAGAAGGGTGCCATCTAGTGCCCGCACCAACAATGGTGACGGTAAGGCCACTAGAGGGAGCCCAACCTCCTTTGCCCATCTGCTATCCAGCAGATTCCCCTCCGACCCCGTGTCCACCAGTGCTGGGGCGTGAAGGGTTAGATCCCCACTCAGGATCGTGACTGGGATTCGTGCAGATTTACGGGGTTTCCCCGCGTGGGTATTGTGACCCACCCTTAGCCCAGTCTCTAAGGACGAGTGCTGCTGTTTTGACCGTTTGGGGCATTCTCTCTGTGTGTGCTCGGTAGAGCTGCAGAGAAAACACTCTCCACGGATCAGCCTCCTTTGTCTCTGACCTGATCGTTTTTTGGCTCGTTTCCATAGCAACGTCAGCAGGGGGAGCTGTTGTCACGTGGAGAGCCCTGGCAGTGGAGCGTGGGGAAGTCGGCTCCCTTTCAGACCCGGGAGGAAGAGGGACGGCTTGTGCCTGACCACGCCCTTCGTCTCGCTCCCGTCGGTGTTCTGTTAATCGGTTGTCTAACCGTATAACCAGGTCGATAAGCCCATCTAAATCCCGCGGCTCGTCCTTCGCCACCAGGTGCTCCTTAAGGACCAGAGACAGTCCGTTTATAAAGGCGGCACGGAGCGCAACAGCATTCCAGCCGGCTCGCGCTGCCGCGATGCGGAAGTCGACTGCATACTTCGCTGCGCTCCGACGCCCCTGCCGTATCGACAGCAGCACACTTGAAGCGGTCTTGCCTCTATGAGGGTGGTCGAACACCTGTCGGAACTCCCTCACAAACTCAGTATAAACCGTTAGGAGCCGTGAATTCTGCTCCCAAAGCGCCGTAGCCCAGGCGCGTGCCTCTCCTCGAAGCAAATTTATAACGTAAGCCACCCGGCTAGCGTCTGACGCGTACATGACGGGACGCTGTGAAAAGACAAGCGAGCACTGCATCAAGAAGTCCGCGCACATCTCCACACAGCCTCCGTACGGCTCCGGAGGGCTTATGTATGCTTCAGGGGAAGGTGGGGGGGTTCGTTGAACGACCAGCGGAATGTCTGTTTCTGGCACACGGTCAGCAGGAGGAGGTGCTGCAGCAACGCCCTGAGCACACGCTTCCACCTGGGCGGTGAGAGCCTCTATCCTGCGATCGAGAACACCGCTCTGCTCGGTAACTAAGTCCAACCGAGCGGCAAAGGCGGTTAAGATATGCTGCAGCTCACCCAACACGCCTCCTGCTGGCGCCTGTGCACCTCGCTCTTCCATTGGCTGTTCAAGCGATGGTTGACGCCCCTCGGGATCCATGACGCTGGCCGAGAAATCCTGTTGTGAAAGTGACGTGACACGGACCCACAACAGAGGGCGTTAATGAACGGACAATGGATAAGCCAAAAGTAACAATTTAATGTTGTGAATCGCACAACAACGTACAGACAATAACAATATGGTGGACTGTCAATCATACACCAGGTGACGTGTGGGCAGGCTCGACGATAGAAGACGCCTGGAGAGAGAAGAGCCGGATCCCCACACAGCTTCCACCACCAACGGAGCTGAAGAACACCGGAGCCGCCAAGCCCTGCGCCCCAGGTGGCCGCTGTCTTCAGCAGTCAGACCCGGTACTGCTGGAAGAAAACAGAGACAGTCCAGATGAGTGTGAGTTCGCACACTCAGTAATCCCACAGTCTGTCTTAAGTAAAGGAGGGAGAACCTCCACCTCCAATCACACACACTCGTGCAGCTCCTGGTCAACCACTTATCTGAGTTGGGGTGTGAGGCGAAGCCGTCACTGCCACACCAAACGCCAATCCTCCAGATAAGGAAACACTCCAGGAAAACGGCTGCAATAGAAGTTCAGGTTAAACACACACAGTGTCAGTCAGCAGAGAAATTACCTGAATGGTAGTTGATTTCTCGGCGGGGAGGTGGAGTTGCAGTCCGGCCTTTATGGTGGTGGTGATGAGAAGTGAATGAGTGACAGCTGGTATGGATGATGAGTGACAGCTGTCACTCCTGGTTGCTCTGACGCCCTCTCATTCTTGAAGCCCGCACTTCAAGCAGGGCGCCATCTTGTGGTGGTGGGCCAGCAGTACCTCCTCTTCAGCGGCCCACACAACATTATCTGCTTAAAACTGACTTTAGAATGATTTAAGAGGTTTCACTTTGTCATCTGATGGTTAATAATCACATTATTCCCTTTGATCATTTTGGGTGTAAAGAGTCAGACTCAGAGAGTCAGACTCAGACGTGCTGCTGTTTCATTCTGATTGCGGGGGTCCCCCCCCACGCACACACACTTGTCTCTTAGTATATAGATGCAGTCAACATTATTTGCCGTAAAGTTTCTTAACTGAATATGTGTTCACTGTTACATTGCTGGTATCCACCAAGGTGAGATCCAAAGTCTCACTGAGCAGGTTTGAACCTGCAACTCTCTTGCAAAAGGTGTTTTACAATATTCTGCTATACACATCTATAAGATTGTGTCAGGAATATAAAAATGAGCATTTTAATGTCCACTTATATAATATGAAGCAGCACTTTCCCAGGTTACAGCTGGACTTCGGTCGTCTTTTTTCATTCTTGGGTCTAAGTGTGTTATCGCAAACTTTAAATTTCCTGCTGCAAAAAACAGGCCTGTCAGCAGGTGTGAACACAAACAAAATGCACGCACCACAACAAGCAAACGCGGCACAAAACAAGGTCCTGATCCATCTCTGTCGGGTCAATTAGCTGAGCTCAGCGCTGCAACATCATTAGTGACCAGGTGATGACAACTAACTAGGGCAGACGTTTGTCTCTGTCACTGCACCTTCAGCAACACACTGCTGGTGCCCAGAGTGGAACACACAAATCCAAAACTCATGCACACAAGAACATCACAGCACACAAAGTCAAGTAAACATATCACAGTGACTACTCTATTTCTTTCATCTAATTTTGAATAAAAAAAAGAGCAATTATTGTAAGACAATACTTATGTCACCTTACTCCACTCTTCTTCTTTCATATTTTCCAGAGACAATGATAGCCCAGCATGGGTCCTTTGCACCCCACCAACACTGTGTTTATTTCATATTTTAAAAGACTCAAGAATTTAAAAAGAAAATCGGTACATTATTTAATAATGCAATGCAAATAATGAGGATTACAGCCAGTAGACCCAACCTTCAATACCTCATCTGCCATGCTGGTTGGAAAAAGGGACACTGGACCCACTTCAGTGCACAAACAGAGCTATCGTTGACAGAATGCAAAGCACAAATCTGATGATGCCAAGTAGTTTAGATGGTGAGCAAAGTAAAAATAATTTGTAAAATGTTGGCTACTTGGAGTGCAGGACATGCACAATCTGCCTAGATAGTTTAACACACTGTTTTGACTTCCACAAACTGCCCAATTCTCAAGTAAAACTGGTTCAAGTTGTCACTACATGTCATGATAACTGACAAACAAATAAAACAAATTAAAATATGGAACCAAGGTGAAACTGAGGTGTAGAGCTCCTATCCAAACCCAGAATATCATATATTAAAAAAAAAAAATTCAAAACTAACTCAATGATAATTAAATCCAAAACTGCCCATGGAAAATACACCTGATTTAAAATGCAGTGGACCAGAACAGAGCCTGGTGCAGGTGCAGATGTGTAATGTGCTGGTCATAATGATCAGTCAAGACTGAAAAATATATCAGTTGCAGTTCTTCTATTACACAGTTTAGATCCATACAAGGCGGTCAACTGTGTTACTGCTCAAGTTTCTGATTTTCTCTCCTCTGGGTTTCTCCAATTACTATGTTTTTATCCGTTTTTATTCTGACATCTCATCCA